>NW_006300205.1:156770-166652 GCF_000327345.1 Myotis davidii | reverse complement strand
ACCTAGGGATTGGGCCTGCCCTCTGCCACCTGGGAGCAGGCCTAAGCCAGCAGGTCGTTATCTCCCGAGGGGTCCCAGACTGCTGAGAGGGCACAGGCCGAGCTGAGGGACTCCCCCGCCCCCCCCCGCCCGAGTGCACAAATTTTTGTGCACCGGGCTTCTAGTGTTCTATAACTGAACCTGAGTCAAGATATGTAGCAATGTACTTTTATCTCAGATTTCCTTAAAGTAAACATCCTTTAATTCAAAAGACTATGTAATAGAACAAATGTTGAATTAGAATACATCTCACTTAAATTAGCCATATTATCAATTTTATGTGATCATTGACTTTCTAGATATGTAGATGTCTTGTCTTTTTATCCCATGTGTGCTATCCTTGTAGTCTAAAAGACTCTTTTTTTGTAAGGAGTACATCTTAATGGCTCGAGAAGAACTATTTTGGAAAGACTGGAACTATTTTCCAATGATAATACTATTTTGGAAATAAGTTGAAAATTTTTCAAATAATTACTTATAGATGAACTGGGACAGTCTTCTTATTTCCTCCTAAAATTTTTGTTTTAGTTATTAAGATGTTGGGAGAAGGAGGGGACATCTGTAATACTTTCAACAATACAGAGAAATCTTAAAAATAAATAAGATAAACCACTATGAAATCACTTTTAAAAAAAAGCATATGAGTTTTGAGGTAAGACAGTCTTGCAGTGGAAATTAATTTCTTTTTCTTTTTATTAATCCTCACTGGAGGATATTTTTTTCAATTGATTTTTAGAAAGTGGAAGGGAGGGAGGGAGGAAGAGGGAGATAAACATGGATGTGAGAGAGACACATGGATTGGCTGCCTCCCACACACACTGACCAGGGCCAGGGATTGAGCCTGCAAAAGAGGTACATGTCTTTGACTATAATCTAACTCTTGACCCTTCAGTCCTTGGGCCAACTCTCTAACCACTGAAAAATATTCTTTGCTGCCATTTCCTCATTTAAAAACTGAGAGAAATAATTGTATTTATATCTCACTGGATTTTTGAGAATTAAATGAGGTAATACATGTAAAGATTGTATAATTGCTAACATTATATGTGGTTCCTTGTAAGCTTCGCATAAATATTAGCTAGGCTTGGCTAGTTTGCTGGCTGCAGTTAGGAACAGCCTAATCTAATCAGCTATACAGCAAAGGGATGAAATCAAACAGCTTTCAGAGAACCCGATCTTACCATCAGAGTTACTTGTCTTCTATTGCCTGTGTGGATGACTTCTCACCTTCTCACCGTTTGGTCTAGCTAAATTCTTCTGGATTTAAGTTCTTGGATATATATCCCTGAAATTTAACTCTTGCCTGGAAAGTCAATGATTTCTTTATCTACTGATATTTTCAGTCTTCATGTCTTGTTATTTAATCCATCCCAGATCTCTTCTGGTTAGGGAGTCTCTTAATCAATATTACACATATATTTTACATTTTGTGGAACTTTGCCGTATTTACCAAGCTCTTCTCTACCATGAGAAGGGCAGATTTATTTTTTTTAAGATTTAGGGTTGAAAGAAAAGCTTATTAATTGATGGATAAGCTCATGAAAGTATTTGTTTATATTAACTTCCCTGAGGAGTGATGAAAATGTGAAATTATAGGAAAACACAACCTGATAGAGAACACGTTTGTGGTTACCGGAAAGTTCAAAGAACTTTTTTTTTTTACTTCATTGCAATTTTATAAATTACAAAGTATAGGTTCAACTGATTCTTGAATTTGTGAGTCTACAGAGTTGCTCAAGATTCTCTCGGTGTACCTGTGAATTTGAATTAAGTCCCATGAGAAGGAAACATAAAGAAAAGTAAATCATTATTGATGGAAAGAAAACGCACAACTCCCATAACACTCTGCAGTGTATAAATCACTTCCTCAACCATTATCACAATTCAGTGTTTCTTTACATAGTTATTAAATTCACATTATTTAGGAGTCAAAATATTTCAAAACACTTGAGGGCAGTTAGTATGATTTTCAAATAATGTAGAAAGACATTTATTAATACATACTTTATGCCATTATTATTTCTGTTCACAGAGGGGAAAAAGTTGAAACTGTTTGGAATCTAAGCCTAAGATTAGAGCAAATAATACTGGAAAAATCCTTTCTTTCTGTGAACAAAAATCCCCTCAATAATCCTTTTCCCTTCTATTTAATATTTGGAATGTGAGAGGGTCAAACATGACCTGGCAAGGAGAGGGGAAGAATGTGGAGAGAGCTTAGGAGGGAAGCAAGAAGTTACACTCATAGAGAGGTTGGTCCATTTTCTGAAGATGGGTGTTGAGAAGACAAAATAAAAATTCACTAGTATCTCTTTCTGCTCCACTCTGCAGTTTCTTGCAGTCCATAAGAGCATGCTGCCAATGATTCTCTTTTGTTATGCCAATTCTTGACCTTTGGCTGTCATGTGAGTAATGTTAATTGGTATTGTTCTGGCAATGATGGAAACTATATTACTAGCTAAGGCCTTTCTCATAGGATCAGTGTTGGGCAGTATCTTAAATGTCACCTCCTCCCACCACCTATACTGTTTTCCAGTCTATATTTTCTCCTTTCCTTCTCTTTTTCTTCCCTTTTCCATAATCTCTGCCTCACAATATTTTTTTCTGTACTCTATGATCTAAACTAAAGGGAACTCTTAGTTGGAGTGCCTGACCTTAAACATAATTTGTTCATCATTAATATCCATCTTACTCATGGGAAGTGGTTTTAACATTTTACATTTATCACCACACTTGATCCTTGTTTTTAAGCATATGAGTTATGGCATTATTACTACTTATTACCCTTTTATCTTTATTGATATTTTTCTTTTATTAATATTTTACATGGGTTGTATGATGCATTTAATAAATTATCCAAGATCACCAAGGTAATAATTAATGCAACTAGAATACTGAAGTTAAGATCATGGTTACTAAGAAAAATCCAATAAGACAAAGGTCTCACTTCATTAAACCAAGCAGCAAGAACAAAGAGGCCATCTTTGTGTCAGTGGAAAACTAGACTATAGAATGTTGTGGTAGCCTGTTCCAATGACAGAGCTGCCCAGCTAACAACCAGAGTTATGAATTGTGTTGTTCCTAGTGAAATGGCTGACTCTAGCCTGGCCAGTGTGGCTCAGTGGTTGAGTGTCAACCCATGAATCAGGAAGTCACTGTTAGATTTCTAGTCGCTGTTAGAGCCCAGGTTGTGGTCTCAATTCCCAATGCAGGTGTGCAGGAGGCAGCTGATCAATGAGTCTCTCTCATCATTGATGCTTCTATTTCTCTCTCTTTCACTCTTCCTCTCTCTGAAATCAGTTTTAAAAAAGGCTGACTCTAAAGTGGAGGTTAGCAAAATTTTGTATGTTAGGTGAGCATAAGGAGAAGCTATCATCTGTATTTTAGCACCATTTTGGTTGCATAAAAAAAAAACTAGTTTTGATGGAATAAAAATTAAATTCAATGTATTAAACTCATATTAATAAGCATTGCTATTAATATATTTTAAATTTATTTTAAATTGCATATGCTTATTAGAAAAACATTGACCATAACCAAATTTATAACATAGTAAGAGTCTTCTCATTTTCTCTCACCTAATTTCACTTTACAGAGATAACTGTAGTTATCAGTTTGATGAATATTGCTCTACATATTTTCTATGTCTATATAAACACATGGGATCATATTAAATTTACTAACATGCAGAATCGTGGTGTGTTTCTTTTACATAATATACTATGAGTATTTTTTCATATAAACACAAATATTTATTTTATTCACCTTAATTATTGGGCTCTTCCCATTGTATAATATATAATAACTCATTTAATCAATATGCTATGCTGAATATTTAGGTTGTATTATTGCTATTATAAAAATATTGCAGTGAACGTTCTTGTATAACAAATTATTTTAATCTGTGAATTTATCTATGGATAAATTAAGATAAGTAGAAATTCCTGTATTAGCGTAATCACTAATTTTTTCAATGGATATCATTGAGGTGCCACTTTTCAGTTTAATCTGTGAAAATTAAGCACACATGTATACAATGGTATTTTTATTATATATATAATAGAATATATATTTTATTGTGTGTGTGTGTGTGTGTACCATTCCAAGCAGACCAAAATTGCATCAAATGGTTTTGTACAAAGATCCATACACCTAACAATTTTTATTATCCTACTTCTGATACTGAAAATAAAAGAATGCATCAAAACGGGCTGTATATATTTTAAAGTTTCAATGTATGAAACTATCCAAAAAGAGAAGTAATCACTATGTGTGATAGCTAGAGTCTCTCCTCTTTGGAAAGGTCATAGTTTATTGATTTTAGAAGAAGGGAGAGAGAGAAACATCAATCTGTTGCCTTCTGTATGTGCCCCAACTGGGGATCAAACCCACAGTCTGGTATGTGCCCTGACTGTAAATAGAATCCACCACCTTTCAGTGTAGACAGTGACGCTCCAACTAACCGACCAGGGCTCTATTTAATCTTTTTCACACCTTTTTAATTATGAACACTGGAATTCTCTTCTAGGAAGTCAATTACTCATTGAAATCATTTCTTTTTCCCTCCACCAGGGCTGGGTGGGGACTTTATGGTATTGACAGTATGCCAGATCTCAGAAGGAAAAAAACTTTGCCTATTGTACGAGATGTGGTAAGTCAGTCACTCCTATTGAATTCTCTTTGATTGCATGTGTTCTCTTTGTCTTTATTGGATGCCATATTGTCCTCATTAAATAACTGACCTATAAATATTTCATAGAATAGAACATGTAAGAAGCTGGATTCTAGCAAGTGTTATACTTATTATTTCTTTAAAATCTATTAGATGGGGAAAATAACTCTAACCTTCTGACAGCTCTAGATATTAATTGAAATTACAAATGGAGTTAAAATGACCCTATAATTGAACAAAAAGAAATCACACAGCATTTCAAGCAAGCTGCTACAACTGGCTTGGATATGTTTCATGCTATGAATGACCACAAGTTTAATTTGCAGTTCAAGGCTTGCTTTGAATTTATTCACCTTAACTCAGTAGACTTTAATACTTATAAAGTAAGCCGATAATATTAATCATTTTTTATTCTATTCTGTTAATATCAACTCTAGCCAAATGAAGAGGCTCTTCCACTGCCTACAGAAAACCATGGCTCCCAAGTCATTGTAACTTTCATTAGCCCTGAACATAACTCTGGGTAACTCAAGCTCTCCTATAATGAGATATACTGGGGAACATCTAGAGATGCAAAGAATTAATAATTTTCTGTATTATATTATGAAAACAAATAGCCCATCAGCATAACAAAGAGTGTTTTCTGACATCCACAATGTCTTCACATTTTTTCTGGAGGCATATTCTTAATAGTTTATGACATGAAAATTTATTTTTTTCCCAGAGAAACCAAAATTTATTTATATCAGTAACTTCTTTTTAATCTTCACCCAAGGACATGCCTTTATTGATTTGAGAGAGAGAGAGGAAAGTAGAGGAAGAGAGAGAAAGAGAAAGATCGATGTGAGAGCACATCAATCAGTTGACTCCCACACGTGCTCCAACAAGGGATCAAACCCACAACCTGGGTATGAACCCATGACCTTTCAGTGTACAGGATGATGTTCAACCAACTGAGCCACACCGACCACAGTGATATCAGTAATTTTTAATTTTGCTATGAAAACCTTCATCTGAAAGCCATCACTTTAGTTTTTAAGTAGAAAGATACAATCATGACTGGGACGATCTTTTACTGAAAAGCATGCTATGCCTATCCTATTAGCTCAGAATACTGCCATTGTCGTGTGGATGTTACTTTAAAGTGTTAGGTTTATTTAACATCATTATACTCTTTTCTCACCTTTCTTATGTCTAATTATTTATACTTTGTTTTCTCTGACACATGGAATCTTCAGGCCATGGTAAGTGATTACTTATTTATTTAATTACTATTTGCCAAACTTCCTGTAGCTTCTAATGGGAGAGCAGATCTAATATTCCCATATAGAACTTCTGATTTCCAAAACATCCTATAATACTATTGAGTTTATTATCTATATAAATAAAAAGCCAGCAACCGGAATGCTATAATGACTGCAATGACCAGTCACTATGACACCCACTGCAGCCAGTGAACTGACCCAATCTGGGGGTGGGGCTGGCCAGCCAACCTCCTGAGGGCCCTCCCTCCAGTTGGCCTGCCCCTGATCGGCCTCTCCCACCCCATTGGCCTGAAGCCCCTCACCCCCGGCTGGCCCTGCTCCTGATCGGCCCACCCCCCACCCCAATAGGGGGCGGGGCAGCCAGCCAACCTCCTTCCATCTCCTCCTCCTGACAGGCCAGGCCCTAATCCACCCCAACTGGGCCAGGCTGGCCAGATCCCACCTGTGCACAAATTCGTGCACTGGGCCTCTAGTATTACATATGTTTCAAGTAGAAGCAGTATAATGGTTCTATTTTACAGGGGAAACTAAAGGGACTTGCCTCTTATTTAAAATCACCTAAGTTACCAGCCTTGAGTGAAGAAAAAACCTCTGAGTAGAATGGTCCTCAATTGATAAAATGGACCCATGCAAGAAAATGTCTTAGCTAGATTTGGCAGCATATTCCAGGGAACTGTGAACAACTCAAGAATGATCTAGCACCAATTCTGGTTCAGGGTCATCACACACATCAGCTGGCTCTGTGCCAATGGTCATGTTTTATGAAAGAATGTGCTCATGACCACCTTGGGGAGAAAAATTCTAAAAACCTCTTCTAGCCTTGAAGCCATAGCTGATTACCCTGCCTTACTGGACCTCAGTGTTCTCATCTATAAAATGTAGGGGTTGGGTTTGATGATCTAAGGGGACTCTTTCCCCTTTAATGTTCTATGTTTCCTTGTTCTAGATGAATTTGCTGACTACTTAAAATGGCAGGTCTCTATTGACCAAAACATGAACAATAGTTTATATTCTAACATTTTTACATTCTGCTGAGCAGTCACCTCATGTACCAATAATTCATAATTCTGTCTGTTTTAGACCTTGGCTGCCCGGAAATCTGGACTCTCCCTGGCTATGGTGATTAGGA
Source organism: Myotis davidii (assembly GCF_000327345.1). NCBI lineage: Eukaryota > Metazoa > Chordata > Mammalia > Chiroptera > Vespertilionidae > Myotis > Myotis davidii. Next base: position 159,550 of record NW_006300205.1, on the reverse strand, counting down.
CATCACTGAACAATGAGGAACTGGTAGGCGCAAAGTCCATTACTATGTATCCTTCATAGTCCAATGGGAAAACCATCCTGTTTGATGCAGTTATTTATAATGTTTGTTCCAGTGCTCCAGGAATAACTGGGAGCATGGGAAGAGTCTGACCCTAAAACAAATTTCCCCTGGGCCTTAGCTTCTCTATCTTACAAATTATCCTTTGTTGCTCAACTATGCATAAAATGTCCCATCTTTAGAAATGTGATTCCATCCTAACACAGTTTAGCTTTTATTTTCCCCCTGAAAAAAATCCTGTTAAAGTTTTACATAGTTCAAATTTTGTCGCATTTATGAGGCTTTCCAAAATACCATCCTCCCTTTCTGCTGAGCTATTAGTTTCTTTTGTGTTTGTTTTGTTTTGTTTTTAGCATTTAATCACTACCTCCATAAGGTAATATAGTTAAGAGTGGGGGCTATTTGGGGTGAGTTCCATATCTTCCATTAAATTATCATTCTTGTATCTGGCAAATTATGTAACTGCTGTAAACCTGAGTTCTTTCATAGTGAGGTGACAATAAGAGGATTAAGGGAGTGTTTCCATGTTTAACACCCAATGTAGCCTAAGATATAGTAAACAATAAATACAGGTGTCTTTCTTTATTATTTTTCTTATTACACTTAATTTTATTATTTGTATAATCAACTTGCATAACCCTTTACTTTTAGACTGATATCTCTGAGGGTAACATAATATTTTGTTTGTTGATCCATATTTTCATGTGTGTTGCTTAGTACTCTGTCTGGCATGAGGTGGAAGCTGTGTAATTCTTGCTGAATGAAAGAAGATACAAGTAAGCTGCAAATATCTAGGTCAGGGATTCTTAATTTGGCTCCTCAGATTCACTGGGGGGAGCTTTAAAACACACCTTCTGTCTGGGTCTCATTCCCAGTGATTCTGATTTAATTGGCTTCAGGTGTAGCCTGCATAGTTTTGAAAACTCTCAGGTGATTCTAACGCGCAGTGGATGTTGTGAAAAGTAGCTCCATCCTGCACAGACACTGCTGAGGCTTTCACTTAAGACAATGTATCCGTGCCCCTTTCATATGGAAATTAATATACTCTACCTCTCTCAATGTTAGTGATTTTGTCATTCTTATAGAATTTTTTCCCCCAAACATTACTTGTTATAAATGTCTATACCCTTGACATTTAAACATTGTTTATATTTCTTATTCTCTTCTTCTTGTCATTGTCATCTTTCAAAAGCCCACGTTTCCTAGGTCTTATCAGCAAACTCTCCAGTCTCAATGTACATCAGCAAAACAATACATGTTCATTTGAATATCTGAATGTTAAGGCAAGTTAAAACATTTTCTATTGTGCCAGGGAATTGAAATACTGTGGCTGCTTCCCCAGGGGCATGGGACACCATCTAATATTCTGAATATAGTTTGGATTTAAGAGAAAGTAAACATCCTCTATTGATATATTCCTACACTAGTCCTTTTTTATATTTTAAAATATGGTAATTGGTTTGAAGTGCAAATACTCATTGCTATAAGAACCTAAGAGGAGCCCAGCCAGTGTGTTTCAGTGGTAGAGTGGTGGTCACAGTTTGATTCCTGACCAGGGCACATGCCTGGGTTTCAGGCTCAATCCCTATTAGGGGATGTGCGAGAGGCAGCCAGTCAATGATTCTCTCTTATCATTGATGTTTCTCTCTTTCTCTCTCTCTCTCTCTCCCTCTCCCTCTCCCTCTCCCTCTCCCTCTCCCTCTTTTTGTCTTTCTCTCTCTTGCCTTTCCTACCCATAAAATTTTTTAAAAAATGCTAAGAGGAAAGCAATAGAGATTAGAGGAATGTTACCACAATTTCTGAGGCTCTGACAGGGAACCTACCCTCACTTTATGGTTAAATTAACTATTGATCTACTTTTCACCAACTTTATCACTTTACTGCTTTGGTTTTAGAAGATGGATATAAAAGTTTTTTGTTTGTTTGTTTGTTTGTTTTCTGTGCAGGTGCTGGGTGGATAAGTAGCATCCATCAGCTCCCTCTCAAATTCATAAAGCCCATTTCCCTAGAACCCATGTCTTAAAAAGTAAATGAAATATGGCCACTATACAGCAGGCATATGAAGTGTCACCCTTGACAAGCCATCACATTAATTCATTACATGGGCAACTAACATTAATGCTGAAGAGGACAGTGTCCATTTCTTGGTGTTGGAGGTCTTCCTAGGCACCTCAAAGTGAAGGTCTGAAATACTGGCCTCTACATGAAGGAAAACGGCTTGGTCGTGTGGAAACTACCAAATGTTAGCTCTTCTATTTTCATTCAAGAGATGTATGTAAGAAGCTCAGGTATCTCTTCCGAAGAAGGAAAAGGCTGGAAAGCCTGATGTGAGAGGCCAGAGGGTCAGCAGCACAGGCCCCATTAGCACTGTTGGCAGTGGGACAAGCATGCCCGGTGCCCCTCCACCTCAGTCCCCACTCACCCGTGAGGAGTTGGTGGAGCTGACTGGGAATCTCGGTCTAGGAAACCCTTCAGGAGTAAGGTCTCTGAACATTTCCATCTGGCTTAATAATGCAAGAAGGGATAGCAATCTAGTATCCATATACGGCAACAATAGTCTGCCTGGTACTACGCTACCTAGCTTTGTCCTTGCTTCCAGCGTGTTTCTTCAGCATGGACCCAACAGTGGGACAACCAAAGTAGATCCATTCAAGATTAAATAAATATTCATTGACTACTATGTGTCAAGCATTGTTTCAGATTCTGGAAATAAGGCAGTGAAC
>NW_006300205.1:151167-156732 GCF_000327345.1 Myotis davidii | reverse complement strand
TTTAATATAGGAGGAGGGGAGCTGGCAGAGGAGAGATTGGTGGCTGCTGGAGGGGACAGAAGTTGGGGGTCTGGGTGAGAAAGGTGATGTGATTGAGAAGTATAGATTGGTAGTTACAAAATAGTCACAGGGAACATATGTTCCCTAAATCACAGCATAGGGAACAAAGTCAATAATATTGTAATAACTGTGTGTGGTGCAAGTGGGTCTTGGAAATATCAGGGAGATCACTTTGTGAAATATATGGGTTTTTTTTCTAAATTTTTTTCTTTTTTTTCTTTTTTTAATATATTTTATTGATTTTTTAGAGAGAGGAAGGAAGAGAGATAGAGAGTCAGAAACATCGATGAGAGAGAAACATCGATCAGCTGCCTCCTGCACATCTCCTACTGGGGATGTGCCTGCAACCCAGGTACATGCCCTTGACCAGAATCGAACCCGGGACCCCCCAGTCCGCAGGCCGACGCTCTATCCACTGAGCCAAACCGGTTTCGGCAAACATATGATTTTCTAACCACTATGCTGTACACTTGAACCTAATACAAAATAATAGTCAATGTAAACTGTAATTGAACAATAAAATCATATATGTATATATATGTATATGTATATATATGTATGTGTATGTGTATGTGTATGTGTATGTAGATGTATATGTATATGTATATGTATATGTATATGTGGTAGAGGAGGTGAGATACTATGTTTTATATTGTTGCTGCAGGTCATGATGGAAGCTTCTATCAGGCAGGAGTTATAGAAACTCAAGCAGAGTGAGGAATATAATTCACCAAGCCTAAAAGAGATTCTAGAACCCCGCTTTTTCTATCTGGGTTTAGGACCCTGTTTAGGAGTCTGGTCTATTGGTAGGCTTCCAGGATTTTCCCTTCTAAGTAAGGGTTGGTTTGTCTAGGAGACTGTGGGTCCTTCTTCCAGTAATGGGAGTCAGGGCCAGTAAAAGGGACTCACAAGAGCTAGGTATGGGACTAATCAGGAGATCAGACCAGGGCCATATTCCTAGCATGATACTAGAGAGATAACATGGAGGGTTAAAGCTGGTGAGAACACCTGTCTGTTCTGGGGCTCAATCCAGATGTTGTAGGCTCACATGCACACAGGTGCTCTGGACTATTGCTCAGGAACAGGGGCCCTTGCAAGCCACATGGACAAGTGTTGAAGTGAAATGGGCCTGAATTACAACCTCAGCTCCACCTCTTATAGCCTCTCAAAGCTTGTTTCTTATCAGTATTCCTTGACTCCCTGAGACTTGTTCACCTCATCCTGAAAATGAAAGTGATAATACTTATCTCACAATTTATGGGAATTAAAAAATGCCTTGCCAGGCAGAGCAGGTGGCAGTCAGGGAAGCAGGACAGGGACTTGTGTTGAGGTATCCAGAATATATGCTAAGTTCAAGGTTTCCCTGTCACTTGGCAGCTGAGGGTCCGATGCCAGGAAGTACTGAGCTGGAAACCAGCAGTAATGACACCAAATGTAAACACTATCTCATTTGCAAGTGTTGCTATTGGTCCTGCTTTTGTCCTTCCAAAGAGCTTGAGATAGATGTTGGTCAACTACACCAGTAGCTATGGAAACCTGAGGAAGTTACAGAAACTTTCTTGACCTTGATTTCCTCATATGTTTACTAATTATATAAGATTTTTGCATCTGTGTTCCAATGGCCTTTGATTACTGTGTATTTGAGCAATTTGGGCATCAATAATAAATCAGCTTCATAAAGTAAGTTGGGAAATTTCCTTTTTGTCACTTCTCTGTGATGGTTTGCATGAAATAAATTCTGCTATACCTTGAAAGACTAGCAAAACTTGCTACTAAAACCATCTTTATTTTCTTAGGGTAGCGATTTGACAACTGAATCAATTTATCTACACTAATAAAAGAGAAAAATGGTAATTGGCGTACAACGCTACCCTTTTCATTGGCTAATCAGGGCTATATGCAAATTAACTGCCAACTAAGATTGGCAGTTAACTGCCAACAAGATGGCGGTTAACTGCCAACAAGATGGCGGTTAATTTGCATATGTAGGCACAAGGCAGGGAGGTGAAAGGGAAAGCAGGAAGAACCCCCCTGCCACTGACAGTGATCGGAAACCCTGAGGCCGCCTTTGCCCTGTCCCCCAGCCATGATCGGAGAATCAGGCGCCTTTGCCGCCCTGGCCAGTGATAGCAGGAAGTAGGGGTGGAGCCAGTGATGGGAGCTGGGCATGGTCGAAGCTGGCAGTCCCAGGAGCTAGGGGTTCCTTGCCTGGGCCTAAAGCGGAGCCCACGATCGCGGGGCCCCTGCAGCTGCGGGGCCCCGCTGCCCGGGCCGGACGCCTCAGCTAGAGGCGTCCTGCAGGGGCAGGGGCGGAGCCCGCGCAATCGTGGCGCCCCCCGCTGCCACTGCAGGTCCTGGCTGCCCGGGCCAGACGCCTAGGCCAGAGGTGTTAGGCCTGGGCAGGGGCAGAGCCTGCAACTGCGGGGAGCTGGGGGTCCCCTGCCCAGGCCTGACACCTCTGCCGGAGGCCTCAGGCCTGGTCAAGGGGCCTATCTCGTGATTGGTGATCAGAGGGTGATGAGGATCAACTCCTCTGGCCGAGGCATCAGGCCTGGGCGGGGTCGGGGCCGGGGATTGGGGGGATATGATGGTCCCCTTGCCCAAGCTTGAAGCCTGGGTCAGAGGCACCAGGCTTGGGCGGGGGGTGGAGCAAGTGATCAGAGGGATATGGGGGTCCCTTGCCCAGGCATGATTCCTGGGCAGAGGCCTCAGGCCTGGGCTGGGGGCAGAACCAGTGATGGGGGGAAAAGAGGGTCCCCTGCCCAGGGTGATGGGGGTCAACGCAGGAGGGCTCCCAGTATGTGAGAGGGGGCAGGCTGGGCTGAGGGACACTCCCCCCGCCACACACACACACACACACAGTGCACGAATTTCGTGCACCGGGCCCCTCATTTAATATAATAATCCTATCCATGTTTTTTAAATATTTCTTGAGTCAATTTTGATAATTTTTCCCAGAAAGTTTTTTCCCCTAAATGTTCTAATTTAGTACCACCAAATTATTCAAATAATCATATTAGGATATAGAAATGCTAGTGCTGTTTTTATCTTATCATTTTATACTTTCTATCTTTTATAAAATCAGTACTGTAAGAGGTGTATCTGACATTTGTTTTTTGATTCCAAAGTGTTTCTTTGTTATCTATTTTGTTTATTTCTGTTCTTGTAATGTTTAGATTCACCCTCTATTCTCTTTGTATTCATTCTCTTGCTACTTTTGTAACTTATTAAGTTGGATATGTAGTTTAATAATTTTCATTGTTATCAACTATTGCATACATACGGAGAATATTCACAGCATAAGTGAAGGAAATAAATAGCGATAACACATACACCTAGGAATCCATGGCTCAGTTGTAGAAAGAGAATATTTCCATTCTATGTATTTCTTCCTCATTTTCTTTTTTATTCCAGACTTAAATATTTTGTCTGTTTCTCACCACACTTGTCTATTTTAACATAATTTCCTTTTTTTCTTTTTGAACATATGTACTTAAAGTTATTCATTTTCCTTTCAGTTCATTTTAATTGCATCATACAAGTTGTATATATAATGCTTCTACTATTGTCATATATTTATTTCATAAATGATCCACTGGTTAGTATTTTGGCTCATCAATTACATAGAAATATTTTTTAATCTTCCAAAGATAAGTCATATGGGTTTAATTTTCATTACTGGATTGTGTTCAGAGGACATGGACTGTATACTCAGTCTTTAGTATTTAATTGAGAATTGTTTTATGGCTTATTACATAATCAATTTTGTAGATATCCCATACGAGCCTTTCTTGTTGGGTACATTAATTTTGGGAGTTTTATACTACCAATAAACTGTTTCATTCAGTTTTGCTATCAAGCTTATCTTTTAGAAGCTTTTTCCTTTAAATATATTCTATGTGGTATTAATACAGCTACACTAGATTGATTAGGTCAATTTTTTCTTGATACATTTTCTAGCCCCATTTTAAATATCTTAATGCTATATGTATATCTCAGAAACACACAACTTAATTTTAAAATTCAATTTGAGAAGTTATCTTTTTACAGATAAATTCAGTCAGTTTATACTTATATTTGAGCTTTGTGCTATTTCTTTTTAAAAATTTACTGTCTCTTTTTTCTTTATCTCTTTTCCAATCTTCCTTTGTATAGAGTTTTTTTATTTTCCCTCTTCTCTATCAAATGAGTTATCTATACTATTTCTTGTAATATAGTTAATATAGTTCTTAAATGTTTAATAAGCATCCTTTAATTCTCAAAGTTTAAAGTCTAATGAACAAAATAAACTGTTGAACAAAATAGGTCCAGAGACGTAGAAGCATGGAGCAGACTGTTGAATCTCAGAGGGAAAGCTGGGGTGGCTGGGTGGGTGGGAAGAGATTAACCAGAGAACTTGTATGCCTATATGCATAAGCCATGGACACAGATAATAGGGTGATGAAGGCCTGGGGCAGGGAACACGAGTGGGTTATAAAAAGTCAATGGGAGAAAAAGGGATATATGTAATACTTTCAACAATTAAGATTTAAAAATAAAATAGTCAATAATTCTGGAAAAAAAAGACATAAATAAAGATCTGAAAATGCTTAGGCTCCCATTACTACCCTCTCTGTCCACATTAGGAGGAAGGCAAGTCCAAATATCATGTCTGGAAATGGTCTGGAAACCCCAAGTTCCCAGCTCATGTGTTTTAACTGAATCGCGAACACATCTGTTGGGTTTCCACGGAAACAATTTTTGTAATTCTGACATTAAGTTTCTTTCTTTTTTTTCTTTTTCATTCCAGGTACCTGGGGAATCTATTTCTTTTTGGCTCTTTTACATATTAAATCTTTTTTCTAATACTTCTCAAGTAGGCTATATTAACTTAGTCTGCCATGTTGCCAGATAAGTTTTCCAATATGTAAAATGAATGTACTTGTATTTCTAGAGCCATTGTTGGGGGAATCAAATAGATAACAAATAGAAAGCACTTCAACAATTTTTGATACATAAGCATGTAGTAAATATTAGTTATTTTTATTATTAACTGCATCACAAAAATTTGTATGGCTAAATGACTGGCTTTGCTTGGTCAACCAATAGAACAGTAGAATGAGTTTTCTCTAAGGCAAATAGTTATTCCCTTCCCTCTCTTCCTTGTGTAATATCCTAACCCCTATTCCTGCTCTTTCATGGCCTCTGTCAGAATATTTGTAAGGACTCTCTTCTTACAAATATTCTGACAGAAAAAAGAAAACATCAACAAAACAACAAGAAAGCCCACGGCATGGGAGAACATATTTGCCAATGTTACCACCTATAAGGTTTTAATCTCCAACATTTACAGGGAAGTCATACAACTTAACAAAAGGAAGATAAACAACACAATCAAAAAAATGGGCAATGGACCTAAATAGATACTTTTTGAAAGAAGACATAAGGAAGGCCAACGGACATATGAAAACATGCTCAGAGTCACTAATCATCCTGAGAGATGAAAATCAAAACAACAATGCGGTA
>NW_006300205.1:146084-150933 GCF_000327345.1 Myotis davidii | reverse complement strand
AGGGAGAGATCAACCAAAGGACTTGTATGCATGCATATAAGCCTAACCAATGGACACAGACGAGGGGGATGACGGCATAAGTGGTGGGGGGCGGGGGGGGCAATGGTGGGCTAAGGAAACATATGTAATACCTCAATCAATAAAGAAAAAAAACACTCCCTAAGTCATATGCCCTAAAGCTTAAAAAAGAGAGGAACATTTGTAAGAATTCAGTCTCTACCCCAAGTAATCAAATTTCTTTCCATGTTAAAATGACTAAAGTTGTCCCCACTGGAGGGATTCACATTATATTTGGCTTTATTTTAATAAATTACTCATCATTTATCACCTCCATTTTTTATATATACATTTTTATTACAAGTCTCAATTGGAGAAAAATTGATACTTATAGTATATGACAAATCTACCCTAATTTCTTTTCAGACCATGTTCTGTCATAATACAAGGCACATCCCAACTTCTACTCTCCTTGAATTATTTAATTACCCACTTTATCATTGTTCTGCCTTTTTTATTTGGACTCACCCTGCAAGTTACTTAGGTCAGTGATAATTAGTAGCCATTATAAAATAATCTGTTAAGTAAAAACAAATTACTTAATAGTCTTCCATGGATAGGTACGTAACTTTTATCTCTATTTGTATTTTATCTAACAAAAAATAATTTACCTGAGTAATTTTAGCTTCTATAATTGTATGTGATGATTCTGATGAGTAAATCGGCCCTAAATTATGTCTGGAACTTACAGGGTAGGTCAAAAGTAGGTTTACAGTTGTTCATATGGAAAGTAATACAATAATTAATGAATAATAATACAGGAAGACATTATGTGTTTTGTGTACTTACAACTGTAAGCCTACACTGTATTTTGCACCACCCTGTATTCTACCATTATTCTGTCTTCATGTTTATAACAAATTTTAAAGGGCACACACCTAATCTTTGCTCTGCAAATGTTTCTGATGACTTTGTCCAGAAATAATAACATGATACCTATAGGACAACAAATAGATTTTTTTTTCCCTAGAGAGCATGCAGCAAGCACACAACAAATATTTCAAAACAGTGCAAATTTTTTTGAGGCTAGGGATGTTTTTATAATTCCATGAGGGAAACCCACAGGATGAAGAGGAAAAGAGACCTTCATTAGCCAAGTCACTGGTTAACATCGTGGGGAGGAAAAGAGAAAAGCCACATGGCAGGCAGAGGTAGATGAGCTGTGTTCCTGTCCTAAGTACTAACAGTTGGTAGATTGGAATACTGATGGTCTAAAAACACTAGTCACTGTTCTTGGCAGGAAGCCTGATTGCTTTACTTCTTGGACTTGTTTTAATTTCCTCACATAGAAAAGGCAATTCATTTCCTTCCAGTGTCCTAATTATTCAAAAAGTGACATATTAAGGCAACTCACCTTATATTTCAATTTCTTGGATCAGAAATCCTTAACAAAATATTTGTCTAGAATGTGAGCATCCTCCACTTTGTAGCCTGTAGTTTGTACGTGGCTACAAAGGTTTACCAGAGTTAAGGCATTTCTCTTACTGTCATTTCTACAGATTAAAACGGGTTCTGCACACCTAACAATCGCCTCCTTTTCTTGAATCACTTTATTAATGTAAAAATGTTCCTTTTTCCTAATTGCAAGTCTCTCATTCTATCTATCAATAGGAAAAAAAGAGATAAAGACCATTCCTAACTTGAAAAAATTAAATTAAAAGCTTTATTTTTTAATTTTTGTGCATTATAAATTTTTACAATGAGCATACATATGCTTGCTGCAAAAGATCTGGAAACTTTAGAAACCTTTAAAATAGATTAGCATCAAGTCTCCGTAATTTCTGAATTCACTTTGTCCTTGGGACCTAGTCCCAGTAATCAGAGTTCTGCTTGTCCTTGGGGCCACCCTCTCCATGTGTTTGGTTCCTGGTTTACGGAGGCCAGAGACCCTCTCGTGATAACACATCCAGTCCTATCCTTTCACTTTAGCTAGGATCCTATTAGCTGTACCTACCTATTTTTTGCCACTCAAACTGCTACATTAAAAATTATCTTCTTTTCCCTTTAATCCAGCTCCTGTGGTGAGTTACAGACTTCCATTTCCCAGGGCTAGTTTTAGTGTGTTCCCTTGTTTTCTTCCGTCTTGCTTTTATTCAGTGCCCCTTAACCTATCTTTTTGCCTTATTCCCCAAAATCCCACACTCTCAGTTCTTATAATCTTGCTTGACTGGTCTTATATTGCTGCTAAGAAAGCACCTTCTTTCCCCCAAGATGCAATATGCCTCTGAGATATAAGAATCCCCTCCTTTGAGATGTATTTTTACATTATGTCCTTGACTATTCACTGAACAAGTTTCTAAACTGACCATAATTATATCTTATGCTTAGCTGGAGTAAGAAATGTTTTATGTGTCATTTATTTTAGAGTAATTTTCAATATGTCAATATCCCAAAAATCAAGAATGAAAAAGACTCATATCATTTTCCTGAGACTATGGAAATATACCCTCTAGTAAATTATTGGATGTTTTCCTCCCGCATCTTACAGCTTTTAAATGTTGGCGTTTCTTTTAATACTCCATTCAATTGATTTTCAATGCACTGTCTAATAAATGTTTCACATTTTTATTTTTTGAAATTAGCTTCACTCTCTTTTCATAAAATGGATCATGGCTCTTTAACAAAACCAAACCAAATAAAGCATTTCAATGAAATTATCTCAGCTGTCTATCCAAAACTCTGTTTTCTGTCAGCCTATTTAATTTTTATCAAATGTTTCTTATATTTATTACTCTTATAATAGTCTATGGATGTAGAGCACTGACTATATATCACTTGAATTCAATAAAAAGAAAATGGACATGGGGATTAGATGAAATGTACTAATTATTTATTTAATCTTAAAATATAAATTCATCTTAAAAAAATAACTTCTTGCTCAACTCTGCTTTCTAAGTTTATATCTATTTCTCACTTTTCTATGTTCAGTAACACTGACTTGTATTTCCATCCAGTGTTCCTTTGAGTTAGAATTATAATTATTTTTCCTTTACTAAAAGAAACAACAAATTACCTGATATGATTGCAAATATATCTAAATTCCCTCCTTCTTTTATTAGCTAAACCAGAAATGCTCTCTCTCTCTCTCTCTCTCTCTCTCCCTCCCTCCCTCCTTCCCTCCTTCCCTCCCTCCCTCCCTTCCTCCCTCTTCAGACCCTCAACTCAGCTAGTATAGGTAACTGTAACTATGGATAGCTCTTGGAGAATCTGTAATGCCAAGAATCATTCAATTCACTTTAATAATATTAAATCTACCCACCTTGCTAGGCAGTAAAGGGGGAGCAAAGATAAATAATACATGCTCCTAATTCTGAAATAACTTTTTTTTTGTCTAAAGTTTTACATATGTCCCCTTTTTCCCATTAGTCCCCTGCCCCCAGGCATTCCCAATTGGGCAAGCCTCCACTGCCCCAGTGTCTGTGTCCATTGGTTATGCTACTATGCATGCATACAAGTCCTTTGGTTGCTCTCTATCCCCCCACTTCCCCTGCCACTTGTCTCTAGATCTATTCTTGTTCATCAGTTTATGTTGTTCATTATATCCCACATATGAGAGAGAGAATGTGGTATTTATCTTTCTCCGACTGGCTTATTTCGCTTAGCATAATGCCCTCCAGTTCTATCCATACTGTTGCAAATGGTAAAAGTTCCTTCTTTTTTATAATGGCGTAGTATTCCATTGTGTAGATGTACTACGGGTTTTTAATCCACTCATCTGCTGATGGGCACTTAGGCTATTTCCAAATCTTGGCTATTGTAAATTGTGCTGCTATGAACATAGGGGTGCACATGTCCTTTCTGATTGGTGTTTCGGTTCCTTGGGATGTAGACCTAGAAGTGGGATCACAGGGTCAAATGGGAGTTCCATTTTTAACTTTTTCAGGAAACTCCATACTGTTTTCTGAAGTGGCTGCCCCAGTCTGCATTCCCACTGGCAGTGCACAAGGGTTCCTTTTTCTCCACATCCTCACCAGCACCTGTCATTTGTTGATTTGTTGATGATAGCCAGTCTGACAGGTGTGAGATGGTATGTCATTGTTGTTTTGATTTGCATCTCTTGGAAGATTAGTGACTCTGAGCATGTTTCATATGTCTCTTGGCCATTCTTCTGTCTTTTTTCGAAAAGTGTCTATTTAGGTCCTTTGTCCATTTTTCGATTGGATCGTTTATCTTCCTTTTGTTAAGTGGTGTGAGTTCTCTGTAAATTTTGGAGATTAAACCCTTATCTGAAATATCATTGTCAAATATGTTCTCCCTTGCAGTGGGCTTTCTTGTTGTTTTGTTGATGGTTTCTTTTGCTGTGCAGAAGCTTTTTATTTTGATGTAGTCCCATTTGTTTATTTTCTCATTAGTCTCCATTGCCCTAGGATCTGTATCTATAAAGATATTGTTATGATATATAACAATATGCTATATATGATATATATGCTATTTTGCTGCCTATGGAGTCTTATAGAATATTTATGGTTTCCCATCTTACATTGAAGTCCTTTAGTCATTTTGAGTTTGTTTTTGTGTATGGTGTAAGTTGGTGGTCTAGTTTCATTTTTTTGCATGTGTCTGTCCAAATTTCCCAGCACCATTTATTAAAGAGACTGTCTTGCCTCCATTGTATGCTCTTGCCTCCTTTGTCAAATATTAATTGAACATAATGGCTTCGGTCGATTTCTGGGTTCTCTGTTCTGTTCTCTCGGTCTATATGTCTGTTCTTGTGCCAGTACCAGGCAGTTTTGAGAACCGTGGCTTGGTAATATAGCTTGATATCTGGTATTGTGATCCCTCTTCTTTCTTG
>NW_006300205.1:143972-144975 GCF_000327345.1 Myotis davidii | reverse complement strand
ACACCGAGAGAGAGAGAGAGAGCGAGAGAGAGAGAGAGAGAGAGAGCCAGCATCTAAAACGTCTGCAATGACCAAGGCTCAACCGATCACCAGAAGTCAGTGCTGGGTTGCCTCTGTGGCAGCTGTTGTTCAGTCGTTGCCTCTCTTTCTCTCCGGGCTTTGCCAGCAGCTGCATCTCTGTTTCTCTCCAGGCCTCCAGGGGGAGGGGTGCTGATCAGCCCCGCCTCTTTGATCAGGCCCAGAGATAGGCCTGGAGATGCTGACTGGCATAGAAACCAACCATTCAGAACCAAATGTGGGTGAAGTGTGAGGAGCCAATGGCTGCCTAGGAAGTGGAGTTTTTGACACTGACTGGCATAGAAACCGACAAATCAGAACCTAATCTGGAAGAAGTGCAAGGAGTCAATGGCTGCCTAGGAGGAGGAGTTTTGGCGCTGATTGGCATAGAAACTTCAGTGCTGGGTTGCCTCTGGGGCAGCTGTTGTTCAGTCGTTGCCTCTCTTTCTCTCCGGGCTTTGCCAGCAGCTGCATCTCTGTTTCTCTCCAGGCCTCCAGGGGGAGGGGTGCTGATCAGCCCCGCCTCTTTGATCAGGCCCAGAGATAGGCCTGGAGATGCTGACTGGCATAGAAACCAACCATTCAGAACCAAATGTGGGTGAAGTGTGAGGAGCCAATGGCTGCCTAGGAAGTGGAGTTTTTGACACTGACTGGCATAGAAACCGACCAATCAGAACCTAATCTGGAAGAAGTGCAAGGAGTCAATGGCTGCCTAGGAGGAGGAGTTTTGGCGCTGATTGGCATAGAAACTGACCAATCAGAGCATAATCTGGGTGAACTGTGTAGGCAAACCTAAGGTGGGGGCTGAGGAAGGGTTTTAAGGGCAACAGCTGTTTGGTGTAAAGTGTAAGAAAGTGGTTCAATTTTTTAATGAATGCTTTGGCATATGGCTGGCTATCAGTCCAGATATATGTGTTTTTGTCAGCCAAGAGCATCACCTCCTGCT
>NW_006300205.1:142698-143593 GCF_000327345.1 Myotis davidii | reverse complement strand
AGGCTCCCCCCCACTCCATTTAAGCAATCCTAAACTACATAATCTAGATATACTAATAAACGGATAATATGCTAATTAGACTGGGTCAACTGGCCATCTTCCAGATGTCCAACTTCCTTATGGACAAAACCATGATGGTGGGGGCTGAGGCAGAGGCAGTTAGGGGCAATCAGGCCAGCAGCAGAGGGCACCTGGGGGCAAGATAAGGCCAGCAGGGGAGGGAAGTTAGGGGCAATCAGGCAGGCAGGCAGGTGAGTGTTTAGAGGCAGCTGTCCCAGATTCCGAGAGGAATGTTCAACTGCCAGTTTTGGCCCAATCCCTAAACCAGTGGTCTGACAACCCCCAAGAGGTACCTGATTGAAGAGGGTGCAGGCTGGGCTGAGGGAACCCCTCTCCCCCCCTGTGCATGAATTTTGTGCATTGAGCCACTAGTTGCTGTATAAAAAGGCCATAGATTTCTGGGTGTTAATTTTGTGTCCTGCAACATTGCTGAATTCATTTATTAGTATTTATCTAGTAGTTTTTTGATCGATTCTTTGGGGTTTTCTAGTATAGTGTCGTGTCATCTGCGAATAAGGACAGTTTTACTTCTTTTCCAATTTGGATGCCTTTTATTTCTTCTTGTCTGATTGCTATGGCTAGCCCTTCCAGTACTATATCGAACAGGAGTGGTGTAAGTGGTCATCCCTGTCTTGTTTCTATTCTCAGGGGAAATAAGTTTATTACATTTATTGATTTGCAGATATTGTACCATCCTTGTATGATCTTTCTAATGTAATGTTGAATCTGATTTGCTAGAATTTTGTTTAAGATTTCAGCATCTGTGTACATCAAGGATATTGGCCTGTAGTTGTGTGTGTGTGTGTGTGTGTGTGTGTGTGTGTGTGTCTTTATG
>NW_006300205.1:141390-142440 GCF_000327345.1 Myotis davidii | reverse complement strand
CCTCGTTCACTTCTGATTTTGTTTATTTGAGTCCTCTCTCTTTGCTTCTTGGTGAGCCTGGCTAGAAGTTCATCAATCTTGTTTATGCTTTCAAAGAACCAGCTCTTGGTTTTGTTGATCTTTTGTATTGTTTTTTTGTTTTGTTTTTGACTCTATGTTATTTATTTCCACTCTGATCTTTATTATTTCTTTCCTTATGCTTATGCTGGACTTATCTTATTGCTCTCTATCTCTTTGAGTTGGAGGGTTAGATAATTCATTACTATTTTTTCTTGTTTTTTGAGGTAAGACTGTAGAGCTATGAACTTCCCTCTCAACTGCTTTCATTGTGTCCCATAGATTTTGGATTGTGTTTTCATTGCCATTTGTTGCCATGATGCTTTTTATTTCTTCTTTGATCTCTCTCGTAACCCAATCATTGTTTAATAGCATGCTATTTAGCCTCCAGGTGTTTGATTTTTTTTCATTGTTTTTATTGTACTTGATTTCTAATTTTATGCCATTGTGATCTGAAAAGATGCTTGATATGATTTCTATCTTCTTGAATTTGAAGAGACTTTGCCTGTGTTCCAATATGTGGTCTATCTTTGAAAATGACCCATGTGTGCTTGAGAAGAATGTATATTCTGTGGCTTTCGGGTAAAATGTTATGAAGATATCAATTAATTCCATCTAATCTAGTGAGTCATTTAGCATTAATGTTTCTTTGCTGATTTTTTGTTTAGAGGATTTATCCAGTGGTGTTAGTGGGGTATTTAAATACCCTACTATGACTGTATTGCCTTCAATTTCTCCCTTTATATCCTCCAGAAGTTTTTTATATATTTGGGTGCTCCTATGTTGGGTGCATATATGCTTAACAGAGTTATATCTTCTTGTTGAATTGCTCCCTTTAGTATTATGAGATGGTCTTCTTTATCTCTTGTTATGGCCTTCACTTTGAGATCTAATTTGTCTGATATAAGTATTGCTACCCCAGCTTTTTTTTTCCTTTCATTTCCATTCATCTGAAAAAACCTTTTCCAATCTTTCACCATCAGTCTGTGTGAG
>NW_006300205.1:125322-141128 GCF_000327345.1 Myotis davidii | reverse complement strand
CGTTTCGCAGGGGTCGCCTAAATACATCCTGCATATCAGATATTTACATTACGATTCATAACAGTAGCAAAATTACAGTTATGAAGTAGCAACTAAAATAATTTTATGTTTGGGGGTCACCACAACATGAGGAACTGTATTAAAGGGCCGTGGCATTAGGAAGGTTGAGAACCACTGCTCTGGACGATCTCTGACCTCTCTATCCATGGATTGCCTCACCAGCTGTGTTTAATTCACCAATTCTGGGTGGTTGTTATTCCATTCAGCTGTTCCTTCTATCTGCTCTGTGAGAAGGCGCAGGGCCCATCTGTGTATTCAGTGCCATTTTGTCTCCCCCTGGACAAGCATTTTAGGTGCCCGTGGCCAGGAGGGCTGGAATTTCAGTGTTTGTGGGTTCACAGCTGAGGCAACTGGGCATTGTGGTTGTAGGGTCCTGGGAGGTATCCGAGGTATCCCTGTTGAAGGTAAGGCTGGGTTTCCAATCACAGCCACTCTCCCCTTCAAGATGGTGCAGTCTCTGTGGCAGAGCCTGCCACTCCGGGAGAGATTTCAGCAGTAGTAAAGGCTACCCAGCCAGTGGAGCCTGGTCCGCCAGTTCCCAACAGTCCTGTGGAATATAGCTGTCCCTCACTCACACATACACACTTTCCGCATGTCCACGCACTCTCCTTTCACTCTCTCACTCACTCACTATCTTGCAGCCTGCCGTCCCATTGGCCGCCATCTTCATGAACCTGAAGGAACTCTTAACAGTTCTTTGCAACACATCTTGATTATGAAATGGACAAAGAGATTTACTTGGCACAGCTACCTTTGAAAAGTGATAGATCCAGTTGTTCTGCCTATATAAACCCTAATACAAGGTCTCCCACTTGATGTATTCCCTTGTTTGACCATCCTGCTGCTCTGTAGACTCACATGAAGCATAAAGAGCTCTGACTAGACCAGTGGTTCTCAACCTTCTGACCCTTTAAATACAGTTCCTCATGTTGTGACCCAACCATAAAATTATTTTCATTGCTACTTCATAACTGTAATGTTGCTATTGTTATGAATCATAATGTAAATATCTGATATGCAGGGTCTTAGGCAAACCCTATGAAAGGGTCATTACACCGCCAAAGGGGTCGTGACCCACAGGTTGAGAACTGCTGGACTAGACCTTCATGGGTAGCAAGCCTAGACCGTGCTGTTCAAAGTTAGAAAATATGTTAGTAAAGCTTAACTCCCTAGTAAAGAATCTCCCAGGGCCATTACCAAACATATTCTAGGAAAACACATAATAAGAAAAATCTATAATAATAAAAGCATAATATGCTAATTAGACAAAGACATCCTTCTGGATGACTTTCTGGACGAAGCTGGGGCTGCAAGGGAAGCCTGGGTCCCAGGTGCCTGCCAGTGGCCAGAGGGAAGCCCAGGTCCTGGGTGCCAGAGGGAAGCCAGTGCCAGCAGCTGGGGAATGAAGGCCTACTCTTGCATGAATTTTGTGCATCAGCCTCTAGTGTAATAAGAAAGGGGAAAATGCTGTTACCATAATGTGGAATTGAAAAATAATGGGAAGTTGGTCATTCCAATGCTGTGAGAAGATATTCCAAAATGAGTTTGAAGGATGATGAATGCAAAATATAAATGGCCTACTTCTAGTATTACTTATCTGTGAGGCTCTTACAGGATTTATGTAAATATCTATTTCTTATGCATCAGGCAGTTGTGTGAAGTTACCTGTAAATGTAACTTCAGGGAGTGCTAGTCTTTCTCTCAGGAAGTGATCTGCTTAGTGGGATATGAGAAGTCTAGACAAAGACTTATCCAAATAAGCCTCTTTTTCTATTGATTGACATTTGTTGATTGAAAAATCTATCACCAACACTATTACTTAGTATTTACTCAATTTTTGAAGTCTGTAAATGTTACCATCACACAATTGGATCTTCAAATAATACCGTAGACAGACAGGGAAAAGAGGAAAGTGAAGCTTAGAGACCTTAAATCGTTCTGTAGATTATAAGACTCTTAGCAGAACATTCATTCACTTACAAAATAATACGTCATGCCCCTATTATGTGCCAGGGACAATGATAGGCACTATTTAGGCACAAAGGAAAGAAATATGATAGACAGTTCTTGTCTAGCATAGCCCATTTGAAATATCATGTGATGGGTCCTATGCTAGGGGTCTCAGATCTCCTATCTACCCATTCAGTAGATTTTTCCACCCCAACAAAGGTTTGTTATTAGAAAGTCTTTCATATGCTATGAAAAACTATCCCCTTTTAAAATACAAACTACCATGGTAGTGTGCCACATTTAACCTTTATCTGCTGCAGTTCCTTTCTTGTGAATTAGTTGTTCTGCTCTTTCCCACAGGATAGGCAATGAAAGCAGTTCTTTGCAGAAAGAACTATAGAAACATAGTTTAGGGATGGGGAGGTGTGAAGTGTCAGGCAGGGTACAAAGTCATTTTAGAGAGACTTGGGTAGGATCCAAAAGAGTGCTGAGGATGATTCTAGAAGGTAAGAGTCAGCATTGAGAATACAATTCATCTACTTTACAATTTATCATGAATGAACCTAGACTAAGGATATTAATATAAATTCTTTTTTTAAATTAATATTTCCTGGGAACATATTTAAGCCTGAGACTGGCTTAGGCTCTGAGGATCCATGTAGCTTTGAACTAGACTGGTTTCATCCTTGTCCTCATTGAGATTAGAGTATAGCAGGGACATGGACATTGTCAAGTAATTTGAGTTCTTTAGTGCTTTTCAAGAAGTGAGTACAGTAGAGCCCAGTCCAATCTGGTAGATGAGGGAGTTCTTTGAGTTCATATAATTGAATTGGGCCCTAGAACACTGAGAGAAGAGTGAGTGAGCAGAGTTACTGTGCTCACTGTCTTCACTTAAATCAGTAATCAGGGGACTCTGTCAAAAATAGCATTTTCAGGGAAAAGTGATACAAATAGTTTGTTTTATGTTGAAATTTTCCAAATGCATTGATTTGGCTTGTCTGGGGAATTTCTCTCTTCTTCACAGAAAATACATGTCTTCAAGAAGACCTTGCAGGCATTGATCTACCCCATGTCTTCCACCACCCCACACAATTTTGAGGTCTGGACAGCCACGACACCAACCTACTGTTACGAGTGCGAAGGGCTCCTGTGGGGCATTGCCCGGCAAGGCATGAAGTGCTTGGAGTGCGGAGTGAAGTGCCATGAAAAGTGCCAGGACCTCTTGAACGCCGATTGTTTGCAGAGTGAGTACTTGGCTGGGCTGAAGAGGTGGTTTTGTAGCACCCTCCTTATCCTATATATTTTCAGGTTAGTCCTCTTCAGCTCTTGCTAGTTTTCCTACCACGTATGCAAAGAAACACATACTGCCCATTCGGTCATGTAGTTGAACTTGGTGCGATTCCTACAGTGTTGAACTCACTCGGCGCAATTAGATTTCTCAGAGTGAGTACCTAGAGTACAATTGCACTGACATCCAGTAGAAAACTTCACAGGACTCCCAGTTGATTTTCTCATTTTACCTCATCATAGCTCCAGGGAGGTAAGTGAAAATGTGTAGAGTCATGTTCCTCAAACAGGGGCTAACACACACCCCTGAGATTCCAGCAACTGGAATTTTTTCCAAGCCTATTTGTGTCTGATTAAAGGAGCCATCTTCTTCTACATCCCATGCAAAGGCCTTAGATTGGAAGGTCTTGTGTTTGAATGTCAAAGACAAACCTATGTTACCAAATACATGACCTTAATCAAGAATTTTAACTTTTTAGGCTTTATTTTCCTCCACCAAATGAACAGGAATCACAGATTTACCTCAGAGAGTTATTGGAAATAGTCTCTTCTAATTGTCTGGCACACAGTAGGGGCTCAATGAATCTTAGTGGCCCTTCCACGCTTTCACACTTCCAAATAGGTACTAGTTGTGTCAACCTTCATGACATGTGCTACCTTAAATTTTCTGTTTTCAAAAAAAAATAATTATTTTTACTGATACTTTAGATCCAGTCCAGAAATGCCAAAATATCACACTCTACAGTACATATTACTGACTTTCACTGCCTTATTTATTTGGTCATGTGAGGTGACCTTAAATAAGTTAAAAAAACATTGCCTGAGAAATATATTTGAACATGGATTTTTATTTGCAAATAATGTTTTGTTTTTTCACATTTAAACACTGTCCCCTCTGTTCATTGTTTATATAAATGCGGTCAATGTAAGGTTCATGGGTTGCTAAGGGACAGAGGAAAATGTCAAAGTAAGGATTAAATAAGAAATGCTTTCACAACTGGCATTTGTAGTAACAGGAACATACATTCTATAATTTTCTCTACCTGATTAGTATTCTTCCTACACAGTCCAATCAGTTTGAGTCTAATAATAATAAATGTATTTTCTTAGCAAAAAAAAAAATAGTAGTAGTATTTCTCTGGGATACTACTGAAAAAAAGTAATATATATATATATATACATATATATAATATATATATATATTATACATATATATGAGTAAAAATTGCTCAGCTAATTTACTTAAAGTCTCATAATTAAATTAAAATCCAATCCATTTGTTTAGAAAGTGAATTGTAAAATAGGCATCTAAGACATAAGCTTATTAGGTCAAGGACATTTGAAAAACAGGTAGGAAAAGTATTGCCATCTAGAAACAAATGGCTTGAATCCCTTTAAAAAATGATACAGATCATACCTGAGAAATGAGCTTATCCTTCTTTCAATCTTTTAAAGAACAGAAATGCCACCCATTTATTAAGCTTTAGAAACATTTTCATAATCCATTTCCTTTTCTTAAGACAACATATATTATTGGATTTTGGCCAAATGGGTTTTCAAGTATATGAATTCAGCTTTACCACTTTTCACAATAACTATCAAATTTAAAATTCTCCCTATGGAATTAGTGACATTTCTTTAATAAATTTCTCTTGATCATTGCTTTAAGCTAGATATTTACAATGGGAACACCTTGCGTGAGATATTTCCATGTATGCCATCATTGAAAAGGAAGGAATAAAAAATTAAGAAGTTAAGAGATATCAGAGTTGGAAGGTGTAGCTAATGCAACCTCCTTCTCAAAATGGTCATTCAGTCTCTGAACACTTCCAAGGAAAATTTAATACCTTGATAGACAGCTAAATTCATCACTAGTGTATGAATTAAAATTTGAACTGAGTCCTTCCTGCTTCCTTTAACTTCTATTATTTAAGCCAAATCTTACCTCTAGAGAAACATTTAATACATTGATTCCATTGCATATAACAGTTTTCACACACTTGAAAATAAGTTTTCTTTAGGTTTCTAGGACTCATTTATTGGCTAATCCTTTTCTGCAGTCTGTCAATTTACACACATATTCTTTCTCTCACATGCACAAAGGAAGTAAAAAGACTTTACACATGGTCTGACCAATGACCCATGCAAAAGAGAGAGTATTTAAATTTACTTCAAATTGAGTTGAGTTTAATATTTCATTTCCATCAAGTGTTGGGTCTGTGACTTATACTTTTGCAGTCAAGTGGGATCAAATCAGATTATTAGAAAATCCCATTCACTGCTTCAGTACTTCTTTGAAGGTTCGGAGCGATAGAAAAACATCAAATAAGTTCCCCGAACAGTCTCACCTTAGCTCCTCCTCGACTGAGTTTACTTGGAGGTGCTTCTTATACTTGTCTGTCTTCCTGGTCCAAGGCTCTTAGCTCTACAGTTACAGGTGGGAACAGAGGCCTGAGAAAGAGATCTGGCTTTTCTTTCTGTTTCAGTTCCAGGCCAGTGGCAGTAGCCAGGGCCTCACTGCACCTCCCCTCTTTTTTAATTAACTCATTTGGGTCTTGCTATCTAAAAAGACCTTTTTTTTTTCTTTCTGATTTTTGTAAAACCTTAGGTGGTTGAAGAATTGAGATGTTAGTGACCTTGAATGATGTTAATATAACCCATAAGGAACTTGCTATTACAGTTATGGTAGCAACTTTAATCTAGAAAAAAAGCAAAAAAAAAGTATATGTTGGCTGGAACGAGGAGTGAGCAGCATGAAGCATATGTAGAGGAGAGAGCATATGTAAAATATTTTCTTTATCTTTTCAAAGTGGAAAAGAGACAACTTCAATATTGGAAAAAATATTGGTATCTAACCCAACTGGCCTTTACTTTCTTACATATTTCCAAGGAAGGAATCCCAGAGTCCCACTGAGTAAGCATTCTGCCTAATAAGGATGGAAAGAATTTCTCCAAAAGTTAAGGAAAGCAGCATCTCATGGGCGTGTTTGTTTGTTTGTTTGTTTTTGTTGTTCTCTGTGTTCCCCACTGATGTTGTATAAAGCTCATGTGTCCTAATTATTACCCAGTGCAAGTTCATAACATTGGAAAGTCTGGCTAGGGTACTCCTGTCTGCAAACTAGATATTGATTCTCTTTCTTTGTATTTGTGTTGCCACATTCTGCAATAGTGATAGCTTAAGGTGGTTATTTGTATGGAGCAGCTTCTGTGGGTGGGAGCTCAATGCTGGGCTTTCAGAGCTCAGAAGGAAGTAATTGATGTTGTCCCTCAACTCCAACCTATTTTCTAAAACTTAATTCAGATGAATAGATGTGAACACTTATCTTGGAAACTTTTGACATCTACTCTTTCAACAGCAATTATACAAAATATGCTAATGTAATGAATACTCAGGAAGCTTAGAAGTAGAATTCTGCATATTCACTACTATACAAGGAGACCATAGCCTTTATTTCCCCAGAACTTAGACACATTTAAGCACTGGTGGCTGCTTAATAAATGTCAGTTTATTAATGAGGACCTAAGAACTATAGTTAGAAATGTCATGTAATGATTTAAAGATCATTCTTTCATAGAACCATTGATTTTTAGAGGAGCCTTTAAGATCAGTGGATTAGATTTCACTGAGTTCACACAATTTAGCATCTTGTCAAAAAAATAAAAAGAATCAAGTGGATATTATAGTTAGAGTTAGAACTCAGTATTCTCTCCTAATTTATAAAGAAATATACAAAGTTGGCCCTACGGAAAGAAAATGAAAGTTGTTGGATTTTATTTGTAGTGCTTTTCCAGTCTCGCATAGAGTTCCCCTGCCTGTAAGACATCCCGTGCTGCCCAGGTAGATCTTGGCTTCACAGAACTTCCCATCATGATGATGCCTCATGCACACCCCTATCACAACATGCTATTGCACTGACTCTTCAACCACACTAAAGAGGAATTAATCTGATACATTACTGTGGGTAAAAGTGGAATTAGTAGTTAAGTTACTTTGATACAATGGCCAGTTCCTTAACCCAAAAGAATAAACTAATAATTGAGTATTTTCAATTGCTGGGGCTTCTGTAGGGGGATGAAAGGATAACTATGTCTTATATTATGTCATACAGGTATCAACATAAACATAAGAAAGATCTAGTTTCTCATCCTGCTACTACTGGAATTTTTAAAACCTCTTTGAGCATCATTTCCACAGGTGTGAAAAAAGCTGGTAATACCTCTTAAGGCCCTCCAGCTAAAGACTAGCAGGAACACACTCGTAGTTTTAAAAGTTTAGTTTATTACCCATTGCTGAAGGGAGCATGCAGAGCAGGGTGAGCTGTGTAGTGTCTCAGTGAGAGGATATAGCTTTTGACTCTGAAATTTTTAAAAAGAGAGTATCTAGATAATGCTTATGAGGTGTAGTAGCTTTGACATACAATTCTGTGAGTGGATTCCTGATTTTGTCTTCCTTTAATATGCAATACTAAATGTTAGTGTTTACAATTAATGAGACAATTGAACATGGTGGAGGTGGTGGAGGTGGAGGGGGAAGAAATGTTGCTTTTTGTTGGTTTTTGGACCCAAGTTCACTACCAGTGAAGTCATTTCATAGAGGGTGGCAGTGAGGGGGCCAGCCTTGGGAGTGGGGACGATGCTGTGCTAGAACTGTGTTCCTCCAATTATTTTTCTGCTAATTATCAGTCCTTTGTCGGTTTGCCAGAAATCCTGTGGAGTGTGTGGCTTTTATTATATAAGAAAAAAGGAGGCGGCTGACTTGAAGACTGGGGGAGTTGCAGGTTGGTCCTTGAAAAGAATAAAGACATGTTCAAAGAGGAGGGATAAGATTGTCTTGGGTGTGCAGCAACTAAAGAGCAAGGGTAGGAAATACTAAGTACGTGTCCACCTACATGATCTCATGGGAAATAAAAACAGAGCGGCACCAAAAGCAAGCCCACCTACGTGATTTTACCGGCAAAGAAACGAGAACAACAAAGTTTTTCCCATACAGAGTCCTAGACAGGGAAATGCCTCAGTGCCAGCCCTCTGTGCTTTTCATGCATGCTAACAAGGTACTCCTCCGGGTTCACCAGCCCCCAGTGCAGGTAAGGATTTATGAATGTAAAATAACAAGCATTGCATTTATTATTACCATTATATGTATTATTTTCTTTAAAATATCATAAATACCATGTATCATATAAATAATACTCAATATTATAATAAATATTTATTATTATTACATTTTCTAGTTTCTTGAACTCTATTTTTTTATCTTCAAGCACTTCATTGGCTCCCAATGAGCAGAGTTAAGGAGCATTTAGCATACGGTAGACATTGTGTGTGGCCCTGTACTTGGGAGAGTTTCCAAGGAGTTGCTTCATGGGTCAAGTACAGAACCATAAAATTTCTCAATGTGTAATTCCTTAATAAGTGCTTGTATCTTCGCCCGTTTGACATTCTGAAATCCCTATACATGTCCAATTATTAATATTAAAACTATAGCCATTTTCTCATTTAATCCTTAAAAAGACTCTGTTAAGGAGGGTACTATTATTTTTTTCCTTTTGTTTTTCAGATGAAGAGATTAAGGTTTACAAAGATAAAGTAACTAGCCCAATTTCAAATGGTTATTAAATGACAGACCAGGATTCACACCCAAGACTGTTTCCTCTCTACAAAAGCATCATGAGCCACTATGCTTTTTCTACCTTATTTAAGTTTGATTTTCTTGATATATTCCTTCCATTTACATTTGGACGTATGCCCTTGTTTTACACCGATGACTAAGTGCATGAGGTATATAGGCCAACCAAATTCTGCTTTCTAGTGATGGGCCCACAGTTTTTGTTTTCAGAAAATTCCAAATTCAAAGCCAGGGGCGAGGTGTACTTTATATCTACATAAGGTGCTCCCACAACACATTTATCATTTTACACTAGATTTATTCTCGTTTATTGCAGGATTATGGCCTAGCACATTAAATGAGACCCAGCACTAAATTAGTTAAATATAGTAATCATTTTATTTTAGTCTCCCCTAAGAAATATTTTGTCTTCTTTATATATCGAGTGTATCCTATTTTCCAAGCAGTGTGCTAGAGACCTGGAAAGCACACTTAAGTTAATTAAGGTTGGTCTTGCAGGCTAGCATATAGGATATATGTATTTTTCAGGTAGCTGTGACAGTGCTGATTGATACATATTCAATAATTTTGTGAGGCATTTGCTGAAATCCGCCATATTAAGCATAGTTACACCATAAACATCTGCTAATGCTACAAATCAAGTTTGTTGTTTTATTGTTGTTGTTTGTTTGTTTTTTCTGTGTGTGGGTGGGGGGGAGGGGAGTAGGAGTAGATGTGACCACTGCGTTTAGAAAGCCTCTTCATCTGTTAAGGAAAATATAAGATCATTTGCTGAGATTGGAGGGTAAGGGGGTGAGATAGGTGGAGAGAGCTGAAGTGTTTGGAACAGCTGTTGAGGAAAGTAGGCGAGAAGAGACTGAGTCCAAGGAGAATATTGCAGTTGGTACTTATAGATAGATAATTATTTGGAAGATGCACTAAAATTGTAAACTGCCATATAAAGGTGGTGAAATTGTGAATTTCACATGAGATTTATATTTTGGGTAATAAATAAAAATTGGCTGTCTCATTAAATTATGTAGAAGAGAATTGTGTGGGATAAGTTTGCCTCTGTTTAAGGTCAAATTCTTTTGCAGTTTTGCTGTTCATAATTGTATTGACTGATATGTCAATTAATTGTTTTAAAAATAACAATGATGCATTACATTTGTACAATGTATTATACTTTACAAAGTGCTTTTACTGTACATTATCTCTTTTTATTTGATTTCTTTTTTATCTCTGGTTGACATATTACTATATTTCAATTAGGTATTAGACACTTGGAAGGAAGACTCATATAAATGCAAATGTAAGGTTGTCTCTGATGACTTTGAGACAAACATTCAGGACAATTTGTACCTATTTAAGAAATAGTGTGTGTGTGTTTTAAGACAATATATGTGGGTTTACGCAATAGGGCAATAAAAAGTATTTATAGGTTAGTGACAAAACTTAATTATGAATTGTCTCTGTATCTCTGAACTAAACAAATCAAAGTTGAATTATTTTCTTCAGATCAAAAATATAAAAGTAGAACTTCTAAAAAGTTATATATATAGGATGTCCTCCAAAACTGTATACATACACTTTGGGTAATTATAAAGGGAGTTTTTATTAAAATACATTTTATTTTCAAAATTGAGCTATCAGCTGTTAAGGTGTGTATACATTTTGGTGGGACACCTGGTATATTTCCTAGAAATAACAGATAAAAGGCTTAAATATAAGTCTCTGCTAACTTGTTCTCTTAGCCTGGCATTTTCACAAGTTGTGGGTCTATTGTCTGTACAAGTTAGAGATTTTCTACTCCAACATCAAGAGTATTTGTGAATGTGATGCTTTTCGAATTAATTCTTTAAAAGAATTCAAGGAGCAATTGTAAAATACAGAGATTTGATTTCTTTAAATGAAACATCTCTGGACATTCCAGCCTTGAATTTAATAGTGTTGACTTGAAAGAGCATTTATTATGTGGTGGTGGTCAACGGGCTCTTCCTAAATTTAGAAGAAGAAAAAACACTTCCAAAATATATTTAATATATTGTCTCTTGGAGACTTTAATACTTTTTCCTGGAGCTGGTGGGAAACACTCATTATCACAAAGATAATAGTTGCTCAGCGTACTGGAGGGAGTCAACATTTTTATGATACTTCTCTTTGAACATTCTTAGGATGGCCTTTGCAAACCAAACATTTGGGACACTTTTAATCTTGTAGGTAACTTTTCAAGCCATCACTGTTCTTTCTATTTAATAACTATTCCAGTTCTTATAAAGTCTGCTCATCAAATAATCCTGTTATTGGTGGGGTGCCCTCTCTGTCCCCACCTGTTCTGGTAAAAGTGGAGCTCTTGGCGTGCCATGGGGAAAATAATTTCCTGAGGCCTCATCGGAGGATGAAGTACCATGGAAAGCTTTATTGGTGTAAAATTAAGAGGGTTCCCCTCCAAGGTCCCATCTCTCTTTGTCTCCCCGCGGAAAAAGTCCAGCGGTGTCTTCACAGGGCAAGGGTTCAAGCCACTGCCCAGAGTTTCCGCTCCATGTTGCCGCACAGCCCAGCCAGCACCTGGCAGCTTAGCCCCTGTTCCCAGCTGCGGTCCATCGCACGTGGGGTCCACATGGCTGGGGCATGCATGGGCAAGTGTGGCTTACAGAGCCAGTGAGAAGCAGAAGAGCAAGAGCAAACGAACAAGAGAAACACAATTCTTGGGGATTAAAACTGGGGGCCGAACCAAACAACCCTTCAGGATTGTGTGTGCTTGCAGTGGCTCCACGCTCCTAGTCCAGTGATGGCAAACCTATGACACGCATGTCAGAGGTGACACGCGAACTCATTTTTTGGTTATTTTTTCTTTGTTAAATGGCATTTAAATATATAAAATAAATATCAAAAATGTAAGTCTTTGTTTTACTATGGTTGCAAAGATCAAAAAAATGTCTATATGTGTCACGGCACCAGAGTCAAGTTAGGGTTTTTCAAAATGCTGACACGCTGAGCTCAAAAGGTTCGCCATCGCTGCTAGTCAGTTGTCCTTCTCCCAGCTTTCACTGACTGACACGCACCTGTCATATGTCACCTTGACTTCACTGCACACGTGCCCATCTTCCCCTGTGTTGGACCCCTATCCCAAGTGATTTACAGGGAATAGACCTGTGGTTCCCCAGGGGGTGTGTAAAACTACAGCTTCCTGGTGACGCTGCCCAGAGGACTATGTTTACAATGGCTGCCCTTTCCTTTGCTCTCTTTCTATTATTAATATTAACTAGGTAGTTGCAGTGGTGACCATTGCAACTGGTGTTTAGTCTAGCCTACATTAATTTTGCTGTGTAAGAATTATGTGCTGTGAAGTTATGCCAACGTAAGCAACATCCAAACCTGTAAGAATTTTTATGAATTTATTTGAGGCAAACTCATGATAATTGCCAGGAAGCAAAACCTCGCGGGACTGAGAAAATGCTCCAGAAAATGACACTTGTGCATCGTATGTTATGCATTAAAATCAAAAGAGGAGGCATAGGTAGGTTACATGAAATCTATTGGTGATAGATGAGGGAGGCAGGAGAAAGTAAAGTGAGGGACAGGAGGAAACCTCTGGGATTGGATAAAAAGTAAAATGATAGACACATTTATTTTACACGGGGGGCGGGGGTGCAGGAAAGTTAACAGTTAACAATTAACACAGTAACAGTAAGAATGCGGGGATTTGTGTTCTGTGCTCTGGTACAGTGATTGTGCTTTAAGGGGAAATTACTTTGTTGGTACAAAGACATGTTTTTCGGGTGTGTTATCCTAGATGCAAAAACAGGACAGACTAGATCAGTTAAGACTGACTTTGGTTAGGGAAAAATACTGCCTTAGGACATGACTACTGCCATGAATTGCTTTTAAAAGAGTGTTAATTTCAGACCATCCTATTTGGTTACTTTAGGTCTCTGAGTTTGTAAAGCAGCCATGCAGGCCTTCCCTGAGCCTGTCAGGTTTGGTATGTGGCCCCTTTTAGTCCACAGTTATTGATAAATTATAAAAATGCTTAATTGCTTAATGGTACATAATGTACAAATGTGTAGCTGTTCTAGGGCATGTTTTAACAGAGGACTAGAGCATTTAGAATGGCAAATTACTTTAAATGGAAGGCAATAATTTATAGTCCTTTTTTAAAAAAATGTGACTTGTCCTCAAAGGTTCTTTGGTGTGCTTTTATAATACTATTATTTAAGATAATGACTGGGAATCTGTTGTTTCTACTAGTACAATGCACCTCTCTTTTAACTGTCTCTAATTACAACTTGATTATTATTAATAAATTTTTCCACTTCAGTGAATAAATGTTATGCTTTCAAATTAATAAAGATTTTCACTAAATGACCTCTGTCAAATTGTATATGAATTTATAAAAAGGAAAGTTAGTAGTTGACCTTTTCTCTTTTAGCTTCTATACTTAAATTGGCTTAAGATTTACAGAATTCGATTGAAAAAAGCTTACTAAGGCTATCCTTTTAGAAGGAATTGTGCAGATAATTTATCCCATTTAATCTTAACATTTTATGAAATACTTGATGAGTATACATATTTTCAGAAATATAATATTTCAAAAAATCTAATACACGTTGGGAATCCTTAGTCAGGTAGAGGAATATTGGAGCAATTACTAGCTATGAACACAAGTTTCTTATTCTTTTCACTACATCTTAATTGCTTCTGTGCCAAAAAAAATATTTGTTTTCAGCAGTGGCAGTTCCTATAGATGGGCTTTTGCTCTCTCACTTCAAACTCACTAAAAAACTATGAGAGTTGAAATCATGGTTCACTAGTTACTTGTTCTGTAATACTGAGCAACCCAGAGGCTAGACAAAGCACAGAGAATATCTGTCTGGTAATTGGAAAAGGTGAGGGATCCAAGAATGAACTATTGGAAATACTTCACTGCCAGAAGGATTTGTGTTAAAAACGAAAAAAAAAAAAAAAAAAAGCCCAGAAATTTGAGATCAATCATTAAAAAAACCCCACAATGTCCTAGAAAAAAAAAAGAGTTTTGAGTGGAAAGTGAGAATTCAGTCTGTTCAAAAACATGGCCTTATTATAGAATAATAAGTCAAGTCTATGGTCTCTTCGATACTTCAGAGGTTTTCTAGCC
Organism: Myotis davidii; assembly: GCF_000327345.1. Lineage (NCBI taxonomy): Eukaryota > Metazoa > Chordata > Mammalia > Chiroptera > Vespertilionidae > Myotis > Myotis davidii. The sequence continues at coordinate 127,089 of NW_006300205.1, read as the reverse complement.
CAATGCTTTTCAAATCTTTTTCAAAAAGCAGAATCACTTTCATTTCAAGTATAATCTTATTCTGTATTTCAAAATACAACAAATAGTGGTGGCTTTTAATTTATAAGAAAAATTAATCATTTAATTATGATAAAGTCCATCAACAAAAATATTAGGCACTTTGGATGGAAACAAGCATTTGAGATATTGATTTTGAGTGACATTTGCCATATATATTTCCTAATTTGATTTGGTTGTCCATTTAGTAGATGCATGCAGTATATAATACATTTGATTATGTTCATTCTTTTGGGGGTTTTGCAAATTTGTTTTTGAAAACACAAACCAAATATTTGCACAACCCCTGATTTAGTCCAATAATACAAGTGAGAAAGCTAGGGCTCATTGAGGTGCATTCACTTGCCAAAAACACGAGTCCTGAGTCTCAGCATTCTGACTTGTACTCCTATTTTTCAAAAAAGCCACTCTGATTCCTCAGCATAAAAGCATTCATTCATTCTCATGTTCCTCCTCCTTTTCCTCCCTTTCTTGGGCCATCTAAAAGTAACCAGACGTACACTTACACCACCATTGATTTTTCCATTTTAGGAGCAGCGGAGAAGAGTTCTAAGCATGGTGCGGAAGACAGGACTCAGACAATTATTTCCGCTATGAAAGAGAGAATGAAGATCAGGGAAAAAAATAGGCCAGAGGTGTTTGAAGTAATTCAAGAAATGTTTCAGATTTCTAAAGAGGATTTTGTTCAGTACACAAAGGCAGCCAAACAGAGTGTATTGGATGGGACATCTAAGTGGTCAGCAAAAATAACCATTACAGGTAAAAAGAAGTCTTTAAAATTTGTATTCAGCATTGAGTTTTTATGTCTTAGGAATCACTGCTTAAAATAATTGCAGATAAAATAAATATAATTTTCAATCTTGTCAATATTGACAAGAAGTCTAATTGGTACTTCAGATTTCTAAAATATATAATGGATAACTGAAGTAATGTCTTGTCCCATCTGTGTCTTGTTTAATCAAAAGCTGTGTCTTGGTCTAATCGAAAGCTCTTCCAGCGTAAGAAGGTTCTGTTTTACAATAGACCCATCAATATCCTGCACTTTACAAGAGATTATTAGCTTGGTTGCTTCCTGCAAAAAATAAATTGCAAGAGTACCTAATGATCTCCTCAGTCGGTTTTTCTTAATAAGAAAACAAATAACGTTTTACTTACTCCTGGATCAATAACTCTCATCCATTTGATCTTTGAGTCAAGAAAATTTGAGTTTAGTGATATATAGTAATTTGAACTTCTGAGGTTGCTTGTAACATTAACAGTAGGTGTGTTATTTATTATGTTAAGATTTACCAAGGCTCTTAACTTACTGATAGAGTATTTATAAGGTAGAATAAAGATAATTCGTCTATTGGGTTGAGTTGATCTGTACTGACAGCAAACTCATAAATAAATAAGTAATTTTAAATTATAGGTCTTTGAATTATATTGTGGAAATTTTTGCATATTGTATGTGCATGGTTATTTCTCTACACATGTATGTATAGATAGATAGATAGATAGATAGATAGATAGATAGATAGATAGATATAGATAGATATAGATATAGATATAGATATAGATTTCTTTGGAGAATCCTGATTAGTACAGAGACTAAAGAGCAAGGGGAAATTACGATTATTCTGCATAATCAGAAGGTACCCTGAAGTAAGAGACAGATATATCTTTTTTGCAGTGGCTGGAAGTGGGTGGGACAGGGAGAAATACATACAA
>NW_006300205.1:124747-125061 GCF_000327345.1 Myotis davidii | reverse complement strand
CCACCAGATTTTGAGAGGGTGCAGGCCAGGCTGAGGGACCCCACCAGTGCACGAATCCGAGTACCGGGCCTCTAATATATATATTTTACTATTTACTACAGGCAAAAGCATATTAGTCCAAAAGGAGATTTTAATGTACAGTGTATTCATAATTTTATGAAATATTTTTTTAAAGTCCTGCTGCTCATAAGAATAAAAGCAATGGGGATGCATCTTCAAAACCAGGGACAAAGTGATAGAAAAGTTTCCTTCATTATTATTTGTTTCTGCGGAAACCTTTGTATTAAAATGTTTATTTTTGTTATTTCAGTGGT
>NW_006300205.1:116755-124512 GCF_000327345.1 Myotis davidii | reverse complement strand
TACAACCTCTCATTTTCCCAGGTCATTTATTTTTAAATCTCCTATGTCTTGTACCAAACAGCAAGAAATCATTTTTTCTCTCTCAAGGATTCTTTTCTTTTTACAACTCCTTCATGAAGAGACCTAAAATGAATTCCAATAATCATTTGGTAGAAACGAAAAGTCCCTAACCATGAATATAAAGGCAGTCCTTTTCCCCCCCACTACTCTCTTTGTTAATAGTTTCAACAGGGATCTCATTAGCATGCTAAGTAAGCAAACCCGACACAAACAGCTTATTTGGGAATGTGGGCAATCGTGTGTAAGCGATATAGAGCATCTTGCATATAGAGGCTAAGAAATGGGTTTGGAAAATCAGTAGAGACCAAACAACAGAGGATACCATAGACTGAGTTAAGGGAGGTGGATTGTTTCTCCCTTAAAGTCCGATGGAAGAAACTATTTTAATATATTTTAATTGAATTTATTGGGAACACTTTGGTTTCAGGTGGACAATTCCATAGTACATCCTCTGCAAATTGTGTTTTCACCACCTCAAGTCCTTTCATCACCATTTACCCATTGATCTCCCCTTTATTCTCTTCGACCTCCCCCAACCCTGCTTTCCCTCTGGTAATCACCGTTTTGTTGTCTGTGTCTAAAAGTTTGGGGGGGGGGGTTGTTTGTTTGTTTGTTTTGTTTAATCCCTTCGCCTTTTCACCCATCCCTGCAACCCACCTTCCTCTGACAGCTCTCAGTCTGTTTTCTGTCTAATAGCCTGTTTCTGTTTTGTTAGTTTATTTTGTTCATTAGATTCCACGTATTAGTGAGATCATATGGTACTTGTCTTTCTCTGACTGGCTTGCTTCACTTCATATAATGTTTCTTTGCTTTGTAACAGAAGACAAGAAACTAATCACTAGATATGAATTCAAATTCCTAAGGCAGTCAAGTAAATGAATAAGACAAGGGGAGGGACAGGGACTGTGGCAAGCTTGACAGCCGGTGACTGATAGAAAAGGGACAGCTTCTGTCACAGCACAGTCCAGCAGATGCAGTGCAGCTAGAGCTTTCTCAGGAGAAGCTGGAAATTTTAAAGTTTAAAAATAGCTTTATTAAGGTATAACCGACAAAGCATAAAATCTGCATATTTAAAGTGTACAAGTTTACATTTTGATTCATGTATACCTCCATGAAGTCATCACCACAGACAACATGATGAGCATACCCACCCCCTCAAAAAGCTTCTCATGCCCTGAAGCCATCACTTAACTCCGCCCCCCCCGCCCCCTCCCCCCAAGCCAAGGCAGTCACTGACCTGCTTTCCCATGCTATCGGGAATTTTTCATTTTCTAGAATTCTATACAAATAGGCAATTCAGTATTCACTCTTTTGTGTGGTTCCACTCAGCAGTTATTTTGAGATCCATCCATGGTGTAGGGTTTAGGAACAGTTATTTTTTTATTGCTAGGCAGCATTTTGTTATATCAAAATATCACAGTTTATACATTCATCTTATGGTGGCTATTTGGGCCGTTACTAATTTTCAGCTGTTAAAAATAAAGCAGTTAAAAACACTTGTGCATACATATGTGTATGGACATATGTTTACATCTCTCTTGAATAAATACCTAAGAGTAGGATAGCTGGACATATAATAGGAATATGTTTAATTTTTAAGACACTTTCTCAGTGGTTTCACCATTTTACATTTCCACTACCACTATTTGGGGATTCTAGATCACAAAAATCTGCCCAACACTTAATAAGACCAGTTTTAAATTTTAGTCATTCTAATATGTGTGTAGCGGTATCTTACAATGATTTTATCTTGCATTATTCTAATGGCTAATGATTTTAATCATCTTTTCATGTGCTATCCTTTATCTTTTTTGTTAAATGCTGTTCAAATATTATACCAATTTTTGGTTTTGCATTTGTATAAGTGTTATAGTTTCATGTTTTACATTTAGGTCTATGATACATTTTGATGTAATTTGTGAATATAGTATAAGTTATAGGCTCAATCTCATCAATTTGTTTATGGACATTAAAAAGTACTATCTTTTCTCTGCTAAATTGCTTTTGTACATTTAATGAAATTCATCTCTCTCTATATGTGTGTATCTATTTCTGAATTACCTATTCTCTTCCATTGATGTATTTATCCATCTGTATGCCAAAACCACAAGGCCTTGATTACTACAGTTTTACTTTATGTCTCAAAATCAGGTAGTGTTATACCTCCAACTTTTTCAAAGTTGTTTTAGCTATTTTAGCACCTTTGAATTATTTTCATATGAATTTTATAATAGACTTACCATTTTTCACACACATGCATTCAAAGAAGCCTGATATAATTTTGATTGCCCTATATCCCTGGCTAAGATTTTCAGCATGATGCTAAATGGAAGTGATAAGACCAGACATCCTGGCTTTCTTCCCAACCTTAGATGGGAAACATTCTTGATTAACTATGATATTAGCTGTAGGTTTATTATAGATGCCATTTATCCAGTGAAGACAGCCATCTTCTATTCCCAATACGCCAAGAGTTTTGTTCAGAAATAGATTTTATATTTTATCTGAAGTTTTTACTGCATCTATTGAAAAGATCATACGATTCTGAATGCCATTTTAATACTTTACCCTGAAGATATTGCTCCAGTATCTTTATTGAATTATTTTCTTGTTTTGATAAAAAATCTGTGGTGCTCATTTTTGTTCCTCTGTACATGTCTTTATTTTTTCCTCTACTTGGTTTCTTAAAAATTAAATTTATTGGGGTAACATTAGTTCATAAAATTTTATGTTTAAAGTGTATAATTCTACGATATGTCATCTGTATATTTTATTGTGTGTCCACCCTCCAAAGTGAAATCTTCTTCCATCACCATATATTTGACCCTCTTAGCCCTTTACCACCCTCAGTTTATGACTTTGTTTTCTTTATTCATTTGCACAACTTAATTATGGTGTGCCGTGGTGTAGTTTTCTTTAGGTTTTTGTGCTTAAGGTTTGTTGAGCTGCTTGAAAATGTAGGTCTGCTGTTTTCTTCAAATTTGAAAAACTTTTGGCCATTATTTCTTTAAATATTCTTTCTGCCCCTACCTTTTGGAGATTCCACATGTATTAGACCTCTTAAGTTTGCCCCACAACCCAAATGGTTTCTCTCTCTCTCTCTCCCTCTCCTTCCTTCTCTCTTTCTCTGTACTTCACATTGGATTATTTTTTATTGCTATGTGTTTAAATTTAGTAACTTTTTATTTTATAATATCTAATCTGTTAATTCAAGCCACTGTATTTTTTACCTCATATATTTTATTTTCTATCTAGGGAAATTCAAATTGGATTTTTGCATTTTCCATGTCTCCACATAGCATTCTTCTTTTTATTAAGACTATTAATTGAGAGGATTTAATTCCCAGATAAACTGGGGGGAAGGTATGGTTATTTCCAATACACCTACCCCCACATCGGCATAGCCTTCCCCTACCAGAGTGGTGCATTTGTTACAACTGATGCATCTATATCCTTACCACTCAAAGTCCATAGTTTACATTTTTGTTCACTCTTGGTGTACATTCTATGGGTTTGAATAAATATATAATTACATGTATTCATCATTATGATGTTTTAACTGCCTTAAAAGACCTCTGTGCTTGCCCTATTCATCCCTTCTCCCTCCCATGGTAACCACTGATTATTTCACTGTTCCCATATTTTTGCCTTTTCCAGGTCATATGCAGTTAACCCGTAAGCAGCTGGGGGGTTAGGAGCACTGAACCTGCACAATTGCAAATCTGAATATAACTATTGACTCTACAATCAGCCCTTTGCATCAGCAAATTCAATCAACTAAGGATCCAAAACAGTATTTTGGATCCACAGTTAGGAATCTGCAATTGGGAGACCACAGTTAGGAAGAAAAAAATGCTGGCTTTGATCCATGATGGGTTCAATTAGCAGATGTGAAACCCACTGATAAGAAGAGCCAATCGTATTTATTGGAAAATTATCGGCATACTAGAGGCCTGGTGCATGAAATTCATGCCCTGGGGGGGGGCGTGTCCCTCAGCCCAGCCTATGCCCTCTTTAATCTGGGACCCCTTGGAGGCAGTCAGACATCCCTTTCACTATCTGTGACTGCTGGCTCCCAACTGCTTGCCTGCCTGCCTGCCTGATTGCCCCTAACTGCTTCTGCCTGCCAACCTGATTGCCCCCTAACCACTCCCCTGCCAGCCTGATTGATGTCTAACTGCTCCCCTACCAGCCTGATCACCCACAACTTCCCTCCTCTGCTGGCCTGATTGCCCACAACTGCCTTCCCCTGCTGGCCATCTTGTGGCTGTGGGCGCTGCCATTTTTGAGGACAGGGCAGTCAATTAGTATATTACCTCCTTATTGGCTGTGGGCACTGCCATCTTTGAGGGCAGGGTAGTCAATTAGCCTTTTCCCTGCTTATTGGCTATGGGCGCTGCCATCTTTGCAATGGTGTGAGGGTCAGTTAGCATATTCCCTCTTTATTAGATCGAATAAGTTAATCCTTGCATTTCAAACCTATGTTGTCATTAAGGTCAACTGCAGTTGGACTCAGACAGCCTTTTCAGATTGGCGTCGTTCACTCAGTAATATGCATTTAAGCTTCCTCCTTGTCCTTGTGTGGCTTGATATCTGATTTCTTTTTATCACTAAACTAGAGTCCTGGTGAACAAATACATGCACAGGTGGGATCCTTCAGACTGGCCGGCAATCGGGGCTGATTGGGGTCATCTCACCCAATCAGGGCCGTTCAGGGCAACAGGCCGGGGGCAGGGGGAAACTGCGGGAGGTTGGCTGTGGGAGCACACTGGCCACCAGGGGGAACTCCTGTGTTAAATGTCTGCCCCCTGGTGGTCAGTGCATGCCATAACGACTGGTTGTTCTGCCATTGGGTCAATTTGCATATTAACTTTTTATTGTATAGGCTAATATTCCATTGTGTAGATTATTTGTCCATTCTCTTACTGAAGGGTATCGTGGTTGCTTCCAGGTTTTGGCATTTATAAATAAAGCTTCTATAAGCAGCCACATGCAGGTTTTTGTGAGGACATGTTTTCAACTCCTTTGCATAAATACCAAGAAACATGATTGTTGGATCTTATGAATAGAGTATGTTTTGTTTTATAGAAGCTGCCAAATTGTCCTCCAGAGTAGCTGTATCACTTTGCTTTGTCATAAGCAATGAATAAGAATTTCTGTTGCTTCATATCTTCTCTAACATTAGGTGTTGACAGTTTTGGATTTTGCATTCTAATAGCTGTGTAGTGGTAGCTCATTGTTTTAATTTACATTTTGCTGATGCCATATGTTGTGGAGCATCTTTTCATATGCTGTTTGCTATCTGTATATCTTCTTTGGTGAAGTGTCTTTTAAAAATTTTGGCCCATTTTTAATCAGGTTGTTTCTCATTGTTGAGTTTTACGAGTTCTTTGAATGTTCTGGATAAGAATCATTTATTACATGTGCCTTTTGAAACTATTTACTCCCATCTGTGGCTTATCTTCTCATTCCCTTGACATTTTCTTTCTCTACTTAATTCTTTGAATGCATACAAGACTTTTTTTCCCCCTCCATTAACCTCTTCCAGCCCATTCCCATCTCCTGGCATACCCTCACCACCCCATTGTCTGTATCTATAGGTTATGCATACATGCATACAAGTTCATTGGTTTATCTCTTCCCACCCACCCTCCTCTGCCTTCTCTATGAGGTTCAACGTGCAAAACTTTTAATAACTGCTTTATTGTCTTGGACTGCCAATTCTAGTGTCTCTATCCATTCTTGGTCAGTTTTAATTGATATATTTTTTTCTTCTCATTACGTGTCATATTCTTATGCTGCTTTATATGCCTGGTAATTTTATATTGAATGACAGACATTGCAAATATTGCCTTGATGGTGGCTGAGTGTTTTTGGCATCCTATGCATATTCTTGAGCTTTGTTCTGGGACTACATAGAAATAGTTTGATTCTTTGAAATTTGCTTTTGTACTTTGTTAAGTGGGAATGAAATAGTGCTTTTAAAAAAGGAAAATTATTCCTCAGCACTGAACCAAGACTCTTCTGAGTCTACCAACTCATGAATGACAAGATTTTCTAGTTTGCCGAGTAGAAACAAGCACTATGTCCGGCCTTTGGGAATGCTGAGCACTGTTATATGCAATTCATTTCCATGGCTCTTAACCTGGCCTTGGATAGTTTCACCACATACATATACTTATCATTGCTCAGATGATTGTTTAAGATGAACCCTCTGGCCTGGCTGGTGTGGCTCAGTTGGTTGAATATCATCCCATGCACCAAGAGGTTCAATTCTCGGTCAGGACACATGCCCAAATCTGGGCTCTGTTTCCATCTCTCTCCCTTTCCCTTCTTCTCTCTCTAAAATAAATAAAAACATATTAAAACTTTAAAAAAGGATGAAGTTTCTGCAGCTTGTTAGAGTTTTTCTTCTCTTAGCTCTCTTCTGTTTGACAGTATTCCCTGTGACCTCTGGTGCCTTTGTCTTCTCAGATTTTCAGCTCTGTCTTTTTAAGTCAGAGAGTTCAATGGGTTCCATCTGGGTTCCCTCTCCTCACAGTGCCTAGAAATTCTTTTGACAGTAAGCTGAAGTAATGAATAGAAAGGCTCACCTTATTAGTTTTTATCTCCTTGTTATTACCGTCCTTCATTGACAGATCCCCAGTATATTTAAAGCCATTGTTTGATATATTTGGTTCACTTCTTGATTATTCATATGGGAGAAATCTCTAGTCCCTATTATTCCATCTTGACTACAATAGAGAATATTGAAATCTGAATTTAATTGATAAGCAAAACAAAACAGTATGAGAACCAACATGTATATGAAAACAACACACAACTTCTGGAGATAGTTGATACATAGATTGAAGGTTGAAACTGTGAAATAAAGCATCCACCCCCCAAAAAATGCAGTAGTACAAATATCTATTCTATTTTTTTTTAATCCTGCGAAGAGTTCTTGAGAAATCAGCTGAATAAGTGCATGTGAGGCAAGACCAAGATAACTACTACCAAAAAGAATTAGATATGACAGTACCCAGTGCTCATTTCAGGGCAAGAATAGTGTTTGTTCCCACGAGACAAGCTATATTCTATATTCTGATTGGCAGTTTTCCTTTTGCTAGAAAGCATCATCTACACTGTCAATAACAATGTACCTATTTTTAAACAGAATTACTTTCAAAGAAAAAGAATTCTAATTTAAAACTATTGCACTCTTTCAACCAGTCCCCTCCCCCGTCCCCCTTTCCTCTGACAGTTGTCAGTCTGTTCCATGTATATATGCCTCTGGTTCTATTTTGGTCATTAATTTTGTTCATTAGTTTCCATATATAAGTTAGATTATATGGTATTTAGCTCTCTCTGTCTGGCTTATTTCTCTTAGCCAAATATCATATATACATAGCATGGACACAAACAATAGTGTAGTGATGGCCGGGGAGAGAGGGGTGAAGGCATACAATATAATAAATTACATGAAAAATGGGTGGAGGTGGGTAAAGGAGGGGGTTGGGGAACATCTGTAATAATGTCAACAATAAGTAAAATCAATCAATCAATCAATCAACCAACTGCACTACTGTGAATGTTATATACATATATATATGATTTGCATAATTTTCACAATATTTTTCACTTTATTGACAAAATATTATCTTTAAGGGAAGTTACACTCACAATTACCTTCTATTTGTTTTTAGAATATTAACATG
>NW_006300205.1:113358-116380 GCF_000327345.1 Myotis davidii | reverse complement strand
ACGCAAACCTGGGAGTATTGCTTTCATTTCAAAAAAGTTCCAACCTGAATAGTGAGACCGAGAGAAGACCAGTGAGCAAAGTGCTGTTAGAAGACAATGCTGCTGATATAAGATGTAAAAAGTCAATAAAATATATTAAAAAAAAAAGACAATGCTGCTGATATAAGATTTAGATAACAGTGTAGGCAAAGGGTCTGAGAGATTGTTTTATCCAACTCCCTCATTTTAATGATGAGAAAATAGAAACTCAGGAATAGAAAACAACTGCCTGTTGTGAAGCCACAAATAAGGTACAGGTAGAAATAAAGAAGTGTATTTTTTCTCCTGCATCCAAACTCTTCCCTTGGAAAAAGTGCCTTTGATTTGAACAAGGCAGGTTATCACAAAGCTGGTAATGAAAATGAAGTAATTTCTTAATTTTTTATGTTTGAAAGCTTAATTATCTCCCCACTCCCCACAATTGCACTTTGATGCTCTCAAGAGTTAATGCTAAGTAATTTCTATTTTAATTTGATCTCACTCACCAATGGTTAAAAAAAAGTAGCTTGAAATTTTAATCTTCACACACTATGAATGTTGTGTGATTCTAAAATGGGGTACTCTGGAGAGCATTTGCAGAGAATGGAGGCGTGACAAATTAAGCCTTTGCAGAAATATGGGTTAAGAGGCATTGTAAACTCATGTAATTTTAAATATATCACTAGGATTAATTAAGATAATGTATATGAAAGTGCTTAGTATTACACAAACTAAGGTGCTTGTTATCTTGCTCTTTGGTCCTAGTAAGTTCTATATTTGATCATTCCATAATTAATTTGACATTTGATTTTATTTTCCTGTGTGTGGTTAATGAAATATTTTATGCTTATCATATATCATTCATTCCCTCAGGAGGAAAGGAAGTAAGTTTCTCCCAGTGGCTTCTACAGAGAAAATGGCAGTGTAGTCTGCCCGTTTTAATAAGAAATGTTGTGTTAGGAGACTTACAATTTATGTATATATTGATTGATAGTATGTTTTGTAAGGAACTCGATAGTTGATCCTTGGTGCTTTACTTTTGCTAATTTCTGAAATAAAAACAAAAGTTCATTCTGACTCCTACCTAGAGGGGATGTAGGTCATAACTGCAATAGCAGACATGTGTCGATTACTCTTTTAAAATTGGTATTATGCATTGAAGTAAAGAATGATTTTAAAAACAGAAAGTCTAGCTAACACAGCGCCTATGGGAGGAGTGCAAACATGCCCTTATTTATTTAGACATGTACATTCTACTTATGTAACTGACTAGACAGCCAGCTCCACTTGCTTAGTGGGGTATCAGTTCAATTCCACCCATATTTTCTGAATGTCCATTATATGCAAAACACTGTACTAGGTCCATAGAAAGTACTGACTTGAAAAGCGACTTCATGTTATACCAAAGAGCTACCTGGCCTGCAAGTTTATAAACCCAAGTTCCAGATTGTTCAGGATCTAACATGTTTCTTTTTAAAAATATATATTTTATTGATTTTTTACAGAGAGGAAGGGAAAGGGATAGAGAGTTAGCAACATCGATGAGAGAGAAACATCGATCAGCTGCCTCCTGCACGCTCCCTACCAGGGATGTACTGCAACCAGGTACATGCCCTTGACTGGAATCGAACCTGGGACCCTTCAGTCCACAGGCGGACACTCTATCCACTGAGCCAAACCGGTTAGGGCCTAACATGTTTCTTGATTCCAGGAAACCCCTTAAGTTATGTGAATCTCATTTTTACAGTGGACAATGTGCAAAAAGAATACTGTCCATTTGGACTCAGTGACGGCATTGTTAAGAGGCAGTGTGCATGGAAGCTCTTTTAACACATAAGCTCCAGAAATTCATAATGCCATTGTGTAGAGGGCTGTAATTGCCCCAGCCCTTTGGAGCGTATGGTAGCTGCGTTCATTTCACAGCTACCCAGATGTAGTGGCATGGAGAGTGCCTCAGGCCCATGGCTTGCCACCGTGCCATGTGCTGCTGGGACCAAAGCTGAGTATAAACTAAGCCTAAACTAAGCTTCCTAGGAGATAGCTTATTTAAATATTACAATTTAACTCAAATATCTTCATTGCACTGCAGATTAATATTTTAAAATGACAGCCGGAGTGTAATCAAGGGTTTGATTTATTGCCTGTCTCTCCAGCACAGGCTTTTCCTGGGCTACGTGGGAAGGGAGCATTTCCTCAGTTGTCTGAGCATTGGAAAGTCATTTGTCAAGAAGTTCCCACAATTATCTAACGCAAGACGGAGTTTAGTCACAGTTTATGGGCTTAGAAATTTGTTAACTGATTATTGTCTATGTTGTAAATATGCCAGGTACTAGGGAGCTATCATAACCATTACTGCTTTTCACTTAGTAATTTGAATTGAGTCATTACTGATCCATATAGGAGTGCCAGATATCATTTACTCATTACTGCTTCATACCAAAACCTAAAGGCTTTGTAATAAGGAGAGGGAGGCGGGTGTGAAAAGAGACCTGGGCTGAATTCAATAAAGTATGAACTTAGGGTTACCAAAGAGAATGGAATCACAATCAACAAACCATACAATTTTAGACCAGAACAAATGCTTTGAAACAGCACGGTGAGAGTCAATTGGCCAAGATGTCAGGGACACGTAATTCACAGTTTTATACAAAGGATCAAATAGAATTCAAATAAAATCCCCCAATGGTTAGGGAGCAAACTCTTAGGGCAATGAGGACTATCCTGTAGGAATCCTTACTGGGAAGAAAGAGAAGGCCTGCATTTAAAATGGTCCATGGAAAAGAACCATAATGGCCCATAGCATGGAGCGCATTTTATTGAGTGGACACAGAAAACCCCTATAGGAATCCAGGAATATCCAAACAGCAAGAACTCCAAAGGGCAGCAATTATTATGCCCTTTTATTTATCTTTTTATTTTTCTCTGACTGTTCACATGCATTTCTTATTCTCTGTCTCTGCCTCTCCATTATATTTCCTTTCTCTCTCTCTCTGTTTCTGTCTCT
>NW_006300205.1:108028-113312 GCF_000327345.1 Myotis davidii | reverse complement strand
CTTTCTTCCTTCCCCCTCTCTCCCTCCTTCCCTTTTCCCTCTGTACTCTGGTGTGATTCCTAATCACTACTCAATAGCTTTCATAACATGAGCTTCTGTGTGATCCATAGTAGCCTAGGCCCTGTGGCCATGTGTCTTTCAAGTCTAGTGTTCACAGTTTGCTGCCAGGAAGTGTCTCATTTTTTTGCCAAATAGTCCAATTCTATAATAAGAGAAACCATACAAGTCCTGTGTTATGGGTCAGACTGTGATTGTGGTGGGTACACGGATAAATACATATGGCAAGACCTATCAAATTATACATTTTAAATAAGTACAGTTTATTGTATGTCAGTTATATCTCAATAAACTTAAATCAACCTTTGATTAAATATTATCACTCTGTTAATAGAGTCAGTACTCCAATAACTATATATACTCTACAAATTTAAGGTGATATAGAACGGCTGCTTCTAGGATTATAATGATGACGACAACCACACCATGATGTGCTGGGAGCCGGTCCATCCTTGCTGTTTCAAGGGACCTGGCATATATGGCATATTGTTCTTAATATGTTTGGTCACCTTCTTGGTACTATGTGTTTTAACCAAGATCACCTCTCCGAGAAAGGTTGTTTCCCCGGGTAGGGATTTTCCCCTGAAGTTAGGGAGGGAATAAAACCTCTTATAATAAGAGAAACCATACAAGTCCTGGGTTATGGGTCAGACTGTGATTGTGGTGGGTACACGGATAAATACATATGGCAAGACCTATCAAATTATACATTTTAAATAAGTACAGTTTATTGTATGTCAGTTATATCTCAATAAACTTAAATCAACCTTTGATTAAATATTATCACTCTGTTAATAGAGTCAGTACTCCAATAACTATATATACTCTACAAATTCAAGATGATGTAGAACGGCTGCTTCTGGGATTGTAATGACGACAGCCACACAATGATGGTGTCAGTGACCCCCATCACCGCTGCCACTTGTGCTGTGGCAGTTTGTAGCTTACAGTGTTTGCCTACAAATCGGGTATCATTTAAATCCTAGAAGAAACTCAGCGCCATAGGCATTTGTATCCTCACATTTACAGCCGAGGAAAATGAGTCTCAGACTTTCCTGAAATTATAGGGAGTAGAGCCCCAGCCTCTGCCTTTCCCCCTAAGCACTGGACTCTCACTAGAGGCTTCTGGAGGTGCTACTTTCCACATAAAAATCTACACTTATCACAGCTTACTCATTAACTTTTATGTAGGAGGCCATTACTCAAAATTAAAAGAATGTGCTATCTTAGGCACATGTATGTGCATTGACCATTCCATTAGTTATCCAACATTTCAGATATTTAAAAAAAATACATGTTTTCCTTCATGATTTTGATCTCCCTCAGGGTGAGAACCTCCTAAAATAATGTTGGGTACAAAGTAAACCTAAAAGTCTAATCAATTTTTTTCAAATGACATTTTTTTTTTACCAATGAAACTATCTTTTATAAACATTCACTGTTATTTTTTCTTTTCATTTTGTACTATTGCTTCACCCTTATTTCTCCCTTCTTAATGTTCCCTTCATTGTACTTGAAAAAGGTTCTTTTTAATTCTCAGAGGAATTCCAAAGGTATATCTTTCTTCTCTGTGTGTGCTCCTTGCGTATTATTTGGTGAACTCAGATATTCAATTTTGAATTAGCATCTCTAGTATAATGGAATTTTTTCTGCCTAATGAAATTTTGACTTTAGACTTCACGATTTGTGTGTTATTTTCTTTCAGTTATGTTTCTACCTAATACACTTGGGTGCTGCTTCCGATTAGAATTGGACTTGAAGGGACAATAAAAGGAACAACATGTATTTTGGCTTAGTTGCAAAGCACTGAAATATGCAGTAGGAAGCAACCTCTTGAGCTATTATTATGACTAGATCTTGCCATCCTCTCACTCTGTCCTCACAGAACTAAGGGGAAAGTTAAGAAAACACGGGATGGAAAACTACCACTAAGTAGGAGGAATTTAGCATGTCTTCCCACCTCAGGGTGATCTCTAGGCCTCTTTCCTACATGAGAGGTTTGTTAGTTTATGAAACTTTACTGTTGACAGAAAATTAAGTATGTATACACGTTGGGAAAATTCCATCCAAAAAGGGGACAGTTTTTTTGTTTGTTTGTTTGTTTGTTTTGTTTTGTTTTTTATCACTGCTAATGTAAGGGCCACATTTAAAGTGTTTTAAAACACCCTTAATTAAATATTTAATTTTCAGTCAATGGTTATTTATACTTTTCTTTGTTCCAAGGGAGGCATTGAAACAACCAATCCGGTTTTATTTTTCAGTTGTGTGAAAAATACAACTGATTGGAATGAAAAATAAAAGATTCAAACCCAAACTATTTTTTAATGCAGTAGTGAAGTTGTGGCAATAATGGGAAGTTGGGGAGAATTAAGTTGCTGATATATTTGTGCACTGGAGTTCTCAGAGGTCAGGGCCTACCTTAGAGTGAGGTACCTTTTAAGTACAGGTAGAAGTCAATTGGCAATTAGAATCAGTCCCCTTAGGAGATTGTTTATGGGAAGGGGATCAGTGCAGCATGGAACTTAAGAGTACCTCTTATGTGAATGCCATGTACTCAACTGGCCAACTTTCTGACTATCTTTGGCCACCCGCCCCTGACCTAAGACCTCTGACTATTTTGCCTAGCTTTTACTGTGCCTTTTTCTTTATGCTGACACCATACTCTCTTTTCATCCCTTATTTAAAACTATACCCTCTTACAGTCATGTCTTCTATTACAATAAAAACCTTAGCTTTTCATCATCTGGAGTATAGTGTTTTTTGTACTTTTTAAAACATGTTTTTCATTGATCAAATTAGGTTACACTATTTTTATTACACAAACTTTTAGAAGTTGGAAAACATTGCAAAACATGTTTGGCTATATTTTTCATTTAAATTTTTGAATAAATATTTATAATGATGTAGATTCAGCTTTAGTTTTCAAGACACTTGAGTTTGCATTTTAACAATAAAGAGGGACCAAATGCCCAAATACCACAGGTGCTGTCAGGTGGCTTGTTGTGTTTGTGCAGCAGCTTGTTACTTTTTCCCTTTTAAATTCCATCTCTTTGCATTTTTATAACATCCAGTGGAAGAGTTCAGATAGGACTGAAGTATAACCTATGTTCTATTCATGAATTCTTAAACACAGTTGCTCCATTCCTAATAATTGGTTGAAGCTTGATTTAAGTGGAAACATTCCTTGAAATGTAGGATTTCCTCACAATTCTTCTCTTCTTTAGCAATTCCTTGGTGATTTGTGCAGTTTTCCATAAGTCTGTGCTGTGTTGCTGATATTTGGAATGCTAGATAAGTAGTATTTGCCTCTATGATTGCTGCTTCTGATTCAAGCATGGTGTTCAGATGAAGTTGGTCAGACAACTGATGCAACTGCCACTTGCTGCTGGCATTTCCATCATTGCTTTAAAGTTTCTTGGGAGAATAGCAGCTCATTGTTCTTGGGAGAATAGCAGCTCTTCTAGCAGAGTGGAAAGGAGAATCTAAGAGAAAGGCAATTTAGGTGGCTATAGAAATGAATGCTGACAATTCTGTTTTCTTGTCAGGGATACATTCTGGCTATTTAGTTTAACCCTTTTTCTCTGTCATGAAATAGGCATAAGTTCTTTAAAGGTCTCTTCTATATGCAGGAAGGAGGTGAGAGTGCTTTTTATGCATTTTTTTTTCCTTTTTCAAATGGACTGGTATGGTAAAGTAGAAAGTATTGCAAAAATAACATATACACATATTTTGTTTAATGTATATATAATATGTATGCTCCTTAAAAATCATATACACATATTTTGTTTAATGTATATATAATATATATGGTCCTTAAAAATCAATCTATACTTATAATAGAGGAATATGCAAATTGTCCGAGACACCATCTCAGTAACAACCAGCAGGCTGCTTGGGGTGACAAGGCCAGCAGAGGGGTTAGTGAGGGACAACCAAATGACTGAACAGCAGGCTGTGTGAAGCGACCAGGACAGTGGGGGCGGGAAGGGGGCAGTTGGGGAAACCAGGCCAGAAGGGGAGTCTGTAAGGGGCAGCCAGGCCAGCAAGGGGGGGGGGCAGTTAGGGCATGGCCAGCAGGGGGGGGGGGCAGTTAGGGCATTCAGGCTGGAAGGCAGAGGCGGTTAGGGGTGATCAGGCTGGCGGCGGGCGGGCAGTAAGGGGTGATCAGGTGGCAGGCAGGTGAGCAGTTAAGAGCAAGCAGTCCTGAATTGTGAGGGGGATCAACTGCTGGGGATCAGGCCTAAACTGGCAGTTGGATATCCCCCGAGGGGTCCTGGATTGGAAAGGGAGCAGGCTGGGCTGAGGGGACCCCCCATGCACAAATTTCGTGCACTGGGCCTCTAGTATAATATGAAAAAGTAGTTTTCATTATATGATTAGCAAAGATTAAAAAGTGATAATGCTCAGGACTAATGAGAGTATAGAGAAATAGGTACAAGAGTAAACATGTTTTTTTTGCAGGACACAGTAATGTGTGTGTGAATGTATGTCTATCTGTATACTGATATATATGTAATCAATATAGATTCCTTTTGGTCTAGAAAACCCACTTTTAATAATTAGCTAGACTAAAATATTTTCACAAATTCATAAAAGATATACACATAGAGAAAACAATGTTTCAAACTTTTAAAGATAAATACTAATACTACACAATATCTCTCTATTAAAATATTGATAATAACACTGTCAAATAATGCACTGAATATAAATATATAATAATATGAATTATGCTTATAACAGGTAGAACTTGGATATGGGGATGGTCCATGTTTCTGAAAATACTCTGTTATTTTTAGTCTTTAAAGCATCCATATACTTATACAGTGACTATATAGGTATCAAATAGTAATAAAATAGTTCATATTTATAAAGCACTATTATTTTTCCAAAGCAGTTTCATGCCAATAATTTTCTTTCTAGATCATTTATTGTGTTATCTAGTGCAGAAATGTTTATCCTTCTTTATTTGTTCATTTCCTTTCCTGAACTAGGAAGTTAGATGATAACACTCTAGAAAAATTATTTTTAGCATTAAAGAGTTGTTTCTATCTAGATGCAGATTCTAAGTCCTTTCAGGGAAGGACAAAGAAATACTGAAAGAAACAAGAGAGGGAACAAAAGAAACACAAGCTAAGTGTATAGTTTTATGTATCTCTCTATGGCATTTTCTACGTGAGTTTGGCATATACGTGTGTTGGTCATCTGCCTGTTTGCTCTTTTTTTT
>NW_006300205.1:104341-108007 GCF_000327345.1 Myotis davidii | reverse complement strand
GTGTCTTTGTTCTGCTCTGTATCTCAGGAACCTGAACTCTGAAGGCTACCTTCCCCAGACTTCCTTGCCCACTATGGTTAGACATGAGGAAACACTGCTGTAAAATTAAATATGGGAAGATGGGAGAAGCCAAAGTATTTCTTCCCTTGACTCTCTGCCTGGAGAGCACCTAAAACAATGTCTGGGTCTCCTCCATGATTTAATTTCTCATTGGATGGGACCCCCTCTATGGTCCCAGTTCCCATATGTCTTTTCCCATTTAGTCTGGGTGCCCTTGTCAACAAACCTTTGTGCAGTGTTGGTGGGAATGCAAATTGGTGCAGGCACTATGGAAAACAGTTAGGGTTTCCTCAAAAAAATTAAAACTAGAACTACCGTAACATTCAGCAATTCCACTTCTAGGTATGTAACTGAAGAAATAGAGAGAGAGAGAGAGAGAGAGAGAGAAAGAAAGAAAGAAAGAAAGAAAGAAAGAAGAAAGAAAGAAAGAAAGAAAGAAAGAAAGGAAGAAAGAAAGAAAGGAAGAAAGAAAAGAAAGAAAGAAAGAAAGAAAGAAAGAAAGAAAGAAAGAAAGAAAGAAAGAAAGAAAGAAAGAAAGAAAGAAAGAAAAGGAGAAAATAGAATTACAATAAAATCCAGCAGTCCTACTTCTGAGTATTTATCCAAAATAGTTGAAATCAGAATCTTAAAATGATATTAGGACTCACATGTTCATCGCGACATTACTAGCACCCAACATGTGAAAACAACTTAAATGTACATCGACAGGCAAATGGATAGAAAAGTTATATGAACATATAATGGAATATTATTCAGCTGTACAACAGAAAGAAATTCTGCAATATGAAACAACATGGATGAACCTTAAAGACATTATGCTGAGTAAAATAAACCAGTCACAGAAATACAGATTCTGCATGATCTGATCTATTTGAAGTTTCTAAAATAATCAAATTTATAGAATCAAAGACTGGAATGGTAGTTCCCAAGGTTGAAGAGAAGGGGCAATTAAGGAGGTATTAATCAACGGGCAAAAGGTTTCAATTAAGCAGGAAAAATAAGTTTTGAAGATTTGGTGCACAACATTGTACCTTTAATCAACAGTACTGTACTGGACGCAAAAATTTATAGAGCTACCAAAACAGTATGGTACTGCATTAAAGACTGACATATAGACCAATGGGACAGAATAAAGAGCTCCAAAGTAAGTGAGATTGATAAATTAGTTATTTAATCATGTTTCTGTATTTTGATAATTAGCTGATAATTATTTCCCTATTTTATATACAGTATACTAGAGGCCCGGTGCATAAAAATTTGTGCACTCGGGGGGGATGGAGGTCCCTCAGCCTGGCCTGTGCCCTCTCACAGTCTGGGACCCCTCGGGAGATAACGACCTGCTGGCTTAGGCCCGCTCCTGGGTGGCAGAGGGCAGGCCCAATCCCTAGGTGCAGCCCCTGGTCGGGCTCAGAGCAAGGCTGATTGGGGAGTTGGGGCACCACTCCCTGTCATGCACAGAGCAGGGCGGATTGGGAGGTTGCGATGCCACCCTCAGGCACGCCCTACCCTGAGCCAATTCAGGGGTTGGGCACCGCCCCCTGTCACACTCAAGGCAGGGTCGATGGGGAGGTTGCAGCGCCACCCACTATCATGCACAGAGCAGGGTCTTTACTCAGCCCAGAAAGGCCAGATGTATGGGAATTGTAAAAAATCAGGATATGCATAAAAACTGTTCAAGTGCATAAAGCAGCCCCATCTGGAAGACATCTACCAGAAATGAAGTTGTACAAAACCATTCCATTGATAATAAAGCTAATTTTTATGGGTCTGACAAGTATGTAATTATGTTCAGTGGTGCTTTTCAGATTTTATCACAGTCAATAAACCGCAGTGGTAATTTCATTCCCATTTGACATATTTACATGGAAACATTTGATTGGAGGAATTAGTAACCCTGAAAGCCTTGATAGATATGTTTTAATGATCTGTGACCTCCGTAGTCCCTCATCTGTTTATTGTTGCAACAGGCGAGAAGTCGTTCCTGTGTGACCTCTGTGGCTTCGCTGGCGGGACCCGGCACGCCCTCACCAAGCACCGCAGGCAGCATACAGGTCAGTACTCGAGAGCAGTCCAGGCAGGCGCCCAGAATCGCTCCTGGTCCTCCGTGGTTGTCTGCTCGGCTTTTGTAAAAGCCACTGAAAATTGTTTGAATATCCTAAGATTTCAATTCATCTATTATTATATTGTTGAAAACTAGGCCTACTCATGTTTTATGGATCAGGTGTTCTCAGTAAACTCATAGCAAACAGGAGGGAAAAGAGTTCGGCCTCCAAAGCACAGATACAGTAGGCCCTTCACTGTAGGCCTGACTCTGCCTCGGACCTCACAGGTGGAGGACCTCATGGGTGGAGCCAAGGTCCGTGTTCCTCTCTGGGAACTGCAAGCTCAGAGGCCGGCAGCGGCAGGCGGGGAATGTTGGAGTCCTCCGTCACTGAAGCAAGCTAGCCTCATGTTAGTTTCAAGCTGCCTGGCTGCCGGTCGCCATCTTGGCTGGCAGTTAATTTGCATATCACCCTGATTAGCCAATGGGAAGGGTAGCAGTCGTACGCCAATTAGCATGTTTCTCTTTTATTAGATAGGATATTCAGGAACTTGTTCTTTGCTGTTAAAGGAAAAATACATTTATATGTTTGAATGATATAATTATCAACTGGTTAGCTAGGAGTAAGTAAAAAGCTACTAGGTGCTCAGCACTGTTCTATATGTATATATAATCATCTTTAAAGGTGTTTATTGATATTCTAATTTAATAGATTGGGCATAGAGGCTCAGTGTGGTTATGTAACTTGGCTGAAGTTATATTGCTAGTAAGTGGCTCAGATAAAAAGTTTTTAAATATGTATTTTATTAATTTCAGAAAGGAAGGGAGAGAGAGAGATAGAAACATCAGTGATAAGAAAGAATCATTGATTGGCTACTGCTGCACACTCCCTACCAGGGATGAAGCCCATAACCAGAGCATGTGCCCTGATTGGAATCGAACGGTGACCTCCTGGTTCATAGGTCAATACTTGACTACTGAGCCATGCTGGCTGGACTAACGCCATTTTTATACACCAATAATGATCTCTCAGGATGAGAAACTAAAAATAATCTCATTTACCATTGCAACAAAAAAAAAAATAAAGATACTTAGAAACAAACTTAATCAAGGGGATAAAAGACCTGTACTCAGAAAACTACAGGGCCTTGAAAAAAGAGATATAAAGATGTATAAACAATTCAAAGGATATACCATGTTCATGGATTGGTAGAATTAACATCATTAAAATGGCCATAATACCCAAAGCAATCTACAGATTTAATGTAATCCTGTTAAAAAATCAATGGCATATTTCACAAATCTAGCACAAAAACTCCAAAAATTTATATGGAAGCAGAAAAGACCCCAAATAGCTATAGCAATATCCTATATTTTGTGAGAGCAATTTGACCTTCCCATTATATATATATATACTAGAGGCCCGGTCCACAAAATTTTGTGCACTCGGGGGGAAGGGGGGGTGGTCCCTCAGCCTGGCCTGTGCCCTCTTGCAATCTGGGACCCTTCGGGAGATAACGCCCTGCTGGCTTAGGCCTGCTCCCGGGTGGCAGAGGGCAGGCCCA
>NW_006300205.1:87665-103797 GCF_000327345.1 Myotis davidii | reverse complement strand
ACCCAGGCAAGCCTCATGTTCAGTTTAAGCTGCCTGGCTGCCGGTCGCCATCTTGGCTGTCAGTTAATTTGCATATCTCGCTGATTAGCCATTGGGAAAGGTAGCCCAATTACCATGTTTCTCTTTTATTAGTATATATATATATATACACATATATACATACATATATATATAATTGAAACATATTTGTGGAAATATGGAAATTTAAAGTATACAACATATGGATTTGCTACATTTATATATTGCAATATGATTGACATTGTAGCTATAGATAGCACCTCTATTGCATCACATAGTTATTTATTTTAAGGTAGTAGGAATAAATAATATCTCGTCTCTTAGTAGGTTTGCTAATTATAATGCAGTACTGTTGTCTATTTTCGCTACACTGTGTGAAAATAGACAACAGTACTTATTTATTTACTAGTTGCAAGCTTGTACCTTAAATAGCATATCTCTTATCCCCCTACCCCCAGCTCCTGATAACCATTTTACTCATCTGTATGATTTTGAATTTTAGATTCCACATATGAGTGGAATCAGATAGTCCTGTTTTCTGATCTTCCTTTTCCTGTTTTCTCTTCCTTCATAGCAAAATAAACACTAAAGTATTTTGTAAACAAACACGTTTCTTGCCTTAATTTTGTAAACATTAATTATTAATACTAATATTGTATTAATATTTAATAACTAAAACAGCTATTAAAATAAGTTTATTTTGCACCATTAATATCTGGAGGAAATATTAGATATAAAAACAAAATGTAAAAGTTTCAGGTATTCTGATCTAAGTGTGGAGCTGGCAGGGGCAGGGAAATGGATGTACTCTATAAGGTCATTCTTGCCCCTTGGTTCTATGATCCACTACAAAGACTTGCTTTAGCCAACACTAGCTGCTCATGCATAAGTTCCTCTTCACTTTCATTTTTCAAAAGTGCTGCTAATAATAAAGTTTATTTTTTGTTCTTATTTTTAATGGTCTTTTATATAATTGATTTGTAAAATGGATATACAATGCCCAAATCCTACAAAGAAAAATCTCAATAAAACTTAAACAAAGTAAAATGTTAGGTACTGTCTCTTTAAAAAAATCCTAACTTCCATAATGAAATTGTCCTTGATAAATGCAGGTAGGAAAAGTTGCTGTGCATTGTCACTGGGTTTCAAACTTAGGGCTTGTCCGTTTCCTGTCATGGAATTCAAAGATAATAGTGTTGGGGATTTTGATTCAATAACAAATCAGACACCACTTTTGCAAGGGAAGTGGTTTACATAATTTATAATAAAGCACTGAGAGGAAGTGTGTATGTTGAGTATCTAATAGTATTTCCATTTGGTGGGTCAGAGTTTAAGGAATTAAGCTGAAACTAGAGAATCAAATTACTGTTTGAAAGACTGCTGCTGCTTTGCCTCAGGATGGCTCTTGCAGGTTTCTGGCTGATGATTTCTTAATCAGTGCCCTGCCCTCCAGCCTGAGTTAAAATGGAATTATTTACAATTATTAAATATTTTAAAATACAACTTTATTAATTGTAAAAGAAAAATACTAAAATATCAAAAATGTTACTAATTATACAACCTACATTTTTATATACACTCATAGCTATTTCAATGTGTGTGTGTGTGTGTGTGTGTGTGTGTGTGTATACATATTGAATCTGTCTTATTAATTTGCCTATTAACAAACCCTGGTCATTGAAATTATTACGGAATTTCACTTGCTATGCTTACAATATGTAGCTAGAATTTTACATATTCTAAAAAAATATAATTGTTTAAATTACTGACACTGTTACAGATGTCCCCTATTTTCTCTTTTTTCCCCCTTCCACTCAACCCCTACTTCAGCCCAGGCCTTCCCCACGCTATTGTCTGTGTCCATGGGTTATGTATACATGCATATATGTTCTTTGGTTAATCTCTTCCCGCCCCTTCCATGTCCCTCCCCACTGAGAGCTGTTATTCTGTTCTATGTATCCATGTCTCTGGACCCATTTTGTTCACCAGTTTATTTTGTTCATTAAATTCCACATATAATTAAGGTCATGTAATAGTCATACCCACGCTATTGTCTGTGTCCATGGGTTATGTATACATGCATATATGTTCTTTGGTTAATCTCTTCCCGCCCCTTCCATGTCCCTCCCCACTGAGAGCTGTTATTCTGTTCTATGTATCCATGTCTCTGGACCCATTTTGTTCACCGGTTTATTTTGTTCATTAAATTCCACATATAATTGAGGTCATGTAATATTCATATTTCTCTGCCTGGCTTATTTTTTTTAGCATAATACTCCTCAGATCCATCAATGCTGGCTCAAAGGTTAGGAGCTCCTTCTTTTCATAGCCACATAGTATCCCATTGTGTAAATGTATCACGGCTTTTTTATCCACTCCTCTACTCAAGAGCTGTTTCCAGATCTTGGCTATTGTTAATAATGCTACTATGAACCTAGGGGTGCATATGTCCTTTCCGATTAGTACTTGGGGATTCTTAGGATATATTCCCAGAAGTGGGATCGCTGGGTCAAGAGGCAGCTTCATTTTTTATTGTTTGAGGAACCTCCATACTGCTTTCCATAGTAGTTGCCCCATCTGCATTCCCACCAACAGTGCGGGGAGGCTCTCCTTTTTCCATATCCTCACCAGCACTCGTGGTTTGTTGATTTATTGGTGGTAGCCATTCTGGTAGGTGCAAGGTGATACCTCATTGTAGCTTTAATTTGCATTTCTCTGATGATTAGGGACCATGAACATTTTTTCATTTTCTATTTGTCATGTATGTTCTCTTTGGAGAAGTGTCTATTCTGCTTGTTTTTTAATTGGATTATTTGTCTTCCTGGTGTTGAGTTGTATGAGTTATTTGTATATTTTGGAAATGAACCCCTTATCAGAAGTATCATTGGCGAATATATTCTCCCATACAGTAGGTTCCCTTTTAATTTTGTTGATGATTTATTTTGCTGTGCAGAAGCTTTTTATTTTGATGTAGTCCCATTTGTTCATTTCGTCCTTGCCCTTGGAGATATATCAGTGAAAATACTGCGACTTAAGATGTCTGAGATTTTACTGCCTGTTTTCTTCCAGGATTTTTATCATTTTGTGACTTACATTTAAGTCTTTTATGTATTTAGAGTTTAATTTTCTGTATGGTATAAATTGGTGGTCTAGTTTCAGTTTTTTGCATGTATCTGGGCAATTTCCCCATCACCATTTATTGAAGAGGTAGGCATTTGGGCCATATCCAGGAAACTCTACTATAAAAATATTTGCAGTGAAACCATTTGTTAAGTTGGCATAAATAATTATTTTTACAAATTAGTTATTTGGATGGCTGCCCAAAAGAAATTGGACAAATAGTGATCGGCTCTGCAGAGATATGGTGCCTATGAATTAAAAACAAAACAGCGCACGGGCATGCGCCCCCCCCACCCCCCGCCACACACACACACAATAATCCTGAGTCCCAAAAGGCAAAATGTTTTCTCTTAACAATGAAAGAAATAAACAAAATGAGTCCTCTCTTTAAGAATGACAAATCATAAAGTTAGACATGAACCACTCTATTCAAAGGGAATTATTTTTAATGAAAGAAAAACTACAAAAGCAAATGGTTCTAGCAGTACTTATTTTACTTATTTTATTTATCAAGAGTGTGTACAATAAAATACCTCATTCTCTAGTAATAGAAAAGACAAATTCACTAACTGGAAAATTAAACCAAGAGTCATGATTAGCTAATAAATCAGCTTGAAAATGGTCTAGCAGATTAAGATTTAATGGGACTGTTTTTTCTCTCTGTTGTATGTGATAGATTTTTCTCTTGTGTGTGAAGAGATTTCTCTGGTTAAATTTTGTTTAGTACATGAGCCTATTGAAATGCAAACCTTTATATTTTCATAAAAGTCAAGGTCTGTGACATTCATGTTAAATATTTAAGGAAGAATACAAAACATGGCAAGGATAAAAAATAGTGCAACCATGCCTGCAAACGTGATATGACTGAGATGGGACATTCACTAAGTCAAAGCTGAAGAAGACAGAATGCAAGAAAAACGTCCACTGCCCTCAAAGGAAAGGATTGCATCAGAGAAGCAAACGGGTGAATCGTAAGGAGGCACACACTGGCAATATGCACTTGCATCCGCAAGCATTGCCTTCGCATTTTCCTTCTTGTAGCCATTTAACTTTGGAAGTTGCAAGGAGGTTGAATCAGTTTAAATAATGTTGCTGCCCCTTTTCACATCAGAGAACTGACAATGAAGGCCGCGCCTGCCTCTCTCATCGGCCCGTCTGGTTGGCAGGGGAGGAACAGAACATGCATGCTGGTGAAGGAAGAAGCTGGGTGGGAGGCAGGGAAATCTAGAGTAAAAATGAAGCTGTTCCAAGGTGTCCCGCAGGGTGTAAAATGCAGTTTGATCAGAGTGCCTTTTTTGTTGTTCTTGTGTAAATGATATTAATTATTGAAATGTACAATTTTTAACACGCAAAAAGTTTTAAAGCCTGAAAAATATAGTAACAGTTCATAAATTAAACACATTGTAGAATCACTTTATGTACTACTAAAAATTAACTTAGTCGGTCCTTCAAATTAGTTTCCCATTTGATTGCATTAGAATTTCACCCAGTTTCCCATTAAGCCACAATTGTGTCTTAGTCAAAAAGAGATTTATTTCATTCAACAAGAATTCCAGAAATAGGCATTTAAGGGCCATATCTTAACTCAATTATTTCATCGAAAAACAAAGCTTACTCTATCTTACTGTTTTAACATCCATGTAGGCTACTCTACATGCATGTTCCAGGGTAATAAAAAATAAAATAAAAGAAACAGGACCAGAAGAATTTTGCTTAGATCTCATTGGAAGAACTATATCAAGTGATCATCGGTAGTTGCAAGGAAGGCTGGGATATTGCATAAAAGTAGGAAAGGGAAAAGAGGGGTTGAAAGGTTATTGTATGAACAAACTTACAGTATTGCCACCTTCCACCTTTGACTAACTAAAATGTATATGCAAACTTTATACCTCTATAATTAAATCAAATTAATTTACCCCCTCACTTTCATGGCAGGTAATCCAAAATTATATCCAGTTACTGCATTTAGTTTTAAAGTCCAGAATCTATGGTAGTCTTTCTATCACTTCCATGTTTCGCTTTGTGATACTTGGACTTAAATTATAGACAAGGCATCTTCCTCCAATGATCCCATTGTATTATTATAGAGAGAGGAAGATAACAGGATAACACAACCATGTTAAAGTCTCATTCAGTAAGACGGAAAGTGGGAAATTCATGACTGTTGGTCTATCTGTCCTGCTGGATAGATAAAACTGCTGGACAGATACACTCAGGACTTCCTATCCTAGCAGCAGAAGTAGTTACTTGGCTAGCCAACATGGCAGGCCCTGGTACTTTTTTGGAGGGTAAATTTTTTATTATCCATTTTCCTCCAATTCCTTGGTTGTACCTCTTGGGAGAACATCCTTGCACAGTTTGGCAATGCTTACGCACTTTAAGCAGGTACCGTGTGAAGTGACAGTAAATGAGTGAGGGCTCTAAAAGTGATTGAAAGCAATTGACTGAAAGGCAGTACACACACACACACACACACACACACACAGACACACAAACACACACACTAACTATAAATTGGCACCATCCCAGGAAATCCAGGCATATGGTCTTCCTAACTGTGAAGATAATGTACTTGGACCCCACTTTCTATTGTTGTGACTCAAGAATTTAAACATTGCTTTAAGTGTGGTTATAGCCAAAGAAGAGGCACATTTGGGAACACTATTCCCTGGAAAATTTACCAGGCTTCCAGGAGGCACAGTTTGGCAATGCTTACGCACTTTAAGCAGATACTGTGTGAAGTGACAGTAAATGAATGAGGCTCTAAAATTGACTGAAAGGCAGTACACACACACACACACACACACACACACACACACACAAACACACACACTAACTATAAATTGGCACCATCCCAGGAAATCCAGGCATATGGTCTTCCTAACTGTGAAGATAATGTACTTGGACCCCACTTTCTATTGTTGTGACTCAAGAATTTAAACATTGCTTTAAGTATGGTTATAGCCAAAGAAGAGGCACATTTGGGATCACTAGTCCCTGGAAGATTTACCAGGCTTCCAGGAGATGGGCTTTAAGCCAATTTTAAGAGTAATCACATAAGCTGAGAAATGTTAACTCTTTGCCACTGGCTCCTCTGTTCTGACCAATTCCTCTCAATCTAATGGCTTCTGTCTCGAGCCCTACAATATAGTATGTCAGCATGAAATCACAACACCATTAATTGGATATTTGCCATCAATTTCTCCTTCATTGTCACTGAGAGACTTCCTAAAGGAAGATGTTTGAAAAGCTCAGAGGCAATAATTTTATCTCTTTTTTGAAGTTGCACTTGGAAACCTCTGCTTGTATAAGTGCATTTTTGTATCCAGAAGCAACTGGCTTTTCTCTACCCTGCAGGCTTCCAAATTATGATCTTCTCACTCAATTTACATGGCAGGACAGAGGTAGAGTGATCCCCCCTTGGCGTAGCTGTGCTCCCTTGTATCTCTACGAACAGATTGTCTAGCTGTACTTTGAGTGCCCCTCTACTGTAGTATATTTTTGAAAGCAGAGAGGTTTAATAAGCATACGCCAACAGTCTGGATTTTATTTCTACCATTCATACTAAGAAAAAAGCTTCAGTTGGCATAATGTTGGAATTCCAAGGTATAGCAGGCAACATTTTGACTAACTTTTCTGCCATTGCATTTTTAAGTGCATTGGTTTTTCAGCCTGAGGTAATTAAATCTTTACTGTCTTCCCATATCCTCTCAACAGTCAGTTCCTCATTTTAAGTTCTGTTATTGCAACTCCCTTAATTCTTTTAAAATTACTGTTAGTCAGTATCCTTAGTTTCAAATAACAGAGTTTGCTCTAGTTATCCTATGTAGAAAAATATTATTTCATAATCTTTTAGGTTGTTCGAGAATTTTTGGAGAGGTCAGAGTACCAGCCTCTGAAGCTACTATGCAGAAACAATGTCCAATTATATCATAGGGTTTCTTTGAAGAAAACACCACTGCCACCACTGATCAATACTTTTGCCACTGAGAACTAAATACCAGACACTCTACATCAAAGTACTAAACCTTCCACTACTGTTGTTGGCAAAAGAGCAAAACCCAGAATACTGCCTCACTTTGCTAAATTTTGAGTTCAGATCTTACTTGAATGCAGGTGAAATACGTTGACCATAGCTGCAAAGGAATCTAGAAACATGAGTTTATCCAGCTTAATTATTGAAAGGATGAAGGATAGAGACAAATGAAAGGAGAATGTTTAGAGATATCAGGCATCTCCACCACACTATCTTAGACTAAATCTCCGATTTTATACCCACTGAAAAATCCTCACTAATTTTCAGTACCTGTATTAGAAACATCAGTCCCACTGCTGTCTTTACTCTGAAGAGATCAAAATATAAGTTTCTGACCATTTAAACTTCAAATTATTTTTAATATTCTTCAAAAATAGCTCTTGAGAAAACATAATGAAGTAGGAACTAGTACGTCTTAATGAGACGTCTTAATGAGAAACAAGTGGAACCAGTGTTATTAGTGAATGACGTTAACAATTGGCGAGTCTGGGTGTGGTACAAGGAAGAAGTCTCTGTACTCTCCTTGTAAATTTTCTGTAAATCTAAAAGTATTCTAAATGTTAAGTTTTACTTAATTAAAAATGATAATAAAATAGAATCAATTAGAAATGCAGAGAGATTGAAATTCCCTTTGGCAAAAGCACAAATACATTTTTAGGGGAAGATTATTAATTATTTATATTTTTCCTGAATCAATTTCATATGTGTATTATTTTGACCTTAAAAAAAGGAAGAGTTTGGTTGATTAAATTATATAACCTCTCCATAAGCCTCCATTGTGCCTAGCACATTTGTAGATGTTCAATAAATAACTGCTTAGTGGGTGATAGAATAAATAGATGGATATATGGATGAGGATACAGTGAACTTTTGATATTTTGATATCAGAATAAAAACAAAAAAATCCAAACCAAATTAATGCAGAAACTTAATGGAAAAATAAGTGGGCATTTGGAAGGTGTACTTGTCCCTGGTACAAAAATAAGCTATTTCTCATAGACACTTGGAAAGAAAGATAGTACTATCTCTGTCCCCTCTTGCTATATAACATACATACATAATGAATTATACACAGAGAGGAGAGTTGATTTTATATATATATATATATATATATTTGTTATTACTATTTTATACAGTTTACTGTTTGTGTATTTATTTAGCTAAAATTACTTACCTGGCGCTCACCGCCACTGTTTCTGGGCTGGGCTGGGTTGTGCGCCACATTTTGCACTAGGGGGTCTCGGCAGAGTCAGCTGCGATTTGGTGGGCTGTCACTCCAGAGTGGTGGCGGTCCCTGTGTCCCACTTGCAGGAAGCTGAGTGTTGCTTTGTGGACACCAGGTCCGTGGTGCCGTTTCTCTGTAAATGACTAGTGCATGTCATGGCAGCTCCTGCATCAAGTGTCTGCCCCCCTGGTGGTCATTGCACGTCATAGCTACCGGTCTGACAGACACTTAGCATATTAGCCTTTTATATATATAGATACCGTTCCAGCAGGTGTGAGGTGATACCTCATTGTGGATTTAATTTGCATTTTTCTGATGATTAGTGATGTTGAGCATCTTTTCATATATCTATTGGCCATCTGTATGCACTCTTTGGAGAAGTGTCTACGCAGGTCTTCTGCCCATTCTTTTAATTAGATCATTTGTTTTTTTGGTGTTGAGTTATGTAAGTTCCTTATAAATTATGGAAGTTAGCCCCTTATCAGTTGTATCATTGGCAAATATGTTCTCCCATTCAGTGGATTATCTTTTCATTTTGTTGATGGTTTCCTTTGCTGTGCAAAAACTTTTTAGTTTGATGTAGTCCCATTTGTTTATTTTTTCTTTTGTTTCCCTTGCCCAAGGAGATATATCAGAAAAAAAATATTGCTATGAGAAATATTTGAGGTTTCACTGTATATGTTTTTTTAAGGATTTTTAGGGTTTCAAGTCTAACTTTTAAGTCCTTAATCTATTTTTAGTTTATACTTGTATTTGGTGTAAGAAGATTGTCTACTTCATTTTTTGCATGTATCTGTCCAATATTCCCAACACCATTTATTGAATAGACTATCTTTATCCATTGTATGTTTTTTGCCTCATTTCTCAACTATTAGTTGACTATACCGATGTGTGTTTATTTCCGGGCTCTCTATTCTGTTCCATTGACCTAACATGTATTTAAGCATGTAAAGGTAGTCACAATTAACTATAGGTTAGTAGACAACATACTTTCATCTGTAAGTAGAATTAGCATGACTGTGATAATCTCAAGTGCACCTGATGCAAATATTTTGATTCAAATATTTTGAGTGGTTTTGACATTGGTAATGTAATTTCTCAAAATCGAAAACAACTCTTGGTAAAGGTCTGAATAATAACAAGTACTTACTAGTGATTTTATGTACTAGTTGTTTGCCAGAAAATTTTAATATCAGGTAAAACATACAAAAGAGTTGGTGTTTTTATATATAAAGAGTTAAGTTCCAAACTGAGGTTGGCTTTGCATTTTCATCAATGCCTTTGGGTCACTTTAAATCATGTGAACTGTCTGTTAGATGGTAGGGTGTCTTAATCCCTTATCTAGTCCATTGAATGACAAGAGTGCCCTTCAAGGTTTGTTGAAGAGACCAAAATGTCCCAGAAATTGGAAGAATGTTCTGTGTTGAAAACTCTTACATTAAGTAGAAATAGGGTGCTACAGTTTTGCACATTGACATGTCAGTATGTCAGACCTCAAATCTCATTCTTGTGTATGCTATATTATTTTGCCTCATAGGTTAATGGGAGAGAGAGTATACTGTCAGAAGTTGTTAAACAATTTATGTACCATGAGCCCACTGGCAAGCTGGTGAAGACTATAAACACTTTTTTTTTCAAAATTCATTTTTAGATTCATAAGATAAAATACATAGAATTAAAATCAAACAAATTATGTTGATTTAGCTTTAGTACAGTAAAGATGGTTATAAACAATAGTTTAAATTCTATA
Organism: Myotis davidii; assembly: GCF_000327345.1. Classification (NCBI taxonomy): domain Eukaryota; kingdom Metazoa; phylum Chordata; class Mammalia; order Chiroptera; family Vespertilionidae; genus Myotis; species Myotis davidii. Next base: position 93,648 of record NW_006300205.1, on the reverse strand, counting down.
ACACATGTAATGTTATATGTAAATAACTGTGGCTTTAATGGTGAGAAATATCTCACAGATACTGATAATACTGCTGTGGTCTGGTGCCTACATTCATAATTGAAGGAAAAGAAAGATGATGTTGTTTTATTAATTTTTAAATCCAACTTCAGTGATGCTCAGAATTCAGCCAATAACCCCCAGCTAAAGACCCCTGTGCTAAAGTGAATGCATGTACAGAGTAAATTGGGATTCAGGGTTGATCATCCAAACTGGCTCCAAAAGCTATAGAAAAAGTTATAAAGAGCAGGTGACTAGTTGATTCTTAAAGAATGACTAGTTAGCAGCAGAAAAGCGTAAGGAACAGTATATACAAAGGCCACAGTATTAAGAAAGACTGTAATATGTATGGCCAATATTAAGTAGGTTGTATCAGCAAGATAGAGAGAAAGAATCCTGGAAATGATGAATGAACTAGAATGTGCAGCTTATTGTTAAAAACAAAAGGATGTTGTTATAAGTCTACTTGATTTAACAATATATTGTATACTTACTGGGATATTTAGTTTACCAAGTGGATTGTGTGATGTCTGCTTTTACAACACCCATTGCAATAAAATTAGTTTTATATTTACGATGCAGAATTTTTTAGCATAAATATTTTGTTGTAGACAACTGTTGTGAATAAGAAATAAGTCAAAATACCCCAAACAAATATGTCTGACCCAAATTTAATTATATCTAGTTTAGTTAAAGGAAATATATGGGATGGCATAGGATTTTTCTCTGCTTGACATTATTTAACTAATACAACTTTCTTCAATATCTCCGATACCTACAATATACCATGGATTGAATGGGTCAGTGGTAAGTATAATTTATTATGTAGTATATTATGCCTTCCTGGATTATACAGACTTAAAATAAGTTGCTAACATCAAATGCCATTTAGAGCGGTTATCAGTGGTTGTTAACTTACCCACATTTATTTTCAGTGAGTGCCATAACTCCACAGATCGAATCAAAGTCAGAGTGTGGGATGAAGATGATGATATCAAATCCAGAGTCAAGCAACATTTCAAAAAGGAATCAGATGATTTTCTGGGACAAACAATTGTCGAAGTGAGGACCCTGAGTGGAGAAATGGATGTCTGGTACAACTTAGGTGAGTATCTGATAAAAAGTTAAATAAATTTCCAGAATATCTGTGGCATATATTCTATTCCCATATAGACAAAAATGACCAATGCCTTTCTAGAAAATTCTGTTGGACTTTATGTGATCTAGTTTCATTAGAAACAAAATGGGATAATTATTTATTCAACTTCGGTATTATAGGAAGACATTGGTAAGTTTGAGATGAAAAGAGGAAAGTCAACGAATCAACTAGATGTATTTTAGAAGAAAAATATTAGCCCATTCTTTACTTTTAAATCAGAAAAATGTAGCTCCAAAAACCTTTGCCAAATGTAATAAAAACTGATAATCAACTTATGACTTGATACTGTTTGAGTTATTTCCATTTGGTCCCTTAATGAATTTTGCAAATAAAGGAAATGTGTATTTTAGATATTTTTCAAATGGTGATATAAATGCCATCTTTAGCTGACAAAGCCAAGTACATCAGTGAACTTATGCTTACTCTAATAATGACAATATTGAGAATATGTTTAATTGGCATGGCTGTTAAATGAAATTTTATTATGCAAACACTTTAATTAAATAAAGATAACTTTTAATTTTACTTTTATTATAATTGAATAATAGTCTAGGATCTTCAGTGCTGGCTTAAGAGTAGTAAAAAAATATGGATCACCTCAGTTTCTGTAAAGGACATGTTCCAAAATTTCTTCATCATGTCATCTTAAATGTTTTAATTAAATTATTAAGGGCTGGTGGTGAATCAAAGAAGGGGTTACACAGTTCCAAGATTACAAAGAGTTTCCATTTAAGATATCAATATATTTTAGCAAATTGAAGAGTGCTTCTGGGTTTTTAAAAATGTGCATACTTCAAGTAATATAACATTTGACAAATAGAGAGATAAGGTCATAGAATTAATAAAACTTTAAATTATACAATAATTTAAAGAAGGAACTATATATAAGTTATCTGAACACAAAATTCAAACTACACTCAGAATTAATGATCAAAAAAACTATTTTAAAGAAGTCTTCCTGAAAGAGAATTGGTGCATCCACATTACAGGCATAAAATTTTTACCTCAGTTATAATCATCATTTTCCCACATCTTATTTATACTATAAAATAGCTTTATATATGAAAATAGAGATGTTAGGCCAGGCTAAACTTCAGGCCATTAACTCTGTGCAATACTCACAAATTGAGTTTTAATTAAAGAGGTTTGCCTATTCTTGGACATTTTCCTGTAATAAATAAGCATGTCCTTGAATTGAGGCAGTTAGAATTCAGAACAGAAATTCCTCAAATTGTTTTTTGACAAAAGATACATGGGCATATTATTTGCCAAGGAATTTGAATGTGCTGTTAGTAAAGTCAGCTACCCAGCTCTCATGCTAAAAAGGCCCTTCCAGCTATGGAGAGGAAAACATGATATTACACAGCACGGAAGGCTTTTTCTGCTTATCCTCAGTTTGTACTTCTTGCCCTCTTTCCTGGTTTATAAATTTTTAAATTCGGAGGGATGGAGGACAAGTTTTAGCTTTGTGTAAAATCCTTCAGTGGTTCAATCCACATAATCACCATATTTCCATTCGTTGTATGGCGTTCTTCCTTCCTGATCACTTAGAATTCATTCCACCAGGCTGAAGAGAACTTGGCCAAAACCTGGGCATCCAAACAGAACCCGTACCCCTTGAATGCATTGGAATGATGACAGTTATAGGACCAGTGGTGTTTCCCTGGCACTATGCAAAGAGCTCTGTGACAAAAAAAAGAAAAAGCAAGCCCTGGGAGTTGAATTTCTCTTGGCCCCAGCAGAGAACTTTCTTAATTTTATTTTAGTATTTGTTGAGACTCAACCATCTCTCAGCCAGTAAGAGAAACGCTCATGATTCTGACATTCCTGAGGGAAGAATCTTCACAACACAGTGACTATTAAATATTAACAATAAAAAGTCAGCAGATATCTCATAAGAAAAAAAAGATTTCATAATTTAAATTTATCTTATGGCTAAAAATAGTTATACTTAGAAAGAGGGCCAATCACCACCATTTTGTGGCACTCTCCCTCCTGACACGTCATTCGTGCAATGAATGGGTCAGCTTGCCTCTCTGTTTCATCTGTGAAGTGGGTGACAAACGTAGGTCCCCTACCTCCATTCACACTGTAGGAAATTTATGACTGTGCTTTTATTTCTCTCAAAGCTACTGATTAGTATTGAACATATGTGTGTGCTTACATACACATTACTTGACTGAATTAACTACATATTGATTTCATTCAAGTAAACAGTTGATCCAAAACTCCTGAGCAAACACAGGCGGTAGACTATAGGACTTGATGAATCACTAACAAAGAAAACAATAATTCTTCTTTGGTTAGCCAGAGCTTTGACTCATCTTTCCAATCACAGTAAGAAAGAGTAGAAGATTTTAGATAAATTACTTTCCTGGTTAATTTTATGTTTAAGTTATATTGCTTTTAATTGGCCAAATAATTTAATTTTAGTGGATATTCTACCAGGGGTGGGCAAACTTTTTGACTCGAGGGCCACAATGGGTTCTTAAACTGGACCAGAGGGCTGGAACAAAAGCATGGATAGAGTGTTTGTGTGAACTAATATAAATTCAAAGTAAACATCATTACATAAAAGGGTACGGTCTTTTTTTTCAATAGTTTTATTCATTTCAAACGGGCCGGATCCGGCCCACGGGCCGTAGTTTGCCCACAACTGTAACCAGCACCCAGACATTTATCTCAGAATGGCAAGGTCTTCTGATTAAGCTTTTCTATATGAAGTATCTATAATGTAGTTTGACAATATCAGTGACACAATAGGCACATTATTTTAAGTTGTATTCAGCAGAATCCTTATGGTGGGATAATCAAGCCTGACCTAGAAGAATGGCGTTTAGCAATGTAAGCCTCTCCGAACTTGTATGCGACATATGGGATTATCACAAATGACTGACCAATTCCTTTTGTTTTGTCAGAGAAACGGACAGATAAGTCTGCTGTATCTGGGGCCATTCGATTGAAAATCAATGTGGAAATAAAAGGAGAGGAGAAGGTTGCTCCATATCATATACAATATACATGTTTACATGAGGTAAGAAACTGGAATTGTATTACTAAAAATCCTAGAAAAGAAATTGGTCTGGATTGTGAATCATACAATAAAAGTTTTGGTTTAAAATATATGATTGAGTTAGCTTTGTGGAGTTATTTCTGGAGTTCTTACTCTATACTCTAGCAGTAAGGATGCAGGTGGGTGTCCTCTAATGGGAGTTTAGAACAAGCACATGTGATGGGTATGAATAAACAAGGCAATGAGATAAAAAACTAATAGACCAAATGAAATTACCATTCTTGCAAGAACAAAGAGTGTTAAAAAGCACTTATTGCATAAGTAAGTCATGGTGAATATTTTGGGAGCATAAAAGATATAGTAGTACTCCAGTAATGAAGAGAGGATCTAATTAATGAATGTTTTTTGAGAACTCTGAGTTAGTGTTTAGATTTTATTGAAGGTTTAATTAATAATACTGTTTACAACTAGAAATATAAAATGCTGATGTTGTACCAAAGGATTTGGGAGCCAGTGTAATAAGCAATAATTTTTTCTTCCTTTTTCTGAGTACAACAAAGGGCTTCATACATATTGGACCCTCTGCGTTTTATCTACCCTTTCCACAAACATATCTGGGTATGAGAGTGTCAGAATGTAGTTACCCACTCATAGTAGTAGACAATATACCCACCCAAAAGGTAGGGCCTGGCTGGGTTACAGAGAAGTAAAGACCACCCTGTGTGATTCTAACAGGCAGACTCACCAGTTCCTTTTTGTGTCTCGGTGTAGATACACCAATAATCTCGGGCTTCTATTGGATGCTTTGCATCGGAGAGCTTAGTTAGAGGTGTTACCAAAACCATTCTCTGATACAAATGACACTTGTCCTGTATATATAAAAAAAAAGATACCAGGAGAAATTGAGGAATGTACTTTTCTCTATATCCAAAGAGATAAAGAGAAAGTAGCCTAAGATGAAAAACAAGCTGAGAGAATCTTCACATATTTTTTTTTCTAAATATCTATAAATATTTATGTGCAATTATTTGCACCTCCATTTACTAAAGAAGTAATGAGGAACAGTATTAAATCTTTTATATATTAAACAGTAATTACATATAGGACATAGGCTTAATTTTCTGACTACTATCCATTCAGTGTTATCATTCCTTAAAGAAAAGTGGTTACGTTTTCAGACCAATAAAAAAAAAAATCCTGGAACTGGCAAAATGGGAGCCTTAAGAAGTGGGCAGAGAAGATTTGGATCAGGGGGACAGCATTATGCTTTGCTCTTTGGAGACTTACCTGCTGGTAAAAGAATAATAACAACAAACAAACAAAAAAACACAAAAAAACAAAAACAAAAAAACACCTAAAATCCAAAAAGGACTCCTTCAGGCTACATCTATGCAGCAGTTTCTAAACTTGTTAGAAACAGAAGGAATTCTATGTAGTGAGATTTCCTATGATAGAATTCTCAAACATGCATTTCAACCTGAGTTCATTGCCCTGATTCTGTAATATTTTGCAGCAAAAGCCCTTTAGTATCATTTACATACCTAGATTCTGTATTAACACAGCCAAAATCAGATTATTCAACCAGGGCTCTAAAATTTACTCAGAGCCCATGAGTGCAAAGTATGTTCTAGCATTTAGAAATCTTTGCATGTAAAACCTTTTACTTTCTTCTAAAACAATTGGGTACATATGAAACATTTTAATTATTGATCCTGTATAGACCCAGGGAGAAATATAATCAGAATTTGCATAAATATGATGTTAGAATTAAG
>NW_006300205.1:84153-87588 GCF_000327345.1 Myotis davidii | reverse complement strand
TTTTCATGGGCCATTTTAGTGTACCCTATCTTTTACAGCTATAAAATATTAATGATGTGGTAATTCACTACCACTATCTTCTCAGGCTTTTATTTTGTTCTCAAAGTTCCCTGCACTACCAGCATTCACAGCACCTCAGAACTTAGAAATGCAAATTTCTGGGCCTCATCCTCCGGAAATTCTGTTTCTTTGTTATGGGGTGGGGCCACAGCGGCAGCAGCAGGCAAGCAAGCTACGGAGGAAGGGGTGTAAGAGTGGGCACCTCCTGCCAACCCAGAACCTCTTGGGTGTGGCCACAACATTAGTAACAAAGAAGCAGAATTTCCGGAGGATGAGGCCCAGAAATCAGGATTTTAAAAAGATTCCCAGGTGATCCTAATGTGCAGCCAAGGTTGAGAACCACTGATCTAGAGCCTTGATAATGCCTTAACCCTAACATTAGACTACAGTGGGGCCTTGACTTACGAGTTTAATTCGTTCCGTGACGGAGCTCGTAACTCAAATTACTCATATGTCAAATCAAAAAGTGAACGAGTGAGACGTGATGCTGGGCTGATGTTGTGGTGTTCACTGTGACATTCGCTGCACCAAGAGGCAGTGCGGTATCTGAAGCTGGCTCGTAACCCGAATTTTAGCTCGCAACTCGAAGCATAAAATCGGCCAAGAGACGGCTCGTATCTCGAAAAACTCATTAGTCGGGACACTCGTAAATCAAGGCCCCACTGTATATCATTCCTGTTTACATTGATATCATTGATGCTAATTCAGTAAAACCAAGATTTATTGAGCACCCATAGGACCCAAACACCACAGTAAATATGGCACTACAGAGGTGAGCCATACAGACACATAACCTGACTGAGGCGTTTCAGTAAGGATTTAGAATTGGGTTAATACTTGCCTATCCTTTACCTTTTGAAACCTGGTCTGAGTTTGTAACTGCATTTTGTTCAGATATATACTGTATATAATATGTAAACTACTTATGTACAAATAGTAGAGGGCTGTTCTTTTATATTAATGATCTGATTATATTTTCACATGAGCTGCATAGATGGTGGCCCAGATAATCAGTCATTTTCAACCACCTTACTGATGGATGTGTACTGAACCAAAATCAGTGTTCTTTGTCAAAGTTTACTATTCATAGCATTTAAACACCAGTCATAATTCTAGAATAGCATATGTAAATTTCTTTAAAATTTCTGATAAAATGTGTGCTTTTTCAGTTTACAGAATGTCCTAATCTATACTACTACAAGGGTAATATGCTAATTAGTCCGAGTCGACCAGACATCTTCCAGTTGTTCAGTCCTCCTTCTGGACAAAGCCACGGTGGCAGGGGCCGAGGCAGAGGCAGTTAGGGGTGATCAGGCAGGCAGGCAGGTGAGCCATTAGGAGCCATTGGTCCCAGATTGCGAGAGGGATGTCCGACCAGCTGGACATCCCCTGAGGCATCCTAAATTGGAGAGGGTGCAGGCAGGGCTGGGGCAACCACCCCCACCCCCCCCCATGCACAAATTTCATGCACCAGGCCTGTAGTGTTAAATAATAAAGACTTACAGATTCTTAGCCGCAATATGAAAGAGAACTTAGAATTTACCCAGGTGAACCTCCCTCAGAATCCCTATGCCTGCATCCCTGGATGGTAGTCATTATCCCTCTGCTTGCTCACGTCCACTGGCAGGGCTCTTGCTCCTTTAGATGCAACCTATTTGTAAGTGAGTAGCCAGAATGGAGTCTGTGATTTGCCATCTGCTCTGTCCCAGGTCAGTGGCTGTAATAATTCAGCAGTACACCTTCTATAAAATTTGACTGCAATTAAAATGCACTCTAAAGTAAGTGAAGTGTTCTGCCAAAAGAGAGCTATGCTTAAAATAAAATTAAAAATAAATTTAAAAAAATCTGGAAATAATCCCAGTAAAAGAAAGTTATATTTATTATAAAATATCTCTGTGAGCTGATTCAGATTTCTTTAGTTTTATATTTCTTGTATTCTGAGAAGCACAATCACGTTAATACAGAAAAACATGATAAATGTATGGTAGTTTAAAAGAGGAGAATCACCCCTCCTTTGTTTTTATCGCTTGTATTTTTCTTATCCTTTAACATATGTAAACAACAACAGATGATATTTCTAGATACTTACTGATATCAAGTGACCTGCAGGTGACTAGGGTCCTATGATATATCTGAGAACTCAGTTTGACAAAGCTCCTGTCACTCTAGGAACTAGTCTAAAGCAGGAGTCGGCAAATGTTTTTTTCTATATACGGCCAGATAATAAATATTTTCTGCTATGTGAGTCCTAAAATCTCTGTCATAACTGCTCAACTCAGCACTCCTAGTGCAAAAACAGCCAAAGACATTAAGTAAACAAATGGGTATGGCTGTATCCTGATAAAACTTTATTAAAAAAAACAAAACTATGGACTGTGTTTGGCTGTGGGCACTCGATTGCCAACTGCTGGTCTAAAGAGGGAAAGCAAGGCAGACAGGCAGGAGGAAAAAGAATGCCTGGTTTTTGTGTGATAAATTGACCATTGACTGTTGCACTTTGATGATAACACAATGTGGTAGATTATCTCTACTTTTGGTTATACATTTGATTTGATTTGATATTGATATTTTTATTTTTAAGATGTTTCTTTTAGTGTTAAATATGAACCAAAATGGCCTAAACGTTTCCCTCAGCTGGGCACAACTCTAGGCCTCTTTCTGCCTGTCGGCCCCCGCTCTCCCCCTCACCTTTGTCCTTGCAGAATCCAGAGCCCTAACCCCAGAGGCTCTAACCTCACTTTTCTTAGAGCATTTCCTTCGAAACCTTAGAATTATAAATTCTTTCTCTGACCTTTTAAGATGTAAACTTTTAAAAAGACACTTGCCAGTTTTACAACCCAGGGGTGGCTTTCTCAAGGATATGGGAGAGCCAGAGCTCTTGAATATAATCATCAAGAAAATAGGCCCCTGTGCCCAGTCTCCATGGAGAGTTTCTAACTTGGGTTGGGGCCTTGCCCCCAAGTTGTAATGCTCCATCCTGTCATGAGGATAAGAGAATATTTATTTTTTCCTTTGGGTAAGGCCAGTTCGCAAATACAGATGACTAGGATTCCTCTACTCTAACTCCGAATCCCTACCCTCCATTCCCCACCTCAGGCCTTGAAATCTTTTCCGTCATTTATGTCACTAGACTTGAGTTCAGACTGAATTCTGGATTTTCTTTCATTGAAGAAAACTTTCCTAATTCTGTCCACTGTCATTTTTGCCTTGACAGCACCCATCTGACACCATAGATATTTATTGCAATATTGACTCTCTTCCCTTAGCTCTGCTGTACATCGTCATGGTTAATTTTATGACGGGGAACTTTTACTTCTTCATTTCTTCACCTTTTTTAGCCATCATCCTAACCCCCTTCCATCTGGCAACCATCAA
>NW_006300205.1:81253-84126 GCF_000327345.1 Myotis davidii | reverse complement strand
CCAGGTACATGCCCTTGACCGGAATTGAACCTGGGACCTTTCAGTCTGCAGGCTGACGCTCTATCCACTGAGCCAAACCGGTTTCGGCTGTTTTGTTTTTTAGATTCCACATATAAATGCAATCATAGTGTTTGTCTTTCTCTGTTTGACTTATTTCACTTAGCGTAATACTCTCTAGGTCCATTCATGCAAATGGAGATTTTATTATTTTTAGGATGGGCTAATATTCCACTGTATATTTATACCACATTTTCTTTATCCATTCATCTATCAATGGACAGTTAGATTACTTCCATATCTTGGATATTGTAAATAATGCTGTCATGAACATAGGGATGCATATATCTTTTCAAATTAGTGTTTTGGCTTTCTTCAGATAAATACCCAGAAGTGGAATTGTTGGGTCATATGGTAGTTCTGATTTTAATTTTTAAGAAACCTCCATACTACTTTTCATAATGGCTGTACAAATTTATTATCCCACCAACAGTACGCAAGGATTTCCTTCCCTCGACATCATCACCAACACTTATTTGTTGTCTATTTGATGATAGCCATTCATTCTGACAGGTGTGAAGTGATAGCTCATTGTGGTTTTGATTTCTATTTCCCTGATGATTAGATGATTTGAGTATCTTTTCATTTTCTATTGACCATCTATATGTCTTCTTTGGAGAAATGTCTATTCAGGTTCTCTGCCCATTTTTAAATCAAATTGTTTTGGGGTGTTTTTGTTGTTGTTGTTGTTGTTTAGTGTTAAGTTGTATTAGTTGCTTATATATGTTGGATATTAGATGCATCATCGGCAAATATCTTTACCCATTCAGTAGGTTATCTTTTGGTTTTGTTAATGATTTTCCTTGCTGTGTAAAATTTTTTAGTTTGTTTTAGTCCAATTTGTACATATTTTTTTCATTTTTTAGCCTTGCTCAAGGAGACATATCCAAAAATATATTGCTAAGAGAAATTTGACAATCTAATAGTTTTACTATCAATGTAAATATGATGTCTTCATTTATTATTCATTGATGATTATTAGTTGAAATTAATTTTTATAGAAAATACCAATTTTATGTCGATGTTAACATTATAGTTATATGTATAATCATGTTTATAAGAATTGTATTTATTCTCTCATTCTCCTGGCATTTCTTTTCATGTCAGACATTTTCAGTTGTCAAAAGCAAGCAAAGTGGAACTGAAAATTATATTTATGTCGATTTAGGTATCTGTTTTACCATTTGTGTTGCAATTGAGTGTTTTAGAAAATATTATGTTGATTATTTCTAATAATTTGGATAAGTTTCAGAATACTGACATTCTTCTGTCAGGTGCAAAGTATAACTTGAAGAGCAGCTTTTGACAATATTTTCCATATAATACTCTTGTATTTGAAGTATAACTTGAGTCCTAACCTATTGTTGGCCAATGAGTAACTCAACAACAGTTTATGAATAACAAACCATATCTTTGAATTTAAACTGGGTGCCTATTGAATCAATATTTTCTTGCTTTTCAAAACCTTGCTTCAGGGGACCAGAAAACCAAACAATCAACAACAACACTCAAATAGACATGGCAAGCTTATCTCAGGAGAATTTGCTCTTAATTTTTAAAAACACAAAATTGGGGAATTCAGCTTTAAAAAAGAAACATGTGTCTTATCTGTGTGGTAAAGATACTTACAAGTTTGGGAAAGAAAAGAACTGCTTAGTTCTTCTGGATTTTTCTAGACACCATTTGATCAGGAAAATAAATCAAATTACAGTGTTATTGTTTTGTTTTTTTGTTTTGGGTTTTATTTTATTTTATTTTATTTTTTTGTGAGGAAGACAATTTAATGTTTCATCCGGATCCAGAGATGCATCAAATAAAACGACAGCTTCAATCTGCAAACAAGTGTTCCCAATGATGGTATCCAAGAAGAAATGATTGGTGATGGACAATTAGAAATGCTTTCCCAAACGTGGATGGTTCTTTAAAAAGTTTCAGGTCACAACCCTGGCAGAAAACACTGACGCCCAACACACTGATTCTCGGTCCAGGAAACGTGGGTCTTCCGGGTTCCATGTGGCTGAGGTGCCCCTATAATCATGTTTCGTGCTGTAACTAAGAGAGTCCTTTGGACCCGACAGGGAGCAGGTGGGGACGGTACACCATCAGTCCTAGTGGACGGCAGTGTAAAGGTTATCCAGATGACCATGAACAAAGCAAAAGATGTCAGAAGTCCTTCTTTCGTGAGCTCCCATGTGCCACCATATTCTTCATCTATCTGTAGGTAGTTGCTGACGTAGAGGTACAGGACTCCTGCATTGATCAGGCAGAACCCTGCTATTCCCAAGAAACCCCAATGGTAACACTCCCCAGATGACACCTAGAGCCACAGCGAGAATCTGCGGGAACCGGTAGATCACCTCTAAAAACTCACCCTTGTCCTCCCAGGCCGCGTCGCTTCGCAGCACCTTGCTCCACACAGAGGCTTTGAGGGCCGCGTTGGCCAGGTGCGGCTAAGGGGGCTCCTCCTTCTGCCTCCAGCCGCTCATCCTATTGTCGAGCCCCCGGACCGGATCTGGGGTGCGGGCCAGCCAAAAGGAGGTGGGGCCTGGAGTCGCGGGTCACAGTGTTCAGGAAAGCAGTGGAGGCTCCACAGTCTGACTCAGGGGCCCGCTGCAGCTGCCCGTTTTGGCCAGGCCTGTTTTGTTTGTTTGTTTGTTTTTTAATATTTAACATCCTCTTATGTTTAGCCAAATCCCCAGGTAACTTCATAACCTTCCTCTTACATTAGAGCTTGCTTGGTTTCTTTAGGCACACCCCCATATTTTTAAAGATGAATTTGGAACATAAATCAATAAGAAGAAAGTGTGTATTAACTC
>NW_006300205.1:73785-79530 GCF_000327345.1 Myotis davidii | reverse complement strand
TTTTTTTTCCTTTGGTGAGCTTAACAACCTATGCTTTGGTGCCAATCATCTTACTCGAATTCATATTTAAACCAGAACTGTTGGGAAATAGTTTACTTTAATGCCACTAGTCTATTTTAGCTGCTTGAGCCAAAAATCTGCTTTCTAAGGAGATTGCTGCTCAATGAAGTCATTCATTTCTTTAAGAAATATTTATTGAGCACCTACCATGTGCCAGGAAGTTCTCTGGGCACTGAGGATGCATCAGTGAACAAGAAGGCAAGGTCCAGCTCTTCACAGAGCCACATTTCAGAAGATGTAATGTATTTATTTGATAGACACTTTCTAAGTATCTAAGAAAGAGGACTTATACAGGGCAATGGGGATTCAATAATAAAAGATGGCTCTTGTGCCCACTGAGTTCCTAATCTAGGGGCAACAGGAAGAAGAAATTAAATAATAGAACAGTATAATAGAGATATGCATGTGTGCTATAAGAATATAGGCATGGGGCAAATTAAGGCATATACGAAGAGAGGTGACAGAGAGAGCTCATGGGTAGCTTGTGTGTCCCATTCTGACTTGCTGTGCAACTTTGATCATTTCTCTAAACCCTATGCATTTTATTACCTTACTAGAGGCCTAGTGCACAAAAATGTGTGCACTCGGGGTGGGGATGGGGTGTCCCCTCAGCTCAGCCTGTGCCCTCTTGCAGCCTGGGACCCCTCGGGGGATGTCCACCTGCTGGCTTAGGCCTGCTCCCCGGGGGATTGGGCCTAAGCTGGCAATTAGACATCCCTCTGGCAGCCCAGGAGTCCTCAGGGGATGTCCACTTGCCAGCGGGGAGCAGGCCTAAGTTGCAGTCGGACATCCTTAGGACTGCTGACGAGGTGGGAGAGGCTCCTGCCACCACCACTGTACTAGCAGCCATCAGCCTGGCTTGTGGCTGAGCAGAGCTCTCTCTGTGGGAGTGCACTGACCACCAGGGGGCAGCTCCTGCATTGAGCATCTACCCCCTGGTGGTCAGTGTGTGTCATAGTGACCAGTGATTCCAGTAGTTCTGCTGCTTGGGTCAATTTGCATATTACCCTTTTATTATGTAGGATTTCTCCTACATAATTCAAAAACCTTTGTAATTGAACACCAGCAATCAATAGCACCTATGAAACACTGATGCTTTTTTACCAAAAGAGAAGTGATCCTTAAAAGTTCAAGCCCCTGCCCTGGCTGGTTTTGCTCAGTGGATAGAGCGTTGGCCTTCAGACTGAAGGGTCCCAGGTTTGATTCTGGTCAAGGACATGTACCTTGGTTGTGGGCACACCCCCGGTGGGGGTATGCAGGAGGCAGCTGATCAATGTTTCTCTCATCATCAATGTTTCTGACTCTCTATCCCTCTCACTTCCTCCCTGTAAAAAAAAAAAAATCAATAAAATGAAAAAAAGTTCACTCCCCTCTTTAGCAACGAGGATGGATAAAACATTTATTCATCACTGAAATGCATGCTACTCTGAATTCTCTGAGGCAAATGTGATAAATACTGCTTTAGCATATTTCTAACATCAAGAATACAGATATTCTTTCCTTTCATCTTATATTGTTTCTCTGAAAACCCTTATAAGGATTTAAGAATCATTATCTTTTTAGTGCTGCTTTCTAATCACCCTGCTATTGTGGTCATTAAAAATAGCTGAAATATTTTAAAATATTTTAATCAAAGGCATTTTCATCCCTTGAAAACCACAAGATGGGTGTCATTAGGGACAGTTATCCATGAAAAGACAGGGGAGTTAGATATTTTTTTCTCCATTATGATACCGACAAAACAAAAGCAAGTGAGCTGAATCCACATGTGTTATTTGAAGTACACATGACTTCTGATAGTTTCCCAGTCATAATTTGAGAATTAATGGTTGACAATATTATGGCAGTTGCTTGAGCTAAAAACATGCCTAGTAACAATCTCATTATTGCCAATTCAAGCATTGTGTTTTTGGAATTCCTTACTTCAACTTTTCCCATGGCCCCGAAATTCCATTTGCTAAATTGATTTGACACTAACTCTACTTTCTTGCAAAAATGAAGTCAAGTGATTTTAACATTATTAATTAATTGTTCTTAATCAAGTCTGTGTAGGAATTGTTATGCATTTCTAGAAATTATAGTAGTACTGTTTGACCTATTTTATTTGAAGGTATACTTTTTGAAGGGGTGGTTTGCTGCAAGGATATACTCTGTCATTTAAATTGCTAATTGTACTTTTAATCCTGTTTCATCTCTTCCCCTTAGGATAATTTAAGTACTATTGGAACTGCGGCTCTTAAAAGGAAATGATTTTCAAAGAGATGGTTAGAAGCAAAAAAGCAGGCCTTGGCAGTAACCACACATAGAGAAAGGGCACACCAGCTCTAGGCAGACACATTGCCGGAGTGAGGCCCATTACAAGCCTGGTAGCTGAACACTCAGAAAGTCAAAGATGCCTCAGGCACCGTATAAACCACAATTATGGATTGACCTCTAATTTGGGCCTAACAAATATAATTATGAGTTGTAGGGGGGAGAAAGAAATGCGAAATCATGGTGCTAGAGAATTTTAATTTCTATATTTGATATCTTTATGTAAATTTGTAGTATTTAATAGATAGTAATGAGAATTAATTTAGTGTATAGTAAAGTCAAAATGTTTACCCAAATGAAGCAATCAGTGATCATCTAATTCCAGGGTTAAATTGCACAAGTTATGTAACTCTCCTGGTATATATTGTTTGTTATTCATGATCCTCAAAGGTCCACGTTTAAAACTTTAACCTACTTTTATTAGCTAGCATCGTAACAAGCTCTAGGAGAGTGGCCTGGCTGAGATCAAAGAGAAGCCACCCTTTAAGGACCACCAGCCATTTCATTTGAGGTGCAACTCAGGCCATTTACGTATGTACTAGTATGTGCACTCTGTGCTTGCACTCAGTACTACAAAACCCACTGATGTCTAGGTGAAGCACACATTACTGTGGTAGGACAGCAACATGGGTCCAGATTATGTCCTGAAAATTTCCTTCCTCCATGTACAACTTATCTTTTCACTTTCATCCCTAAGCCGTGCTTTCCGTGCTCAGGTCTTTCATTATGATTCCAATGAAACAGGTTCTCTTGAGAGGAGTAAGAGAACTGAACACTTACTGCTTCTGATGTGTGTATCCTATGATACTATCACTCAAGGTTCAAAAGGAATGGTCTTTAAGGATAAAGCTGGCATAATCCGACCTGCCCTCACTACTCATCTGTTGGCTTAATTAAATCCTGGCTTTAGCAAAATGCTTGGGAGACAGAACAGCTTATGGAAGATAATCCGTTATGACAAAAGCTCACAAGCTGGACTCAAGGCAGATGTTACATTTGCTTTTTCAATCAATGTGCAGTCTGAGGAGGGCCTCTTGCTTTACGCATGAAATGAGTGGGGGCACAGCTGCTGGGGTAAAGGAGACGCTGTGTTATTGCTTCCCCACGGTGCTAGAGTCTCTGGAAATTGCACTTTCGGTGTCTACACACAACACTCTCACAGTTGAAAGGGTTTATGCACACACCCTGTGGCAAATCATATTCTAATTAAGCCACTTCACATCTGTGAGTGAGAAATTTTTAAAGGGCCAAAATTGCTTTGTATTTCAATTAGAGCTATGGGAGTGTTTGGTCCTTTTCAGATGCAGTTGAGGAATTATTTAATTACTGGTGTTAGAAGTTATGCTGTTGTTTGATTTATGTAATTCTTGTTTAAAGGGCTCGATGTTCTTGTCTTGCAGGCACTTCTCATGTCTGTCTTCTAAATACACGTGCCCTGGCGTCCCTGCCATCATGAGCACCTTGCTGGCGAATATAAATGCTTTCTATGCTCACACGACAGTTTCAACAAATGTGCAGGTTTCTGCCTCAGATCGATTTGCCGCTACCAATTTTGGTGTAAGTGTTGTTTTGTTAATTATAAAATTTCTAGTAGCCTATGGGAGATACATATTAAAGGGGCATTGGACTCCAGATATTCTTGGAATCTCATTGCAGAAGGTGAATCTTAGGGAATATCAATTACTATAATTGGGCTAAAGCTAAAAGTCCATCTGAAACACATTCAGTGAAATAATTTTGACACTCAGTAAGCATCTTCATGAGATGAAATCTCCACATCTGGAATGACCTTTCCAATTGGGGGAACATACATTTTGTGAGCGTATTGGTATTTTGTAAGAAATTCTCCATGTATGCAAATTGGTATTCACCATCGCAGACACTTTTCCCTGGTAAATGTGAGAGCTTGGGTGACTTCTCTATTAGCCTTCATTTATACTTTCTGTTGGTTTCTACTGGTACTGATGGATAACAGCATATCTTCTAAGTAAAAAAAGAATAATAATCCTATATAACAAAAGCATAGTATGCAAATTGTCCCCTCAACTGGAGTTCTTCTGGGAGTTTGACAAGGGGAAGGGAGGGAGGCCCCGGCTGGCAGCCAGCAGCCAGCAGCCAGCAGCTGCTAGGGACCCTACCAGTGCACAAATTTCGTGCACTGAGCATCTGGTAGATGTATAAAGAGTCTAACAGAACTACCTGTATCTAATTAAGATTGTCCACATGAAGTATTCAAATGCATCAAAAACGCATTGAAAAGTAAAAATGCAGGGATCCTGTGGAATCTCAATTATCACCTACTGCCCCTGTCACCGTAGCTCATTCCCCATACGCAATAAATTAAATTGAGCCCAGCCAATGTGGCTCAGTAGTTGAGTATTGACCCAAGAACCAAGAGATCCCCTGTTTAATTCCTGGTCAGCAGCCAATGAATGTTTCTATCTGTCATCGATGTTTCTATCTTTCTATCCTTCTCCCTTCCCCTCTCTCAAATCAATAAAAACATATTTTCATCAATAAAAACATAATTTCAAAAAATTGAAATTGACAAAACGGGAAATAGGATATAAATTAACTAATCTTAGTAAAGTGGTAAAGATCTAAACTAAGAATAAGTGGAGATCAAGAAGGAAGAACAAATTTCAGAGCTTTTCAGGGTATAAAATCAACCTCATTAAGTATCTTTAAGGATGTGGACAGTGAGGGAAATGGAAAAATGCCTGGAAAGATTCCCAAGGTTTTGGCCAGGGCACCTGGGTAGTCCAGTAGCTCTGTTCAATATGCCTGAGAGACAGGTATTTTTCCATGAGACTGCAGTTACATTTCCCACTGAACTTCCAAATTGGTTCACTGAATAGAATTTGTGATTGATTGTGGTGTTAAAAATCAAATTTAGAACATTATGTGTCATAGAGTAGAAACAAATGAAACCAGCAAATAAAAGGGTGTAAAGCCAGGGGAGGGGCGGGGGAATGTGCTGCTGTATTTACTATTTTCTTATCTTTTCCATCTAAAAGAAAATGCATGTGAGTGGGTAAGATGAGGTGGAATGAATCAAAGGAAAAAGTGATTGTTATTTAATGACAAATCAAAATAAACACTAGTAGAAGAAAATTAATAAGTCAGTTCAGTCATTTAAATCTGTTTCTCAATCTGCTCTATGTGGACAAGAATTATTTCTTTAACATGTTTCTCAAATTAAAATGAGGAAGAGGTGGTAAGCCAGTTTGTAAACATTGAAAGTACTCTATGTAATAAGATATGAAAATTTCATTTCTCCTGCCCTATCTATAGTCTAAACCAAGCATGTCAAACTCATGGCCTGCAGCCCACAACAAATATTTTTGCAGCTCAGCCAATATAATGGTATGT
>NW_006300205.1:70338-71628 GCF_000327345.1 Myotis davidii | reverse complement strand
AGCTTAAACATATTCAGTGAAATAATTTTGACACTCAGTAAGCATCTTCATGAGATGAAATCTCCACATCTGGAATGACCTTTCCAATTGGGGGAACATACATTTTGTGAGCGTATTGGTATTTTGTAAGAAATTCTCCATGTATGCAAATTGGTATTCACCATCGCAGACACTTTTCCCTGGTAAATGTGAGAGCTTGGGTGACTTCTCTATTAGCCTTCATTTATACTTTCTGTTGGTTTCTACTGGTACTGATGGATAACAGAATATATCCTAAGTAAAAAAAGAATAATAATCCTATATAACAAAAGCATAGTATGCAAATTGTCCCATCAACTGGAATTTTTCTGGGAGTTTGACAAGGGGAAGGGAGGGAGGCCCCGGCTGGCAGCCAGCAGCCAGCAGCCAGCAGCTGCTAGGGAACCTACCAGTGCACAAATTTCGTGCACTGAGCATCTGGTAGATGTATAAAGAGTCTAACAGAACTACCTGTATCTAATTAAGATTGTCCACA
Organism: Myotis davidii; assembly: GCF_000327345.1. Taxonomy (NCBI): domain Eukaryota; kingdom Metazoa; phylum Chordata; class Mammalia; order Chiroptera; family Vespertilionidae; genus Myotis; species Myotis davidii. The sequence goes on along the minus strand of NW_006300205.1, from coordinate 71,114 downwards.
TGAAGTATTCAAATGCATCAAAAACGCATTGAAAAGTAAAAATGCAGGGATCCTGTGGAATCTCAATTATCACCTACTGCCCCTGTCACCGTAGCTCATTCCCCATACGCAATAAATTAAATTGAGCCCAGCCAATGTGGCTCAGTAGTTGAGTATTGACCCAAGAACCAAGAGATCCCCTGTTTAATTCCTGGTCAGCAGCCAATGAATGTTTCTATCTGTCATCGATGTTTCTATCTTTCTATCCTTCTCCCTTCCCCTCTCTCAAATCAATAAAAACATATTTTCAAAAAATTGAAATTGACAAAACGGGAAATAGGATATAAATTAACTAATCTTAGTAAAGTGGTAAAGATCTAAACTAAGAATAAGTGGAGATCAAGAAGGAAGAACAAATTTCAGAGCTTTTCAGGGTATAAAATCAACCTCATTAAGTATCTTTAAGGATGTGGACAGTGAGGGAAATGGAAAAATGCCTGGAAAGATTCCCAAGGTTTTGGCCAGGGCACCTGGGTAGTCCAGTAGCTCTGTTCAATATGCCTGAGAGACAGGTATTTTTCCATGAGACTGCAGTTACATTTCCCACTGAACTTCCAAATTGGTTCACTGAATAGAATTTGTGATTGATTGTGGTGTTAAAAATCAAATTTAGAACATTATGTGTCATAGAGTAGAAACAAATGAAACCAGCAAATAAAAGGGTGTAAAGCCAGGGGAGGGGCGGGGGAATGTGCTGCTGTATTTACTATTTTCTTATCTTTTCCATAAGAAAATGC
>NW_006300205.1:68863-69317 GCF_000327345.1 Myotis davidii | reverse complement strand
AGACTACAATTAATATTTTTGCAGCCCCGCCAATATAACAGTATGTAATGAATGTTTTAATAAAAATTTTGTAACTAATTTTTACAATATCCTGTTATACATAATTATTAATATTGCCCTACAACATTCGCTAATGACTGATTACTACAACCGTGTTGCATTCATTTTCCTCACGTGCCTTATGCGCAGGCGCACCATTTATCTCCACTAATACAAGCAGCGAATATTTTAGCCGCTGATGGAAATTAAAATGAGGAAGAGGTGGTAAGCCAGTTCGTAAACATTGAAAGTGCTCTATGTAATAAGATGTGAAGATTTCATTTCTCCTGCCCTACCTATAGTCTAAACCAAGCATGTCAAACTCGTGGCCTGCAGGCCACGTGCAGCCCACAACAAATATTTTTGCGGCTCAGCCAATATAATGGTATGTAAGAAATGTTTTAATAAAAAATTC
>NW_006300205.1:50897-68681 GCF_000327345.1 Myotis davidii | reverse complement strand
TTTATTTCAGCCCTTTGTATTCAGCATGTCTCTATTGAAACAAACCTATTTCTATGAAAATTGGAGCTTTTTTGTGGCCCACATAAACTTAAACTTTGTTTATTTGGCCTGTGTTAGCCTTTAAATTTGATATGCTTGGTCTAAACAGTACACCACTAGGTACTTTTGTTCTACAGTTTGACTCTTGCAACAGATGGGACCAAAAATCATTCCCTGACCAGCCCAAGAAAATATGATCATGAGTAATACCAGATCATAGAGTAATTTTGTTATAAACACCTCTTTTTGGTAATAGCACTGATTGTCCCAAGATTTTACCTGAAACATAAAGCATTCGGTGTTATGAAATTGTTTTGCTTTTAATATTCTGCCTGGGTACATTGTGCAGAATAAGCCAATGTTGTGGAACACGGAATCTTTAACCACTGAGAAAGATGATGTGTTTACATGATTAATAGCCAACATAAATGCTGCCTGGAGGGAAATAAGTAGCATGCTTTTTCACTTCACACTGACCCAAAGAAGAAAAACCAAATTGATTTCAGTTCTTTCCAGTGTTTCAGTGGCAATATGGTTATAACAAACTTCATTTTGTAAATCAAATGACTTATTGTAGAGGAGGTTTCAAAAGAAAATCTCAAACTACATCTGGATACATTGGTGAGATGGTATGCAAATGTAACCATATTTTTCTCTACCTATTGAAAATAAGGTTATTTGTACATATATGTAGGTAAAGTGTCTCCTATGTGCACTTTAAAGATTGACATTCTTATTTACCTGACTTTTGAAGCTGATACTATCACTTGTAACCATCATATTGGACCTTCTTTATCCTTCACAAAGGTGTAACTCGGACAGTTTGAGTCTTCAAAAGTTAAACCAATGGGAAAAGCTATTTTACTAATGAAGATTTTAAAACAAATACTCAAGGGAAGAAAACCATTTTTGGGTACAGGTGTTATTTGAAGTCATAGTTTAGATGAAAATATTCAAGAATTAAGTGAAACAGACAGAATCTTCGGGGGTGGAGAGGATGGGCAAAGCAAATTTTGCTGAGGAAAATGGTTAAAGAAATTGAACAAAAATGATAATAACATGATACTATGAAAGGCAATGTGACTATTTTGAGAAAAGGGGAGTATATAATATTGTCAGGTGTTGCAAAAAGAAGTTCATATAATATGGGGAAAGAAATGAGCCTATTGGATTTGGCAATTAGGAGATCATTGCTTAGTGAGACAGTTGAGGTTAAAGTCTAATGTCATAGTGTTCCTCAGTGAAGGACAGAGGTGAATGGTTGTGTGAACTAGGGTTCATTTATTCACTAAAATATAATGTAATCATTAAAGTCAAGTTTTTAAAGAAACATTCATATATTTGAGCAATGCCCATGTTATAATGATAAATGAAGCAAAGGATACACAGCTCTAAATAAGACAGTAACCTCTATTTCACCACCAACTTTTACCCTTGTTTTCACATTTTTACTATAAAACTTATAAAAGATAATGTAGAAAGGGAGCAAGGCTTTTAGGGATGAGTAATATTTTCTGATGTCCAAGAAGTAGTAGAAATACTACATCAGGCATGGGAGACATTTGAGGAAAGGAAAGGAGAATTAAAGATGCAAAATAAGCTGAAAGAAGTTTGTATAAGGTAGCCTGCCTACTGAGCATGGCAGATAAAATAAAAAATGGAAATATAAGACAATGCCGTGTTTTGGGGTTGATATTAAATTGCCCACTAATATGTTTGGACTTCATCTTGAGGCAAAGGGTATGCTTTGATAGAATTTTTTACTTAGGTCACTCTTTAGAGGAAATGTTACAGAGGGGAAAGATAAAATGAGTATGAGACAGAGAGTTCAGTTGTAGTAATAGAAACCATCCAAGCAACTTTAAATTGAAAGGGTTTTGGCACAGAGAACTAGATGCTTACAATTATCATCTGAAGGACTGGAGGAGGATCCTTCTGTAATAATTCTTAAAATATCACAGTGAAACTGATTTGCAAGAGAAGCTATGAGCTTTCCTACAGTCAGAAAGATGAACCAGAAGGCTGCTTCTATTTACAATGCAACAGCCTTTATAAAACCACAAAGCTAGTGACCTGGGACTGAGAAGTAAATATCTCCAGGACTTTACTTAGCAGCAGAAGTAAACCAAGAAGCAGGAATCTCTGCTTTCCAAAGGTAGTAGCTCCCGTGCATCTAATAGGCAGAAACTAAGATAATTGCAGGATCCTAGCTGCAAAGGAGTTTGAGAAATACAGCATTTAGTTTTCTAGTCTCAAAACTACAGGGAATCACACTGAAGAAAGGAGAAATGAGTAAACCAGTTTCTGGCATTGAACACAGAAGGACTAAATGGAAATCAGTGAGAAGGCTGATGCGCTAGCCCTGGTAAGACAAAGTAATGCCGCATCTAGTAGGCAATGGTTTAGAGAAAATGAAGTGCTGTGGCAAAGGAGAGAATGAATGTGGAAAACATTTGGGATGAAATTATTTCTGTATGACTTGCTAAGTGATTAGTTCTAGTTTTTGTGCTGCCAAAACTTTAGACTATTTTGTAAGACTCTCATTAAGAAGAATGTAAAATTGTCAATGAAAAATTTGATATACACTTAATATTTATTTCTAATAAAAATAAATCGCAATGAATTAGAAGTTGTTATAAGACAAATTCCACAAATATTACAAATTCCAGAAAAACAACATAATATTTTTATTAATTAACTTCCTGACACATGTCTATAAAAGTTTTTTTTTACAGTTTTTGACTGCAGATGCTAGATCACGTCTTCGTATGAAAGAAAATTCTGAAATATATTATTTTTATTGATAAAAAGATAATTCACTCTTTTCTAGCACAGTTGATCAATCTTTTAAAATAGATATTTTAGAAAAGTTTCTTTCACTTTCATAATTCATTGATAATGCCACATACCTTTTAATGACTTATCAAACTTGAGAATACATTTATTATACTTTTTTTCTTGTGTGACGTCAAATCAAAAATTGAACCCATTCCGAAACCGGTTTGGCTCAGTGGATAGAGCGTCGGCCTGCAGACTGAAGGGTTCCAGGTTCGATTCCGGTCAAGGGCATATACCTGGGTTGCGGGCACATCCCCAGTGGGAGATGTGCAAGAGGCAGCTGATCGATGTTTCTCTCTCATCGATGTTTCTAACTCTCTATCTCTCTCCCTTCCTCTCTGTAAAAAATCAATAAAATATATTTTTAAAAAAATTGAACCCAATGAAGTTAAACGGTTAAGGAAGACTTCATTTAAGGCCATTGCAATAGGGAAGAGAGGCAAGCTGGAGCTCAACTCCCCTGAAACAAGGGCTGGGATAAGATAGAAAAAAAATGTACATGAGGACATTAGGGGGAAGGATGAGCAATAGGACATGCTCAGCATATTGAGTTTGTACAAGTCTTCTGCGACTAGCCATCTGTGTTTGCTAATTGACATCCATCAAAATTAGTCTCCTACCCTCCTGCCAGGACTGGGAGATAGGGTTGCTATCTTTTTAATACTTACATTTCAAAGGGATGGCTTTCAAGTACTTGAGAAAGACATTAGCGGCTTATAAAACTGGTAAGAGGCATCATTTTAAAAGATTTACATCTCAAAAGGGTAGAGAAGAAATGTGCAATTATACAGTTTCTAAAGAAAATACTCTAAAAATAAAAAAGGGAGGTCAGGACCTGGAGTCAAGAACAGAAGCCTGTGTAAAGCTTAGTCAAACTGAGGGAAGCTACTAAGCTCTCTTGGTCAGTGAATAATAACATCTCACTCTTTTCGAGTTTGCCTGTGAAGGGACTTCTTAAATGCTCTTTGAATCGAAGACATGTATTAAGCTGTTTATCCTTGATAGCAACATTGTAGTGGCATTTTATAATGTTATAGAATCTCTGTTGGTATCCATATTAACTTCAAATCAATTAATTCCAACATTTATTAAATTATCAAAAATGATCTCAATAGCCTCTGTATTACTTCTATTTGAAATGTTTCTGTTTTTCTTATTCAGTGATTACTTTTGGTATCATCTAGAAAAAAAGTCTTCACAATTTGTCAGTCCAGTCAGAATAATTTTTACTCCTATTCTTGCAAATGTTATAAAAACCTAAGATCAGGTGAGCACTTGACCAGGGCTCCTCCCAAGAAAGCTGAGGCCAGTGAGTGTGCCCAAAGCTTAGGTATCTTTATCTTCAAGTTAAGTCATCCCTGCCATTGGGTGAGGCACTGCGAAGAAAGGAATGGAAGAGAGAGAAGAGCCCAGGATGCTGCAGAGATTTTTACACCCCTTTCTTGTAAGGGCTTTTCCTTCCACAGTTCCAGGATCCGAAGGAGACTCACTAACAATGCAGTTGTGCAGTAGCAATAGCTTCCCCCTACTCAAAATCTCCCCTTTGCCCAAGGGCCAAAAACTACTGATTTTGTGTGGCTCATGCGCTAAGATTGGATTTTAGATTTTTTAAATTGTTAAAACAATCAAAAGAAGACTATTATTTGTGGGACATAAAAATGATATGAAATTCAAATTTCAATGTCCATACATAAAATGTTATTAAAAAAAAACACCCAGCCCCATTTGTTTATATATTGTCTATGGGAGATACTATGCTACAACACAGAATTTAATAGCTGTGACAAAGGCTACACGCTGAAAATATTTACTATCTGGATCTAGTTTTTCTTATCAACTAGTTAAATCTACACTTTTGATAACTGATAATACTTAGTATTTTTGTTATTGATTTTATCCCTACCAAGTGCCAGACATGGAGTCCTTATCCAAAGCAAAAAACTGAATAATATGGCAGTTTCTGACTCTGTGGCGGGCACTTTAGGGGAAACAGTCTTTAATCACCCAGTCTTTTATTCTTCAAATCACACCACACAGGCAAAGGGCCTCCTCTGCTCCTGCAAAGGTAATCGCACTCAAGTTGAATAGAAATATAGAAGTTAAAATTAAATTTCAAGCTGTCCTGCTGTTTAAAGGATCTCTATAAAAATTTAATCAGCAGTGCACTTTTAATTTCACGTTATCTGATATTGTTTGAGATTTTGTGACAAGCCTGGCAGTGTTCTCCACAGTTTTCTATTTATCTTGAATGTAAAATTTTCCAGCTGGTTACTGAAGACCTAGGTCGGAACCACATGTGTGATCTGTAACAATCAGGGTTTTGTTCAGCGTCATGAAACAGAAACTCAAACAAACTTAACTAAACAAGATTTTTTTCTCCATGTAACCTAAGGACAGAGGTAATAGAAACCCAGGGCTACTGTAGTTGCTCAGAATTGTAATTTTTTGAAAGGGTGGGCAGACATGGCAAGGTTGAGGTGTGGGGACTCCTAGCTTCTTGCTCCAGACACTACTGTTACCATTTATTTAGCTGTTCATCTTATAGCCACAGGATGACTGCTTTACCTTCTAGGATCTAGTCTACATTTAAGGTGGGCAAAAGGAAAACACAAAGAGCAAATGGGAAAAACAAAAACAAAAAACTAACAAAGACTTACGTGGCAAACAGTAACACAGCAAACACTGCCTGCCACACACGCTTTTGAATCTTTCCAAATAAGAATTCATTGATAATAGGCTGAGTTCACCCTCTGACCTAAACCAGGCTACATGGCCATTCCTAGAGGCAAAGAGGTCTGGGAAAGTGGGCATCTTATAATGGACACATTTGACTCATGCGACTCCATTAGTAAGGAAGAGTGGAAGAATGGATATAGAGCAGACAACCGGAATGGTTGGTCCCATGTATATAGCAGGGCCAGTGGTTTGGGCCAGAGCATGGTTGACTAGGGTCACGCCAGCTGTCTTGATGATTTGTACCAATCACAGAGGTCAGTTGAAGAGGTCAGAGATATGACAACAACACATTTTCTTTTATAATCATTGAATAATTAACTTTACTATGGACTAAACTGATGATTATAATAGCTCTTTTATTTTTTTTTAATTTTGATTGAGAGCCACTGATTCACATGTACTAGTACGGGGAGAATAAAAGGTTAATAAAGGACAGTATAAGCCAGGTCCTCTCCTGGGAAGGTATGATGGAAATGGAAAAGAAAAATTTTATACCGTCAACTCAACAGTATTTTTCAGTTGTTTTATAGGAGAGTCTTATCCACTGAACAAGTGCAAACTTCTGAAAAGCAAGGTTCATTTATTAGATTGCTTTATTGCCTCCATAAGGGTTAACACAGAAGCAATATTCAAACTGTGCTCACGAATGTGTAAACCTGATAAATTTTCACTTTATTCAGAAAATTGAAATTTCAACTTAGGAACAATTCAACTCAATTAATATTCAGTTCACTTCATCAAGATCAGTAATTTCAAGGGAATAAGAGTTCTCTACTCCATAAATCCACCTTGTATGTGAAAACACTAAAAAAAGTTTCACTTTTGCCAGTATCTTCAAAATGTATTTTAGTATATACAGAATATTAATGTAGGCAGAGACATTTACTATAATTTACTCCTACCCCCATATATTTTTTATTGTAATTTTTGGTTAGAAATTTGAGACTCAGAATGGTGGGACTATCTACCTATAAAGTTCATGCATGAGACTGATATTTTCACTCAATGTTTTTCATCCACACAACTTTACCCTTGTGTTTATTAGCAAAACTTCTTATTCCTATCATCTTCAAATCCCTATGAAGAGGTCGGTCCAATACCAACACAGAATCAAGGGGAAGCATTAGTGTTTTGTTGTTGTTGCCCGATATTTTATACTTTTTTTAGCCTAAAACATAAACATAAGTTAAAAGCAATAGATCCTTTCAGATTGTGAAGTCTGTACATGTTACCAAAAGGAAAATGCTTTTTGAAATGGTTTTTGAAAAAACAGCAGCTGTCCCCACTTCCATAGGTGGGAGAAGTATTAAAAACACACACACACACACACACACACACTACAATTTATTTCTGGGGAGGTGGGCTGGTGTGTGTGGGTAGAGAGATGGGTTATATTTTCTCTTTCTGACTCATATTGTCATGAATCAGTACTGTCGCAATTCAGTTGCCTGCTCTCTTTCTACAGCACATACTTCTCTGCATACTTTCTCATTCATCACAGAGAGCCAGTGTGACTTACTGAAAGAATGTAACTTTGGTGTCAAAGAGGCCTTATTTTGAGACACTGCTATGTCACATACCAGCTCTATAATCTTGGATAAGTCATTGATATTCTTGAACCTTGATTTCTATGAAATGGGGACAATAACTGATAGTGAACATTTATTTCCAATCTCCTATTTTGTGTTTTCTTTGGACAGAGGGAAAGATTCATAAAACTACTAGACCAGTTGCACAACTCGTTAAGGATTGACCTGTCAAAGTATAGGGTATGTACAAAATGATTTGACTAAAAGTAAAATATTGTGCTTGGCTCAGATGATTTCTTGTCATATTGTAAAAAGATATTCATTATGTAAGGGAAAAGCAAAAAAAAAAAATCCTGATTATGAGATCTCATTTCCTGTCACATTAGAAGGGTCTGCTAAATAAGCAAGCATTTGTCCCTTGGTCATGTACCCGTCCTAGCCTCACATAAGCCTACAGCAATACTGTGTGTGTAGCTTAATTTTATGATTCTTTCAATAACCATCAGATTGAGTGGCTGTCAGCTAATTTATGGAGTGGATATATGGCCCAGTCCTCACCTTGAAAACTCATTCCTTGTTTCTGAGATATCCTGCTAATATTTCCCTAACTTTTGAGATACTTGCTGCTTAAGGCATTCCTTCTGGATCAGTACAATGTGATCTTTAAGCTGTACAGAGTTCATTGTCAACAATTCTATACTGCCTCTCCAGGTAAAACACACACAAAAATATATATATAGTTTTAGTTATAAAAATAATTACAATTGTTATTCACATAAAAACTATAGTAATAATGATTGCATTCTTTATTTAGCAGTTCACCCTAAACATCTTTTTATACCTGCACACATGTATTTCTCCTGTATTCAACTTTCAGTCCCTTATTGATGGACATCTTAATTGCATATTTCTAGAAATTATAATACCAAAGGGTCAAACTCACCCTTTATCTTGGAACTGGGGCCAACACTATGAGAAGAGAACTGCCGCGCCAGGCAATGAAAAGATATTTGAGGGTAAACAGAGACTTGAGTTCACTCATTCACCATCATTCAGACACCCCAACTCAGTTCCAGTTCACTAATAGCTAGAAGTTACCTATGATTTTTCCAGATAGCCATATAAGAAGCTAATCTGAAAACATCTCCACTTTTGTTGACATATCTCACCAAATCTCACTGATAGAAACTTTTTGTTAAAATCCAAAGTACTTTAAGGAGAGACTTTGCAGTACAGTCTAATTTTTGTTAATAAAGTTTCTTTGTGATTAAAAGTCAATGTAGCACATGTAAATATTCCCAAAGTATTTTTGAAAAAATTACCTACATTGAGAAAATTGCAAATATTTTCAGGTATATGCTGTCTCCCCCTCTTTTAGTAGCAATGCTATTAAATAACAAGGAATAATATTGCATTCATAATATCATTTTGTATATTTTTATTGCATTATGGGAATAAATAAAAAGATATAGCTTCCTAAGACTAAGAAGAGTATATTTCCAAATTGTTTACTTTCTGTGATGTTTCACATTAATGCTGATAATTTACCCATTTTCTGTTTCCTAATTGACCAGGAAAACTTTCCTGCTGGCAATGCTGAAAGATTGCAAGACCTGAAATCAACTGTGGACTTGCTAACAAGTATCACCTTTTTTAGACTGAAGGTACCTTATTTTATTTCTGTCACTGACTTAGTGAGATATAACACATTTATTCTCTGGTTAAAGTCTGGTTTTGCCTTTCATTTTGATTGAAATATAGTTTATATACAATGTTATAACAGTTTCTGGTGTACAACATAGCGGTTCGATATGTATATACATTATGAAGTGATCACCTTGATAAGTCTAATTTCCTTCTGTCACCATACAGTTACTGCAGCATTATTGATTATATTCTCTATACTGTTCATTACTTCCCTGTGACTTATTTATTTTATAATTGGACATTGGTACTCCTAATCCCCTTTACCCATTTTACCCATTTCCCCACCGCATCCCTCTGGCAACCACTAGTTGGTTCTCCATCTATGAGTCTGTTCCTATTTTGTTTTGGTTGATCATTTGTTTTGTTTTTTAGATTTCACACATAAGTGAAATCATATGGTATTTGTCTTTCTCTTTCTTATTTTGCTTAGCATAATACCCTCCAGTTTCATCTATGTTGTTGAAAATTGCAAGACATTATTCTTTTTATGGCTAATATTTCAGTGCACACGTGTGTGTGTGTGTGTGTGTGTGTGTGTGTGTGTGTGTGTGTGTGACATTGTCTTTATCCATTCCGCTATCTGTGGACACATAGGTTGCTTCAATATTTTGGATATTGTAAAAGGTCCTATATAATAAAAGGGTAATATGCAAAACAGCGGAACAACCAGTCAGGCTAAAACCTTCGGATCTGACTCCTCTCTTCCTCTCACATCAATCATATAACGACAGCAAATCCTGCTGTTCATTTCAAAATTAACCCAGATAGGATTTTTTATAACAGCCAGCTTTTAGCTTACCACTGTAGTCCAAGCACTGTCTTCTCTTAACTGGATTACAGCACTATTCACATCACTGGTCTTCTCTTATTCTATAGCCCACCTTAAGACAGCATAAGGGAACCTTTTAAAGGATAAGGTAATTTTGCTCTTCTACTCAAAGAGTCCAATTTCTTTCCGCCTTGATCAAAGTTAAGGTTCTTACAATAGCATATATATAGTTTTTCTCCAGTTCCATCCTCTTATTTCTCTGAGTTCATACACTATTGCTATCCTCTGTATTTATTCTACTCCATTGAGATACCTCTTATTGTCTCTTCTCTATTTTTTCTTCTCAACATGCATCATCGTTTCTGTTGTTCATTGCAATATAACCATTATCTAGCATATAATAGGTGATAAATATTTGTCAAATGATTGATCTATATATATAAAAGACTAAAATGCTAAGTGTCCATCCAGGTAATGACCTCCCAGAGCAAAGCCTGGCTTCCTCTCCCTAGCTACTAGCCTCCTTGCAGTTTCTTCAGTCCAGGAACATGACTTGCTTTATAGCCAGGTGGAAACATTTCAAAGTTTAACCAAATGTCTATGAAGCGTTTTCCTCTGCCTCATCTTACTTGATCCTCACAGAAGTTCTGGAGTAGGTAGACAGGAGACTCAGCAGGATCCTACTTTCTTCTCATTAGCCAGAAAATGGAGATTTAAAAAGCTTAGAAACTTGACCCAACTGAAAAGAAGTAAGAAATCGTGGAACTTGAAAATAGCTTCAAGTTTTCTCATTGTGCAGACTACAGTCAAACACTCCTACAGTTAAATATTTTACCCTTTGTTCTGCCTGCGTGATTTATAATAATAATCTGCTTTGTGTTGATATTTACTGCTGTGTTGCTGACAATTAAATACATGTTTGTTCTTCTATTTATTTTTAAATATATATTATTGAATTTTAAAGAGAGAGAGGAAGGAAGAGGGACAGAGAGATTAAAACATCAATGAGAGAGAAACATCATTGATTGGCTGCCTCCTGCACACCCCCTACAGAGGGGGATTGAGCCTGCAACCCGGGCATTTTCCCTTGGCCGGAATCGAACCTGGGACCCTGTAGTCTGCAGGCCAACGCTCTATCCACTGGGTCAAACCAGTTAGGGCTGAAAGGAATTTTTGTTTCTGTTGTTCATTGCAATATAACCATTATCTGGCATATAATAGGTGATAAATATTTGTCAAAGGACCCCCTACAGAGGAGGATTGAGCCTGCAACCCGGGCATTTTCCCTTGGCCGGAATCGAACCTGGGACCCTGTAGTCTGCAGGCCAACGCTCTATCCACTGGGTCAAACCAGTTAGGGCTGAAAGGAATTTTTGTTTCTGTTGTTCATTGCAATATAACCATTATCTAGCATATAATAGGTGATAAATATTTGTCAAATGATTGAAATAAATAAATAAATAAATAAATAATAATGTGATTGGTTACATCTAGTGTTTCTATTTGAATATTTAAAACTATGAACATTTTCAATGAGTTGTCATATTAGATAAAGGGGATATTTACTCATTTGTAACATTTCTATGACTACATTTTTCCTGAACATAGAAAAATCAACTAAAAGCCTTTATTGAAATGGTTTGAGTTGTTTATGCTAGATTGCAATGTTCCATTTTTCAATTTAAGAAAACAATTTCTCTGTCAGGTTCTGGAGCTGCAAAACCCCCCAAAAGCCAGCATGGTGGTAAAGGACTGTGTCAGAGCTTGCCTGGATGCTACGTACAAGTACATTTTTGATAATTGCCACGAACTCTATTCCCAGCTGATAGACCCGGTAAGAAGAGATGTGTGTCTCTGTTTCAAAGTCTGTTTCCATAAGTTCAGAATGACAATACATGGGAAAGTATGTTCATTTCATTTCAATTACCTAGAGGTTTTAAGAATTTTCATATATTTTTCTTTATATTTGAACATCACTTTTTATATACATAAAAAAATTCACTTCTTACAATAACTTTATGTAGTAAAGGTGGACTTATTGTTCAAGTTTTCAGGTGAGAAGTCAGTTTTAGAAGAATTAAGTTATTTACTCAGGGTCATACAGTGGGCAATTGGCAGATTTGGGACTAGATTTAGAATTCTAACTCCTCCTCATATGTTTTTCCCTTAGTTCATACTGCCTCCCTTATTACACTTTCTCATAAAAATCATAGATGGAGAAATGTTTATAGAATTCAATGGTAAAATTGTCATACATATTTTGTAAATTCATTTTAAGAAATATTTTATAAATATAAAAGGAAATACAAAGAGTAAGTCAAACATGCATATATTTACCACTTAGATAACCACATGTTAATATTTAGCGATATTCACTCTGCTTTTTATAATTTAAAGGTATTAAATTACACAAGAAATGGCAATGCACTTTGCAGTTCTTCCAAATTTCATTCCCCTCTCTTCCTCATCCTTAAGAGATGAACACTATTTTAATATTGGTCTTTGAACATCTTTCCATATATGCTCAATGAACACTTCAGATTTATTTTCTGTGAATCACCTATTAATCTTTTGCTGTTTTTTTCTTTTGACTAGCTTATATTTTACTTATTAACTTGTAGAAAATTTTAAAACATATTCTAAATATTGTTTGTTGATTATGATATTTCATATATTATTTCCTTCTTTAGATGTGATTATCTTTGGGTTGCATTGAAGTTTTCTAACACATGCTATGATTTATACATTGCTATTGCTTCTAAAAAACTAGTGTTAGAGGGTGGCTTTTTAACATATATCTATTGCCTACTTCCCCAAAGAATGCAGTTTTTCCACTAGGTATAAAAGTTGTACAATTATATGTGAACTTCCTGGTTAATTGAGTGGGGCAGATCTAGAAAGCACATGTTGTATGAAGGTGAGTGGTAGGCTTTTTATGGTGTATCTATGAAAAGATCCCTCAATATTTCTGGTGTCATTGATTCCTTAGCCTAATAGGAGAGAAAAATAAAGCTGATGTTTGTCAATATATAAACAAAACAATATATAAACACATAATTGCTTATAACTTTAGTTTGTCATTCATGCTAGATGAGCTCTAGTTTAGAAACTTGGTTCTCTGAGATCTCTATGGATTAAATTGTCTTTCACTTATATGCCCCCATTGGGTGACTTTCTACTGGCTTTCCTTCGTCTGTTTTCTACTTTCCATCTTCCATTGGAGGATTTTTCAATTGTTCTTTTACGTTTTTGCATCATTATCTTTATTTCACCTAAAATATACAATTGAAACTTTTATTATACCTTATAAGTTACCCACATATAACTTAATGATCAACCTTACCAGACCTTACTAATTCTAATTTCTTACTCCTTGCAACTCCAAACCCAAACTGATCCCTTTCATGGGCCCTAAGTCTATAATTACTATAAGTTCATATCCATGCATTTATGTTTCCTGTTCTATATGCCTAAAATGTCCTTCTTCCGTTCTCTGCCTTCATTATAACCAAACTTAAACATGACCTCATTCTGCTAAATTGTACCCAGAGAATGAATCAAATCAAGGTAAAGTGGCATACTTTATTTAGTGTCTTTCTAATATAATAATAATTAATAACAATAAACAGTTTTATTTATATGAGAGATATAGAAATAAGGGAGTTCCCATAAAGCAAACATGCCCCTAACAAAAAGCCAATAAATTGCTATATCAAAATGAATCTAATATACTGCACTGTTTGCTGACTTGGCTTTCAAAAAAGATACATAATTTATTAACCAACTTGTTTTCATTGTAAGTAGAAAGATCTATAGATTTTATATAAAATAGAGGCCTGGTGCACGAAATTCATGTACTGATAGGGTCTCTAGGCCTGGCTGGCGATCAGGGCCGATTGAGGTCTTCCAGGTGGCGGCTGGGGCTTTCCTTCCCTAGCTGCAGGCTGCTGGCTGGGGCCTTCCTTCATTCCACACCTCCTCCTGGTGGTCAGTGCACATCATAGCAAGTAATCAAACTCCCAGTCTCCTGGTTGAACTTCTGAGGGGACACTTTTCATATTAGCCATATGCACGGGGGTTGGGAGGTCCCCTCAGCCCAGCCTGCACCCTCTCCAACCTGGGACCCATCGGGGGATTTCTGACTGCCAGTTTAGGCCCAATCCTGGGGACAGTCGGACATCCCTCTCACAATCCTGGACTGCTGGCTCTTAATCGCTCACCTGCCTGCCTGCCTGGTTGTCCCTAACTGCCCCCCCCACCCCCGCCAGCCTGATCACCCCTCACTTCCTCTGCGTGCTGGCAGGATCACCCTCAACTGCCCCCTCCCTGCTGGCCTGGTAGCTCCTAACTGCCCCCTTCCCCACTGGTCTGGTTGCCCCACACAGCCTGCTATTCAGTCATTTGGTGGTCCCTCACTAACGCCCCTGCCAGCCTTGTCACCCCACGCAGCCTGCTTGTTCAGTCATTTGGTCATCTCTCACTAATTCCCTGCCAGCCTGGTCATAGGCAGCCATCTTGTGAGTACGTGAGGGTTACTTTGTATATTACTTCTTTATTATATAGGATAGATTTCAGTTGTGTGGAATGTTTGCAGCTAAGCTTTAATACTAATAAAAATACTTTTCTTGTAAACATTGTTATTTGAAATATTAAAGGAACACCCATTAGATCTGAATAGTTTAGGAAGCTAATACTTTCTAAAGCCTTTCTGAAACCATCTCAGCACAATTTCAATAATTAAGGTACATCTCTCCTCAGTTGACTGCAGCTTTGTTGTCCTGGGAACTTAAGTCACACTAGGAATTGCCCTCAAATTCTGATGATGGTATCTTCAAAGTTAAATACCTTCACAAAATTAGACATCTTCATGATACATGCAAAATCTGACCACTTTTCACCAGCTCCATGCATCCACCCTGGTCTGAGCCACCATCATCACTCACTTGGATTAGTACATAACTTCACAATAGATCTCAATGTTTCCACCTTACCACCTTATGTCTGTTCTCAATAGAGCAGAAAGAATGATCCTTTTAAAAAATTAAGTCAGACCATGCCACACTTTTTGCACAGAATATTCTAAAGTACCTTCATTTTAGTCAAATTTAAATTCCTTAAAATGGCCTATGAGATACAAGATCTGGCTCATATTGGACCTTCCACCCCACTTACTCTATTACTCTATCTTTTGCACATATCATCCTGTGAGTGGAGAGCCAAATAAGAGCTTACCCACAGGAAATTAACACGAACAATGTTGTATCCCTGCTGTTATGACAGTGCCTGGATCAAAGCAGACGCTCAAAAAAGCATTTATTGAGCCCTGGCCGGTGTGGCTCAATTGATCAATTGATTGAGCTCCATCCAGTGCACTGAAAGGTCACCATATTGATCCCTGGTCAGGGCACATGCCCAGGTTGTGGATTCAATCCCCCATCAAGGTGTGTACAAGAAGCAACTGATCGCTATTTCTTGCATTGATATTTCTCCCTCTCTCCTTCTTCCCCTCCTCTCTCTCTAAAAATTGATGAAAACATATTTTTTTAAAAAGGCATTTATTGAGTGAAGTGAATAAAGGAGTAAACAATTTTTCTCAAACAATAAGCATATATAAGTATCTTGGGCCTATTACAAACAAGACTGAAAGAAGTACTCTATTCTGTGCTGGACTCTCAACAGAGCAGCAAGAACGTGCTCTCTGAGAGGAATTGAAAGCCTCATTTAGTCCCAACCTGTAAACACATCCTGCAATATCCTTCAGGTCTCTTCTGCTTCAGTAACCTGGAAGGACACACATTCCAGATGGTATAGCTCCCAGATGGAGGAAGGATAGCCAGCCAGTTCTAGTCTTTGGATATTTAAGAAATAATCCATTATCACATTAACTCACTGAAATTTAGAGATTTATTACCACAGCACAACTTGGCTTATTTTGACTAATAGACCTTTAAATCTATTTCCAATCTGCCACCTGAACTATTTACTGTTTATTTATGTTTATATGGCTCTCCTATCTATAGCTCTATAATCCCATTCATTCATGGGACTAAGTCCAAACTTTGCCACATCCAAAAGCCCTCCAAGAGCTGAGCTCTGACTATCTTTTCTCATTTCAACCTCGTTTCCACTTTATATTCTATGATTCAGCATACTAAACTTGCTGATGCCTTTGTCTACGTTGTCTTTGGATCCTTTTAAGTTGCTTCACCTTCTCAAGCCTCCTCATGGCTAACTCTAGCTCATCTGAACTGTTCGGTCAGAAAGCCTTTAGGACCTCTCCTACCTGAATTAGGTGTTCCTGCTCTCAGTGCCCACAATACACTGATATATCATCACCAGTGCGCTCATGCTTAATTTATAAGGTACATAAAGTAATATCTGTTTTACCTATCTTTCCAAGTAGACTGTGAGTTTCAGCTTTGTAGCCCCAATGTTCAGTTATGTGCCTGACACAGAATAGGGTTGATAAAATAATTCACAAAAAATAAATTTTATAAAAATAGCTTTATGTTGCTTAGTTATTTAGTATCCTTCAACAACTCCACTTGCAAACCTGTGGTCTAGAACTTGATCTCTGATCAAAAGTTTAAATTCCAACTCTACTGCTTATTAGTTCTGTGGCATTGGATGAGCTACTTAGCCTCTTCACGTCTCACTTTCTTCATTAAGACATATTTTTAATATTCATGCTACTTCTGTTTTATCTGAGTTTTCTCTAGATGATTTAATGCCTGAAGCCCAAAAATAAGAATTTCAGGGTTGTTAGACACAGTATAATTCTGATTATTTAAATGGAGAAGCATACTTTCTCCAAAGAGGTTGTGAAGAGCCAGATGAAAATAGTGTTTGGAATAAAAATGAAAATTACTTTTGACAGAAAGTCAAAATGATCACAGTTAGAAGAACAGGGTAGGAATGCAGTCTCTAGAGGTTGGCTGCTCACTCATGGAAAAGCATTTACCATTTACCTTCAAATGTGGTGATGTGGACATACATGACTGATCTCTTGCATAAAGATAACCTAAGAGATCAGACTATAAGTTAGACCAGTGTTGTCAATTATATTTGTTAAATAATAATGACTTCTAATAATCTTCCCATAAGCTTATTAGCTTTTTGAGTAACCATTTTATAAAATGCCTTTTCTTATGCCAATTTTTAAAAACTAAAATCTCTGTCTGTGTGTGTGTTTTTTTTTCTGGTTGATATTTGGCATTTGTTAGTCATTTGTCAACTTTTGGCATGGCAGAGATTTCTCGCAACCTGTCATCTTTCTTTATCTTTGTCTGCCATAGCATATAATTATATAATGAAATTGATCTATTTTTCTTTTTAAAAGTTTTTTCTTGAGTTTTAACAAGTCTTTCCTACCCATCTCACAAATAAAAGGTCTCTTTGTATAGACAATAAAATGGATATGTTCTAGCTTGGTAATAATCACTATTAATTAAGATCACCCAACTAATTTCCCTGGTGTTATTCTATGTTCCTAAAGCAACCCACAGGTTTTCTTTTTATATAGATAATCTTCCAGGGGAGGATAAAACAAAACAGGTCTCAAGTATATTATTTTTATTTAAAATCACTATTAATTTGTTCCCTAAGCTGTCCTCAGAACCTATGCTAGTACCTAGCATTAATAGCACTGAATATCTATCTGTTTGTCTGTCTGACCACCATCCATCCATCTTTTGACTTACCTACCCATCCATCCATGGAAAATTTCATATTTTTGCTTGAAGTTTCTTTGTTCCCCTCCCACATAAAATTCCCCCGTCTCTTACCTCTGACGCAATCTCTATTATGAATTTGATATTCACTTTCTGGTTCATCTTTATGTATATTTATTATATATCTATTATCCATTTGTGGTACTGTCTGTATCTCCATCAATTTCTCATATACTACCTCATAAAGACAAGTAGTACAGTGGTATGGTTACATGTGCTAACTCCAGAACCAGACTGCCTAAATGTTATTTGGTAGTTCTGAAATTTTTTAAAGCTCAATATTCCTTTTTAAGAACCTAGGCTGATACAGCTTGGTACATTTTACTGAAGTTTTACAGCTACCTATCACATTATTACACCACGATTTACATACCAACTCCAGTGTCTCATTTTTACAAAAAATAGTGCAATGAATAGGTTTGTGGTGGAAGTGATG
>NW_006300205.1:41881-50795 GCF_000327345.1 Myotis davidii | reverse complement strand
TGAAAATACGTGCACTGGGCGGGGGCCGCCCTCAGCCTGACCTGCACCCTCTCACAGTCCAGGACCCTTTGGGGATGTCCAACTGACTGCTTAGGCCTGCTCTCCAGGGGATCGGGCCTAAGCTGGCAGTCAGAAATCCCTCTGGCAGCCTAGGAGCCCTTGGAGGATGTCCACCTGCTGGCTTAGGCCCACTGCACACAGGGAGCAGGCCTAAGCCGTTAGTTGGACATCCTTAGCATTGCCAAGGAGGAAGAAGAGGCTCCCTCCACCGCCACTGTGCTGGCCAGCCATGAGCGGGCTGAGCAGTGCTCCCCCTATGGAAGCACACTGACCACCAGGGGCAGCTCCTGTGTTGAGCGTCTGCCCCCTGGTGGTCAGTGCACATTATGGCAACCGGTCATTCCAGTCATTCTGCTGTTAGGGTCAATTTGCATATTACCCTTTTATTATATAAGATTATTAACTATATTCCCTATTCTGTACTTTAAATTCCATGACTATTTTTATATCTGGCAACTTTTACTTCTTTTTTTTTATATATTTTGTATTGATTTTTTACAGAGAGGAAGGGAGAGGGATAGAGAGTTAGAAACATCTATGAGAGAGAAACATTGATTCAGCTGCCTCCTGCACATTCCCTACTGGGTATGTGCCTGCAACCAAGGTACATACCCTTGACCGGAATCGAACCTGGGACCCTTCAGTCCACAGGCTGACGCTCTATTCATTGAGCCAAACTGGTCAGGGCAACTTTTACTTCTTAATCCCTTCACCTTTTATACCCATCACCGCAATGCCCCTCTCATCTAACAAGCATCAGTTTGTTCTCTACCTCATCATGCAACAATGCTACCTAAGTTCTCTCTCAAACCTAGACAGCTTTTGGTTATCTCTCAAACATTTGTGATTATCCAAGCAGCCTATTTTATGTTTAATTTTTTCCAGTTGCTGAGGGTGTGACAAGACATATCAATTGTCCTGATTGGTGTGGGTCAGTTGGTTGGGCATCATCCCGGGCACCGAAAGGTTGCTGGTTTAATTTCCAGTCAGGGCACATGCTCGGGTTGCTGACTCGATCCCTGGTGGGGGCATGCAGTAGGCAGCCAATCAATGTTCCACTCTCACGTAGATGTTTCTCCCTTTCCCTCTCCCTTCCTCTCTCTCTAAAAATCAATAAAAAATATTTTTAAAAATGGCTTGTGAGTGCTCCAAAGGTGGGACTCTCACTCAGCCTCTAGATTCAGGCTGATTGGAAGCCACACTCTCAGACAGAAGCTTTTAAAGTAGGAAAATAACACACAGTCCTGTGGGACCACGTTCATAAGCTCTGCTGGCCTCCAAACTAGGTGATCTGCAGGTGTCCCCTGGGTGACAACTACAAATAGCAGGTTCTAGCAAGTGCATAGCTGCGTTCTGGGAGCCTCGTGAGCAGTAATGAAACCAGAGAGCAAAGGGTGGACCCCTGGCCTGGTTCCCGAGAGCATTCTCTAGGCCTCTGCAAGTGTGACAATCTCCAAGCCTGTCCCTCAGGCCAAAGCTCCAGGACAAATAAATATTACTGCTTATTCACTAAAAGTCTCTTTTATTTTGATGTAAAATAAGATGGAAGCATTATCTTGAAGAATATTTTACTGCAAGTTTAGAAATAAAAGCTAAGAATGGATTATAGTGTAGAATTAAATCGATAACACTTTTTTGCTGTTTCCCTTTTCTTTCTGAAATACAGCCTAGAGAACTGTATAAAGACTCTTGTTTTCTTACAGTACGTAAAAGGTCTGTTTATAAATTGTTTTCATGAAATGTTAAATTTGAAAATAGTTGTCAAGCTCAGCTTTAGGAATAAAATTGTTTTTTTTCCCATTTTAACCTCCATACCTGAAATCCTAAAAAAAAAAAAAAAAAAAAAAAAAAGGTTAATATTTATTACTACGTATTTTCACATAGCTTTTGTACACTAATAAATATTTTTTAAAAGATGAAGCAGAAATTAAGAGGTTTTATCAAACTTCTATATTTAAAAACACTTTAAGGCTCTAAAGCTATAAAAATAGATAAAGTGCAGGTGTAAACTTTTTAGGAGAGACTTAGATAATTACTAAGATGGCAGGTGGAGGTGGGAATTCAAGCTAACAGACTACAAAGGAATACAAATGCTTTCATCCTTTTAGTAGACTATTCTGTGGTTAACATATAAATACCCTTGTTCTTGGCATAGCATTTTCTTGCAAAATTCATTCTTCCTTTTTTAAAAAAATAATGTTTGTCTTTCCTTGATTATTATAAAAAGCCATGTAGGCCTCACCATGCTAATTATGGTGTTTCCTAAAGTTGTTTTTGTTTTTAAAATGGCCTAAGGAGATTCTGTATTTAATCAATATGCAATCTAGATTCTTTTCTTAATCAATTTAAATGTTCAACATTTAATCATGTGAAAATGTAGTGGATTAGGAAATAGTCAATACTGAGCTAGGGAAGCACCAAGGATAAATTTTCCTTACTACACTATTATCTCCACATGTAGGGTGACTTTAAGCCCCCCAGATTTGCCAATCTGTGTAATAAGTACTTGTGTATCTGCTATTGCAGATATGGCATTAAGCTAGACGCTAGGTAAACTAGAGTAAATCACTCAAATCCTTGCTTTCAAAGATTATTTTCTACTAAAGAGTTCACGATGTGTAGTAATGGATTGTACCATCAGCATCATCTGGGAACTTGATAGAGATGCAGATCTGAGGCTCCCCTCAGCCCCCAGCAATTACTGAATCAGAAACTCTGAGGGTAGGATCCAGCAAACTGTGTTTTAGCAAGCCCTACAGGCGATTCTGATCGTGCTCATGTCTGAAAATCACTAATCTACTGCATAACTCAGACAAGTAAAGGGGCGAGTACAATAGTGTGGAAAGTGCTCTGAGAGAGAAAAGATGGGGTGTTGTGTGAGCACATAGGAGGCTCATGTAATGCCCTGTGCGGTGAGGAATCAGGGAAGGCTTTCAGGAAGAAGTGACATTCTAAGATGATGTAAAGGATAAGTAAGAGTTAAGCACACAGGGGGTATTAGGAAAAAGAAGGATGGTGAGGGACAAAGGCAGAAGAGTTTTACAAATGAAGGAGTGTTCCACATATGCAAAACCTCAGAGGTGTATGAGGGTTTGACCCCTCTCACAACTGAAGGCTGGAGCAACTGTGACAGACCAACCACAGTGCTGAGCTGATCATGAGGCTTAAGGTGTGAGGAATGTCACAAATTATTTGATATCAATAATAGTGAAAGTAACAGGGACCATAGATAGTATCCTTTCACTGGTGATAGATGAGGCTGAAGAGAAAAGTAGATGCTTTGTAAACCAAGTTAAGGTGTTTGAATTTATTCTGCAGGAAATGTAAATCCACTGAGAATTTTAAGTCAAAGCATGGCATGATCAGATTTGTGTTTTATAGAGATGGGTCTGGCTGCCGAACAGAGAATTAATTGGAGGGGTAAGACTAGAAGCAAGAAGAGCAGCTAAAAGGCTATTTGGGTAATCTGCCTGAGCTATATTTTTGTAATAAAACTTGACCTGTTCTCGCTATAATAATTTATTTACAAAAATGTGCACTAGGTCATCAATGTATGTTGAGTAAGAATAATGCATATGGAAAGATTAAAGTCTTATTTCTTCAAGAATGTCTTTCAGTTTGGGGGATTCTGGACAACTATAGGTGTGTGTAGAAAGTAAGAAAAATTATGATATATTCAGTTTATTCAAATGTCCAACAAAAGCAAACATTCTGTCAAAGCAAAATTAAAAATTCATGTTTCTTTCATTTGGGCTGAAGTTAGGGCAATTCAGTGTAGATACTCTTGTTCTTTAATGCTGATTAGGAATTCCGGCTTGACCTTTACATCTCACTAGAGAACAAAAATATGAGAAAACAGTTTTTTTGCTCAGCTGATGCAGTATGAAAGAAAATGAAATGGGATCCATGAGAGAAAACTAAATATGTGTACTTGATATTTAAAGATTACAAACCATGACATGTTTTCAATTATGTGATGTTCTGGACCCAGGTGAATTAGGTGGCTACTCAAGCATTTATGCATAAAACTGAGCTGAAATGCAAAAAATAAAATAAAATAAAATAAATTGCATGAAAACAGTTCAGTTTTTGAGATAAAAATTGTATTGTATTTGTAAGTAATTACCTGCAGGGCTGCTGTGAGATGGGAAAGCATCAGCTTCCATGCAAGCCTGGCCTTCTTGGTATTGGAGCAGGGCCCCATTTCAATGTTTATTTTTCTTAAGGATAGGGAGCCTGCTGGGGCTTAAAGACATTTTGTTCATATTTAAATTCAATTCCTCTTGTTTTTTTTGAGTGGCATATGCTTTTGCAGTTTGATTGAGCTGATGACAGTCAGTACTTTTAGTGAGGAACAGGAATAATTTAGTTTAATAATAATTTTTATGGGAACAAACTCATATGCATATAAATAAAAAGTCGAAGAACTTTCTGGCAAAGAGAGGTATCCTATCTGAGGTTCACCTCAGAGCACCAGCAGTGTCATATGGCTCTGATGGTACTTACCTACCGTGTTCCTCATTAAATGACTTAATGGACCTTATTCACTGTGATTTGCATCTAGAAAGTGCTGGCAACACACTTATCTAGTGATTGGTTCTCACTGATCGTGAGTCTGTGAACTAGGAAGCCATGAAGGAGTCTAATTGTAGCATGCTAGAAGGACTTTTGGCGGGACGTAAGAACAATCCAAGTGGGTCATAACTCCTAGGCTGGCTACTGCATTTCCATATTTGATGCTGATTCTAGCACTGTGTCTGGAACAGTAGTTCTCATTGAATTACAAGAAATTCTAACTTCTGAGATGGTGCAGCCCCACAGTCATCCTAATTGTGACAGTCCTTTCCTCTTGCCCAGCAGAGGAGATCTCATCTGGAGAGTTAAACTAGTCCCTGTCAGAGCTGCAGAGCCAGCCAGAACCTGGGCTGTTTTAGTGGTCTTTGCAGTCCTGTCGTGTCTCCACTCTGATCCTGATTTCACTGGATGCAGTGACTTCACTAGGATTGTTTTCTCTGCTTTCTTCCCCTCTGGCCAGCTGACCTACAGGGGCTAAGTCACCTCATCTGCTGGAAGTCTCCCATCATCTTCATAGTTCCTTGGGGAAGGATAAGTCTCATGTTACTGCCCACAGGCCCTACACTGATGTAGTCTTTCTTTTTTTTTTTTTAATATATTTTACTGATTTTTTACAGAGGGGAAGGAAGAAGGACAGAGAGAGTCAGAAACATTGATGAGAGAGAAACATCGATCAGCTGCCTCCTGCACACTCCCCATTGGGGGTGTGCCTGCAACCAAGGTACATGCCCTTGACCGGAATCGAACCTAGGACCCTTGAGTCCGCAGGCTGACGCTCTATCCACTGAGCCAAACCGGCCAGGGCAAGTCATTCTTTTTTATTTGCACAATTTTATTTCTTTATATTTGCAAGATTTCCTTTGAACTCCTTAGGAATTTGGGATAGCACAGAAGTCCAGTTGATTTACAATTTTACATATGTCAGCTATGTGTCCTGGGAGACTTCAGCTTTATAGTAAAGGAGGCTGAGTCTTTCTGGTCAGTTCTCTTGTGACAGATTTCTTAGACTCCCCACCTGTGCTGTACCCCACCACCTTGAACCCTCCAGAAGCAGCCCTGTCTTTGTGAACATAGTAGGAACATTCTTTAGAACTTCTTCAGTTACTGTCTTCCTAAAGGTTCAATCCTTGATCTGCCCATCTTATTCTGTTGTAAAAATTTCACAGGCTTTTATAAGGAAATAAAAATATATATCTGTTCCGATTCCACATTTTAAAAGATATTTAGAATTATGTTAACATTTCTGATCTTTGCAGAACTTTAAGTTCTAGGAGAATTTGTTTAGTTGTTCCATAGAGGGAAAGCAATTTGGGACAATGCCTATGTGTGTTCACTTATTTTCTAATTTTATTAATGGCTCTCTTTAAAATCAAGAATCTCTTGTTCAGGTGCAAAGACCTTATTTTTATTTTAAAAGCATCTTATGATCATGATTATCTATTATTAAGAACTAATGACTGATGTTTCATCTACATATAATTTTATTGATGTGTTTTCTACATGTTATGCAACAGTTTTTATTTTATAACATGGCAAAACATAATAACGAAGCTGGCAGCTTAGAGCACTTATGTGTAGCCCTTCCAGATTTCCCCTATGGCTTTGCAGTGTGGATTTTAATCCTGCTTTGTATTTTGTCTTAGATTCATTTTCTAGTCCAAAGTCAGATCCGTGGGATAAAAGTATTCTTGTCTGAAGACATTTTATTATATTCTATTAATGTGCACACAGACACATCCATACTGGTAAATGTACTTTTTGTTGTTTTTGATTTCTTGGTTCTAAGAGGTTTGTGTACTAGCATTGCAAATATTATCTTTCAATTGTTTTGAGAATGACTGTTTGAGCCAGGATACCGGCAGTAATTGTAATTCCAGCTTGCTAGGAGGAACAGGTCTAACACTGATGAGAAGGAGAAACCTCTCCGTGATAGTTCTATTAAACACCGTCTTGAAAACAGATGGTGTTTCTTTGTGGCAATGTGCTTGAGCTCTCAAAGGTACTTTACAGAGAAATCCAAAGAAGATGTTTTTCTTCATTTTTCTAAAAAAAAAAAAGGCTAATCTTTCTGTAAAGCATATTTGGACAGCTCTTGATTGTATGTATATACTACATCCAGTCATCTCAGGCCTGCAATCCACTCACATCTCCATAAAACAAAGCAGGATGTTATTCTCAAAACCCAGTTAGATCAGGAATTATTGGGATCTTCTCATGTGAAAACTGGCTGTATGCCATCAACCTCAAGGAGTTTAAAGTAGCCTTAGAATTCATGGAATTTAATTATGCATAAGATCAGCTGTTGATGACATGAAAATTATTCATTTAAATCTATTTATATTAAAAGCCTATTTATATTAAAACTTTTTCTTAAAGGTTATCAGAACAGCCTGGCCACTGTTGCTCAGTGGTTGAGTGTTGACCCATGAACCAGGAGGTCATCTGTTCGATTCCTGGTCAGGGTACATGCCCAGGTTGCAGACTCCATCCCCAGAAGAGGGTGTGCAGGATGCAGCCAATCAATGATGTTCTTATCTCATCAATGTTTCTATCTCTCTATCCCTCTCCCTTTCCCACTCTCTAAAAATCAATAAAAAACATATTTTAAAAATAGTTATCAGAACAGAAGTTACCAAGAAAATGAAAAGTATTACAATTCCCACACACCTTATATTCAAGCGAACCAGAGTTCCTCCCATATATGGCTCACATTTTTTTCCTGTCTTGTGATTTTTTATATAGCTCTCCAGCTACTATATTCACATTTCCTAACCCTACCTATCCCTAACGGCTCAATTTAAATGCCATATTTTTAATAAAAATTTCTTGACAGATCTAGTAGTAAATAATTTCTATTTTTAACTCCTAACTTGTTCCACTTCCTATTGCTATGTTTTGCAAGTCTTAGTCGCCTATTACACAACAGGCCCTTTAAAGGAAAGACTGAGTCTCATGCATGTCTGAGAATCTCTTTTTTCCTCCTCCCTCACCTACACACAGTGCCTTGTATATGGTATCTATTCAACAAATACTGATGCAACAAATCAATTCAATATAAATACAATATTTAAAAGTTTCTGGAGTAAAAAAGCAAATGATTCAACAAATTATAGCTGTTTCGGCTAAAACAATTGAGGAACCAATTTTATTTAATTTTTATTTAAGTTTCATTAGCCACATTAACCTGGTGGCTACCATATTAGAAAAAAAAAAGCATCTCTGGAACTCAAAGCAACTCTTGAAATTCATGCTGTGTTACAATGCTACAGCTGGGCACGGACCAGGATCCCCTAACAGTGGTCGGCAAACTCATTAGTCAACAGAGCCAAATATCAACAGTACAACGATGGAAATTTCTTTTGAGAGCCAAATTTTTTAAACTTAAACTATATCGGTACATTATTATTAACTTAATTGGGGTACTCCTTAGGCTTAGGAAGAGCCACACTCAAGGGGCCAAAGAGCCGCATGTGGCTTGTGAGCCACAGTTTGCCGACCACGGGCCTAGGATAAGACTCCTTGAAATGTGCAAGTGTAGAGTTGTCCCTTAAATTTACACTCATGGCATCTCACTTGTCTTAACCTAGTCCCAGCCCTGCGTTTCAGTGACATAAGAAGAACTTCTCACCATGACATTTTGCTTTATATTGGTGGACCCCTCCTAAGCCACAGATGGCACTGGGGCACCACTACGTTATAGTTAAGAACAATGTCATCTACAGAATGGATTGTTCACAGACCTAAGAAATGGCCTTTCTGCTATCATGGAAATCAGGACATGTTTTCTTACCCCATACATTTTTTTTTTTTTGGTGGCTTCTTAAATATCACACCTATAATCAAATTAATGATCTCACCTTTCTGAAGTGACTCTTGGTGCTTTGTATTTTCACTTCTGACAAAATTGGATTTTAAAAGTGAATAAGCAGGGTAATCTAATCAGTTAGTATTTATCTTTTCTCAGCTTCAGTTTCTCTTCCTGCCCCACAATGTGGTGATATATCTAATTCATGTTTATTTTCTAACTAGAGGCCCAGTGCACAAAAATTTGTGCACTCGAGGGGGAGAGGGGTCCCTCAGCCCGGCCTGTGCCCTCTCGCAGTCTGGGACCCCTCGGGAGATAACAATCTGCTGGGTTAGGCCTGCTCCCGGGTGGCAGAGGGCAGGCCCAATCCCTAGGTGCAGCCCCTGGTCGGGCTCAGAGCAGGGCCGACTGGGGAGTTGGGGAGCCGCCCCCTGTCATGCACAGAGCAGGGCAGATGGGGAGGTTGTGATGCTA
>NW_006300205.1:32654-41283 GCF_000327345.1 Myotis davidii | reverse complement strand
TCCCCACTGGGGTGCCTGGCCAGTCTGGGTGAGGGGCTGAGGGCTGTTTTCAGGCTGGGGGTGACTGAAGCTCCCAACCGCTCCTTTTTTCCTTTTTTTTTTTATTCTGGGCCAGCTTTAGCTTGAGGCTTGGCTCCAGCTCTTAGGCCTCCCCTGCTGAAAGTAGGTTTTTGGCCCTTACTTACAATATTGCGATCCTGCTGGCTGAAGTCCGGCGGTATTTGCTACATAGTTTCTTAAACTGCAGGCTCAGAGACCTGCAGCCGCAGGCGGGGAACATTGGTTTCCTCTGTCACTGAGGCAAGCAAGCCTCATGTTAGTTTCAAGCTGCCTGGCTGCCGGCCGCCATCTTGGCTGTCAGTTAATTTGCATATCTCGCTGATTAGCCAATGGGAAGTGTAGCGGTTGTACACCAATTACCATGTTTCTCTTTTATTAGTGTAGATAACTACTTAATGAGTGCCTTTCGTTGGCCTAGAATTTGCACCGAATTCAGATAATTCACTCAGCAAAGGATATTTGGGCTTCTGTTGCACATAGTAGATCTAGGTCAATAATTAAATGAGCAGTTGTGATGTGTCTATGGTATGCTGCAAAACTTCTGTTTTAGTAACTGAAACAGAACAGGTACTTTTAAGCATTGAGTTTTAGTATTATCCCTTTGATTATTATTAAAGCTGAAGAGTCTATTTCATAAAACCCAGAGAATGAATAAGTCATGTAGCCTTATTGTGTTAAACAACTATAGATTTATTTCAGTTTGTTTATTAATATAGGAAGAACCATTAGAATCATATGTTCCATGAAGGAATGATCTGTTTAAACATACCTTATAAGAAATCCCAGCACTAAAAATGAAGAAAAAACAATAAATTTTTTCTAGTCACCACAATTGATACAATTGAACATCTTTGTATTTTTATATCCAAAAGTAAATTACAGAAATAGATTTTGTTCTTTAAAGGATTTTGTGCTTTAAAGGATTTGTGCTTTAATAAGCCAGAAAAAAAGTTGAGTTTTGAGTATTGGTGTCCACCATTTAAATGGTAGGGTATTACATTTTTATTTTAATGTTGGTAGTTTTGGACTGCAATTATTTGGTGTAGGGTTAATTTTCAGACTTTCCTCCCTCAACAAAATACTGCCTTTTCTGAAGCTTTTTTCTTTCTTTACTTGCTAATTGCAATCTACAGCCACACTTATAACTAAATTGGTAATTGACTATTTAGATCACTGTTCCCTAAGCAACACTAAACTTGTAACTAATGATTCAGACATTAATAAGAAGCAATACAATTTTTTAAATGCACCACAAATTTTATGCTTACCCAATGAATTGTTAAATCCAGAAGGAAATTCTAGGTGGGTGCTATCATCTGTAAAATTTAAGGTAGAGTATGAAGAAAGCACAGCCTACTTTTGGTTATTTGCAAATACATTATCTAATTGAAAAAATCCTTAGATTCCCTTTTGTTTATGACAATTTTACTGATTTGTTATTTTACTAATGGGTCTATAAACAACGATAAGAAGTGGTACTCAGATTAGTCAATTTAAAATTCACTCTAAAAGAGGAGTTAAGGCCCAGCTGGTGTTTCTCAGTGGTCATTGACCCATGAAACAGAAGGTCACGGTTTGATTCTAGTCAGAGCACATGCCAGGGTTGCAGGCTCGATCCCAATAAGGGGTGTGTAGGAGGCAGCCATTCAATGTTTCGTTCTGATCATTGATGTTTCTATCCCTCACACACTCTCCCTTAATCTCTCTGAAGTCAATTAAATAAACAAATACTAGCTAAAGAGAACAAAAGGATATGGGGACCAGTTTTGTGCTCTTGTAGTTGTGTGTCTTAACATTTCCTACCATTTTTAAGAAAAATGAGAGTTGATTGTATTGGAATCTTTGGATTAGAGTGTCTCAGTTTGTATGAGCAGTGTTTGGCCTTGTAATAAGAAATAATAGGCAACATTTGTTTCTTATGAGCTCATTGGTTGTATGAGCTCATAAGAAACTGTCAGTTGTTGAGGTTTTCTGTGCTGTTATCACTGATGTATTATGCCACTTAGTATTTGCTTATTGCCACATTAAGTAGTTCTATCTCTCTCTAAACGCAGATTAAAACAACAAAACAAAGAAAATGTATGGTAGCTTGCAGCACCTATGCAGTAAGTGATGGAAGTGAGCTGATCTAATTGTTTACTGACCACATTTGGCGTGGCTGTTAAACAGAGAAATAGTCAATTTTAGAAAAGCAAGGCCCTAGTGATTGTCTATATTTGCTAAATCTGACATAAATTTTGGAACCTTAATGACTCTCAAGCGATTTAATTCACTACATAAAATCAATAAATTCCTCCTAATGAAATATTGACATTGAAGAGTACAGATAAAGTTTGCTTACTTTATCATTAAGCCTAGAGAAAAATAGGACTTGTAATCTTTAAGGCTTCTTTCAACTTTAAACTCTCTGACTCTGAACTATCTGACAGTTATATGGCATCATGACAGCATCTATATGTACCTCAGTGCTAATTCTTCGCAAGTATCTCCTGACTGCATCTTGACTTTTAGTCTACTTTTGACAAAACAGGAATTTGGTGTTTTCTAGTTGATCATTCTGATTTCTAAGCTGACCTCTTATCATGTTTTTATTTATAGATTCAGAACTAAGCCAGCATCCCAAAGACTATTTAAAGCTTTCTGTCTTTTGGCTTATAGTAAGAGTCTCACACCTTAGTATCTGGATAAGCTATAAGCATCTAAATGTCTTATAGGTATAAGAAATCTAAAATTTGGAGGGAAGAAAACCAACACTGACATAAGCATAAAAATTAAAATATCAATCTTCATTAAAAATGCAAAATTTCACCAATCATTATTTTTCTTACTTGGAATGGATGTCAAACATTTGAAGGAAATGCATAGAATAGAAGCTCTTTGGTCCAATTAAACAAATGCACTTCTTATTTCCCATTCTTGCCATTAACATGGCTCCCTAACAAGTTCCCAAGTTAAATAAACATACCAAATTTATTTCAAAAGGTTTTTGACCGGTCTGAGGTTTATCAGCAATTCTTAGTTCACTATTCTGTTCTGAAGAAGACATGTTATAGAAATTTTAATGATATAATTAAACTACCCTATATAATAATGAGGTAATATGCAAATTGACCATCACACAAGATGACCGATCCCATGTGGTCACAAGATGGCTGTCACAAGATGGCCAGGAGGGGGGGCAGTGGGGGGAAACCAGGCCAGCAGGGGAGGGCAGTTGGGGGTGACCAGGCCGGCAGGGGAGGGTAGTTGGAGGCGATCAGGCCGGCAGGGGAGCAGTTAAGCATGGATCAGGCGGGCAGGGGAGTGGTTAGGGGGTATCAGGCTGGCAGGCAGAAGCAGTTAGGGGCAATCAGACAGGTAAGCAGTTGGGAGCCAGCAGTCCCAGATTGTGAGAGGGATGTCAGACTGCCGGTTTAGGCCCTATCCCACAGGGATCGGGATTGGGTCTAAACCAGCAGTCGGACATCCCCCACGGGATCCCAGATTGGAGAGGGTGCAGGCTGGGCTGAGGGACACTTCTGGTTTGTTACAGAGATTCTAGTCTGGGACATGACTATCATATATAATAAAAAGGTAATATGCAAATTGACCATCACACAAGATGACCGATCCCATGTGGTCACAAGATGGCTGTCACATGATGGCCAGGAGGGGGGGCAGTGGGGGGAAACCAGGCCAGCAGGGGAGGGCAGTTGGGGGTGACCAGGCCAGCAGGGGAGGGTAGTTGGAGGCGATCAGGCCGGCAGGGGAGCAGTTAAGCATGGATCAGGCTGGCAGGGGAGTGGTTAGGGGGTATCAGGCTGGCAGGCAGAAGCAGTTAGGGGCAATCAGACAGGTAAGCAGTTGGGAGCCAGCAGTCCCAGATTGTGAGAGGGATGTCAGACTGCCGGTTTAGGCCCTATCCCACAGGGATCGGGATTGGGTCTAAACCAGCAGTCGGACATCCCCCACGGGATCCCAGATTGGAGAGGGTGCAGGCTGGGCTGAGGGACACTTCTGGCCCAGTGCACAAATTTCATGCATCGGGCCTCTAGTAGGTCTTATAATTCCGTTTGATATCATTAATCTTATTTCTATTTGTAAATTTTGGATTCTCAAGATTTGTTTATAATTTACTATAGCTTTGTTTAAAGTAAAAAACTCCTTAATAATGGTAATATGTCATATCAGTGGTTTTTCTCTTATTTATACCTGTTCTCTATTAATAATACAAAAAGAATCAACTTCCTCATTTTCCTTAAGAGCCCAGGTTATTTTTTAAATTCTTTTTATTTTGAAAATTGTCCTAAATAAAAAAATAGTGAACATCTATGTTTTTAAAAAATAATAAGGTAAACACCTAAGTACTTGCAACCCAGATCTAGAAAGAGATTGCCCTGATAGCATCTTGTTCCCCAGAAATAACCACTTTCATGAAGCTTATGTTAATGATCCCTTTGCTTTTGATAGTACACATATAGATATGTCTCTAAATTAATTAATATAATTTTACTTCTTTTTAAATTGATATAAATGGAAGCATACTGCATTTATTCTTCTGTGTCATCCATCATCTTTTTCCTCAGTATTATGCGTTTGAGAATTATATGTACTGCTGTATGTAACAGTTGGTTTTAGCTCAGGTTCCCTGGATTCTAAGTGAGTTGCATACAGAATTTTCACCTAAGTATCCTAAAGCAGTGCTGTCCAATAGAACTTTATGGAATGGTGAACACATTCTATACCTATACTGCCTACTAAAGTAGTCATAATCACTAGCTACATAAGAGTATTGAGCACTTAAATTAGTTAAGTATAAATTTAAATATTAATGTCTAGTTAGTGGGGTATGGTATTAGACAGCACAGCTCTAGAGATACATACCTGTAAAGAAGTGAGAAAAGCACAATCAGGCACAGGGTCAGGTAGAGGGAGGAGCTGACTTGCAATATGGTTATAGCTGTAACCTCAGCCAATTCTATGGAAAGGTCTGGAGCTTGGATGGACCTTCAAACCTGTCCCCAATTGAGGCAAAACAACTGAACTTTAGTATCACAGAATAAGCCAGTCACTGGTGCTGCCTCCTGGAAGAAGGAGTAACCTTGTGGGAGTCAAATCCTTGCCTCTAAGGCAATTCCCAGTGAAGAGCACAGCAACTATCAGCCTTCAGCAGCCAATATCACCAGAAGCAAGAGGATTGCCTAGGCCCTAAAGAGGGAATGTTACCAGAGCGCCACTGTATCCACTACACTGTTGGCCACTCATTTCCAGTACTCTATGAAAATTCCATTATATAAATAAATCACAATTTATTTGTATCTTCTACAGATGCTAGAGAATTGGGTTATTTCCAGTTTGGGGAAGTGTGGCTATTATAAACAACTCGAGGTCCGGTGCATGAAATTCATGTGCTGGGGGAGGAGGGTCTCTCAGTCCAGCCTGCACCCTCTCCAATCTAGGACCCCTCAGGGGATGTCCGACTGCTGGTTTAGGCCTGATCCCCACAGGGGCTGCTGGCTCCTAACCACTCGCCTGCCTATCTGATTGCCCCTTAACCACTCCCCTGCAGGCTTGGTCCCTCCCAACTGCTCTCCCCTGCAGACCCAGTCACCCCCAACTGACGTCCCTGCCAGCCTGGTCACCCCCAACTGCCCTCCCTTGTTGGCCAGTTTGCCCCCAACTACCCTTCCTTGCCAGCCATCTTGTGGTGGCAATCTTGTGATGACATGGGGGCAGCCAACTTGTGACCACATGGGTGCGGCCATCTTGTGATGTCATGGGGGTGGCCATCTTGTGGCCACATAAGCGTGGCCATCTTGTGACCACATGGGTGTGGCCATCTTATACGAGGGTGTGACAGTCAATTTGCATGTTACCTCTTTATTATATAGGATGTTGTTCTAAATGTTTCTGTATATGTCTCCTGGTGAGTAAGCATAAGAGTTTCTCTAGGACATATGCCTATAAGTATGATTACAGAGAATTAAAATATGTGCATACTTGACTTCACTATAAAATGCCAAGATGTTTTCCAAAATGGCAGTCTGTTTTACAAATGACAACTTTTCACTCAGTGTCACAGTTCTGTCAATTGAGGAGTTTATTTAGATTATATATTCTACCATTCAGAAGACATGGAAACTTTATAGGCTACAGCACTTCCATTGTTGTGTGAGAAATATGTGATCACTTCCCTCCTGAGTAAAGTATTAAAATAACTTCCACCCTATAGTGGTTAGCAGAATTCTAAGATGGCCCTCAATGAGCCGTGCTCTAGTATAATGTTTTCCCCTTAAGTGAGAGCAAAACCTGTGACTTGCTTCCAGCCATTAGAGTATGGCAAATACCATCAGTCTAAAACAAGACCTAAACCTTCTAATATATTTGTATATGTTAAAGGCAAAGGGGTTTTACAGATGCAGTTAAGGTCCCCTAATCAGTTTTTCTTTGAATTAAGGAAAAGAGAGATTAAACTGGCCTAATCAAGTGAGCACTGTAAAAGGAAGCTTGGGAATTTTCTGAGGTCAAGGCGATTGTCCTGCTGGCCTTGAAAAATCAAGCTTCCATGAATTATAAAAAACACAAGAAAATGAATTTGGACAACAACCACATGAATTTGCATAAAGACCCTGAGCCTCAGGTGAGGTCACAGCCCTGATCAACACCTGATTGCAGCCGGGAGGAACACTGAGCAGATTATCCGGCTATTCCATGCCTGGACTCCAAACCCATGGAAACTGTTTAAAGCTGCTAAAATTGTGGTTATCCTATATAATAAAAGTCTAATATGCATATTGTCCCCTTGACCGAGAGTTCGACCAGTGGGTGGGGCCAGCCAGCTGGCCCGGGGAAAGGAGGCCCCGGCCGGCAGCCATCAGCCACTAGGGACCCTACCTGTGCAGAATTTTATGCACTGGGCCTCTAGTTTGTTATAAAGCAATAGAAAGCAAATATGCCTGCTTAGCAGCAAATGTCTCTTTTTAAAAGTAACACCTTTTTATTTCCTCCATCTAACTCTTTCATTATCATGGCTTTTTTCTAACTAGAGTGAAAAACTTTATTATTTTTATTTATAAGATAATTCTTAATCCATTGAAAACAAACAGTAAGTACACTTCAAATTACTGTAGTGTAGTACCCAGTAATTTCTTCCTTTCAAAGGAATTGTATCTGTTTTCCATGGATGAATGTACTTTTGGGAACAGACATGAAAAGAAAATGTGGATGACACCTGAAACAGAGACAAAAAGCCTGTGGAGAGTTTACATTTTATAAAGAGCAATAGGTGTGTATTATTACAGCTCAAACCAGCTTCTAAAACAAAAGACTCAAATAGTAGTGATAAGTTTTACTCTCATCCATGCCAAGTCTATACAAATAGATGTTCCTGATATTTAAATGGCTCTTTCTGTCATAATTTGGTCCTCTGGAAGCAGAGCCTGAAAGAGGAACTTGTAGGTAGTTTATTTGAGACATGAACCCAGGAAAGAGAAGTTGAATATATAGGGAAAATGAGACAAGAAAGAAAGATAATACAGGGTACTACAATGAGCTGGTTATCTCTGTGGCCATCTGAAGTTCTGTTCCTTGGGAAAACATATAGAATACTAGAGGCCCAGTGCATGAAATTTGTGCACGCAGCGGGGGTCCCTCAGCTCGGCCTGCACCCTCTCCAATCTGGCAGTCATATATCTCTCTCACAGTCCGGGACTGCTGGCTCTTAACCGCCTCTGCCTGCCTGCCTGCCTGATCACCCCCTAACTGCTTCCCTGCCAGCCTGATCACCCCCTAACTGTTCCCCTGCTAGCCTGATCACCCCCTAACTGCTCCCTTGCTGGCCTGATAGTCCCTAACCGCTTCTGGCTCGGCTCCCGCCACCATGGCTTTGTCCAGAAGGACATCTGGAAGATGTCCAGTCTAATTAGCATATTACCCTTTTATTAGTACAGATACCTCTGAATTGTCCCAACAGAAGATGAGGAGTGTAGTAGGTACCTCTCCAAAAGACATGTTCACTCAGAACCTCAGAATGTGACTTTATATCAAATAAGGACCTGTGCAGACATAATTAAAGTATCTAGAGAGGAGAGTAAGCCTCAAATCCAATGATAGGCTTCTTATAATAGAAAAGACACAGAGTAAAGAAGGCCATGTGATTATCAGAGACAGAGAATGGAGTTCTGCATCCACAAAGCAAAGGATGTCAGGGTTGCCCCCAGTTATTGGATGCTGGGAGAGAGGCATGGAGGAAAAATCTCCCAGAGCTTCCAGAAAGAATGAACCCAGCCAATACCTTGATTTTTGACTTCTCAGCTCTAGAACTGAGAGAAGAAATTTCTGTTGTTTTAAGCCACCAAGTGTGTGGTAACTTGTTATGACAGCCCTAGGAATCTAATACAGGGAGGTCGAGCCATTGATTCCTCCATACTCTCGGCCACAACTGGAGTGTGACAGAATGGCCTTTTATGACTTTATAAAAAGCCCCAGGCAGCAAAGCAGAGAGAGGTTGACACAGGTGCTTAATGTGGGACCTGGCAACACAGATGGAATCACTCACCATAGATACATTGAAATCAGGTGAGCTGACAGA
>NW_006300205.1:32250-32625 GCF_000327345.1 Myotis davidii | reverse complement strand
GGAGATTGATTGTTAGTGAAATCTGAACACTTTGTCTGTCCTTCTCCACATGGGCTGCTTCACGGGGCCACTTGGATGTTCTCACAGCTTAGTGGCTGGATTTTAAGGGCAAATGGTACAAGAGACAGGCATTGGGAGTCATCAGTTTCTTAAAACTTAGCCTAGAAAATGACACATGTCACTTCTATGTTCTATTGTTCAAAGTCACCCATATTCAAGGGAAGAAAATATAGACATTCCTTTTAACAGAAGGGTTATCCATATTTGCAGTCATCTTTTGTCCTCCACAGTAGTCTAGCTCTGTGCTCCAGGGAGAGGGAAACAGATATGGTGAAGAGCCATTCAGTTTCGGTCACAATGTATTTCTAGCATCTA
>NW_006300205.1:31548-32040 GCF_000327345.1 Myotis davidii | reverse complement strand
TCAAGCTGTGACCTTTTGTTTTGTGACTTTTCTGTGTGTATTTATACTTTCATTTCAAAAAGCCAATTGCCTTAAGTGATTGAGCTGATTTCTGATTTTCACAAGGAAATGAACTTCCCCTTAAGCTCAAGGCTATTGAATGAGAGCAGCCTTTACCTATCCTGGGGTGGCCATGGTAAGTGGAACTGGGACTTATTTATTTATTTATTTATATTTTTTATTTTATTTATTTTATTTTATTTTTAGAAGACAAAGATGTATTTTATCAGCAATGTTAATCCACATTTTTAAATACAATCTTCAGATAGCCTGAAGATGGGGTTTACTTGTTGGAGGTGGGGGCTCTGGTGTGAGGACCTAGAGCAGTGGTTCTCAAACTTGGCTGCACATTAGAATCTCCTGGGGATCTTTTTTAAATCTTTATTTCTGGACCTCATCCTCTGGAAACTCTGTTTCTTTGTTACTAATGTTTTGGCCCCCCCCCATAACAAA
>NW_006300205.1:28573-31426 GCF_000327345.1 Myotis davidii | reverse complement strand
AGAGGCTTATTGGCCTGAGGTATCTACTTGTACTTCCTCATTCCACCCTTTGAGAGTTTTCCCTGAGTTCTTTCTATCCTGCCTCAGGACCACCTTTGTCTGAGCTGTGGAACTCTCTGGTATGGTGATCAGGTTGTTCACATAAAGTTAATACATCTTAACAACATTTCTCCTTTGTCATTTTTTTCTCTTCTATGTGTAAGCCTCTGTGAAATATTTTCACATCCTGCTTTTTTTTAACTTCCTGTCTATACCTTCACACTTTGATCAGAGATGCATGTCATTTTGCTTAAGTATAATTAGTCAAACATAAATTTAGCCTTCCAGAATTACCAAGACAAGCAATTTCAGTAAAGTCATTATGGACACTAGAGTATTCTGCTGGTTTTCTATTTGGGCAAGCAGAGTAGCAAATCTGTGAAGAGCTCAGAGCTGCTTTCTCTGGAACTTCCTATTATGTCCATGTCTTATTGTCCATATTACCTAAAATTGAATGGAATTTAACAGACACTAGTTGGGACAAGCAGATGAAGGGACTACGGTGATATGAACAGTAAGCATTTATTAATAACTTTAGTAGGAGTTTGGGGGGCAACAGGATGCTAATGGTAAAACAATGTCAATTAAGAAAGCTCCAAAACCGGGTGTGTGTGGAGGAGGGGAGGATACCCTGCTTGTGCCTATAGCTCTCAAACTGCAAATATGTGCAGAGAAGTTGTGATAGTCTCAGGAACCTAGGCAGTGTGTAGGGATTTCATATAAGCAACAATAACATTATTCTCTGAATGCTTTCCTTCCCATTCAAGATATAACTCAGAATAAAAATCAGCTCAATATTATTAGTGGGAGGTAATGATTCTCATGTGTCTGTAAACTATATAACCAAGTCTTAGAGTTGAGGCTATAAAGGAACAACCAAAAAAACGAGTTTTTTAAGTGTGGTCTATATGCTTGTTTTCAGTTAAGAAGATGGCTGGGAATTAAGGTAACTCTGTTACTTTATCTCTGAAATGAGGGTTTTAATAGTTGCCTTTGATATTGGAAATGAATGAAGACCATCCAAATGAGAATAAGCAGAGCCTATTTATTTAGGTCTTGCTATAAGAAGGAAGGCAGCCAACATCACCTTTATTTGGCAGAGACTCGAAGGCAGGCAGGGAAGTGGGACAGCTTTACAGTGAAGAGCAGGGAAAGCATCAGGACTGATGGGATTGGAGCTTGTTTGAGGGGGGAAACTGGGAGTCAGCTAATAAGAAGGGTGTTCTATGTGCTTGGTTCAGGGAGCATACCAAGTTGGGAGGGGGCAAAATATGAGGAAACTAGTGGTCATTACCAAGTCCTGACCATTCCCAGCTGACTGCTGCAGACGCTAAGGTTTGGCTCCCCAGACTGGTTGTTACAAAGATTGTGGGTCAGATTTCTGTCATACATGGTCTGGTCATTGTTCATTTGAATATTCAATCTTCAAGGCTAATGATTTTGTAGTGAGGAATTGAATAAGAAATGAGTTGAAAAGATGCCTCTTTTGTTGCTTTTGGGAGTGGTGAAGTATTAGATTGTTAAGAGAAGGCAACAATATCTGGGAGAAAGACACAAGAAGGGTTACTCCACTGACATAAAGAAAATTCCAACTGGTTACCCCGGGCTAGAGGAAGGGGTACCTAGAGAAATTTGGTCCACGCCTACCTAGATATAGGGCGGTATAAATGTCCTTCCTTCTCCTAGCTAATAAACTGTCCACCTCGCTCTTCACAAGAATCTCAGATCTTCTGAGCACCTGAAACTTTGATCTACTTCAAAAGCTATGGATAGACTTTCCATTTTTCTAACCAGTGTACTGCCAGGGCTAAGATTTCCTTGTTCAGAGGAGGTATACAGCCAACTCAGACTCATAGGAAGTTCCAAACATATATGAGATATCTAGTTAACAGTTTAATATGAATTCATCTTGCCAGCCTTTTTTGTTATCATATTTTAAGCTTCTTTCTTTTTAAATATTCAGGCCACCTCTATTTGTGTGGTGTGTGTGTGTGTGTGTGTGTGTCTTTATAGCCATGCTATCCTGATTTTTCAAATTTCTAATATCTGTAAACCTTATTGCCAAAACCTTCAATTGCCACTTACCTGCCATGAACCAAAGTTATCTCCCTATGCACATTGTAGCAATCACCTACTTATACACATAAATTCTCCCTCCAACGGTCTGAGGGACAGTGAACTGGCCCCCTGTTTAAAAAGTTTGAGGACCCCTGATTTAGTGTCTTCCCCCAATCACCACATCTATATATATAAAAGCCTAATATGCAAAGTGTCCCCTGGGGAGTTTGACTGGGAGACCAGGAGTTTGATTGCTTTCGCTATGACATGTGCTGACCACCAGGCGGTGCCATGGAACGAAGGGAGGCCCTGGTTCTCAGCTGGAAGGAAGGCCCCAGCCAGCAGAGCAAAGGCCCCTATCAGCCCTGATCGCCTGCCAGGCCTAAGGACCCTACCTGTGCATGAATTCGTGCACGAAGTCATTAGTATTCTATTAAATACAAAGTATAATTAAGTTTATTTATTAAAAGTTGGTTCTTTATTACCTGTGTTGACCAATTTGCTTATGATGTGCCTTGATGTAGTTTTCTTCATTTTATGTGTATAAGTAGGTAATTGCTACAATGTTTAAAAAGTTTGAGGACCCCTGATCTAAATGCTTAACACCATCTGCTGTCTTTCTACCTTTCTCACTTCCTACTCCCTCTTCCCTCTTGCCTTCCATTTCCCTTCTTTCTTCCTCTGGACCAAAATAAATGTTTGTTTCAGCATTTCAACCATTCTTGTCAAACACTCAAATTTGTTTCCTTTCCTCCA
>NW_006300205.1:27758-28501 GCF_000327345.1 Myotis davidii | reverse complement strand
TGCATTTAGTACTGGAGAGAACTCATGATGAGGTAGAGCCGTGTCACCCTACGTTCAGTGACCCACTCTCAGCAGAGCCCCCAAACTGCCTGGCAGTGTCATTATGGGTTCAACTCAAGGCTCTCTACTATTCCTTAAGGAGTTATTTCAAACCTTTACTACCTACTCCTCCTCTTCTCGCAGGATGGAAATTCCTGGCATTTCTTGTTCCCAATCAACAAGATTTATCTGTAAGACTCTTTATCAACTCCAGGGATAGCATGTTTTTCATTTATATTTGAGGCTAATCTTCCCACATACACACTAGATCCTATTCTCTTCCATTTCAACAGAGGCCTCATTTCCCATCTATGCCTCTCTTCAAAATGTTTTTATTCTTTCTGTGCTTTAGAATTTCCCCCCAAGGTTTTATTTCTAACCATCAATTCTCTTCCCTCTCTTTGAGTAATCTTATTTACGCCATAATTTCAGCTACCATTTATATCCTAGAATTCTTCTATCTATATTTAATAGTCCAGAATACTTTTTCATGCAAGACCAATCTACTTAATTATCTTCTGAATATTCCACTTGGTTTCTCTCTCCCTTCCTTCTCACCAACTAGGCGATGAGTTGTATCAATTTAACTTGACTCTTTTATACATTTAAC
Organism: Myotis davidii; assembly: GCF_000327345.1. NCBI lineage: Eukaryota > Metazoa > Chordata > Mammalia > Chiroptera > Vespertilionidae > Myotis > Myotis davidii. The sequence goes on along the minus strand of NW_006300205.1, from coordinate 27,852 downwards.
TTCATTAAATTTACTGCTACTACCAAGTCATTTATTTTTTTTTTTTTTTTTTTTTTTATGTTTAATTTTTTTTTTTTTATATTTAACTTTTTAA
>NW_006300205.1:25937-27714 GCF_000327345.1 Myotis davidii | reverse complement strand
CCAAAGCCAGACAGTCCCGCTTCTCCCGTTTGAGTCTGTGTCCCTGAAGACTCGCCCGGATCTGGAGCTCAGAGTCTGCGACTCCCTCCGGATTGAAAACGCCAACCGCGCCCTCCGCCGCTGCCCGCTCCGCGCCCTCCGCACCTCAGAATTTCACTTAACACTGCGCCTCCTCTGAGTGTCCGTATACGTTACTCTTTCCTCCTTGTTGTAGGACTTCCACTCAGCCAGCGTTCCTGTGGGTCTGGGTGATGTCCCTTCCGTCTTTTAGTTTCACTTTTGAAATGGTTGTTCGAGGCGGCAAACTCCGGCGTTAACCTATGCCGCCATCTTGGTACTGCTACTACCAAGTCATTTAAAGAAACAAATATAATTAAATACTCCCATGTTTTAAACCATTTAATGAAGTTTGGTTTAAATGCAGATTCCTTAACATGACACACAAAGTACTTCAGGATTTAAAGGCATCTATCTCTAGAGCCTCCCCTCCTCCCCCAAGTGTTTTTAGAGGCACATTTATTCTGAGGAAAAATTTGCAACATGGAGTGTGGAAAATAGGAGGGAGCACAGGGTTTATCAAGTTCAAATACATTTGAGAAACTAATGCTCTATTATTAGCTCTCAGAGCAGTTGTTCTCAATCTAGGCCCTGAATCAGCAGCAACAGAATTACTTGAGACCTCATTATATATGCATATTCTCAAGCCTCACCTTAGAGCTACTGCATCAGGAATATGCCCATTGAACAAACAGATAGAATGTCACAGAAATATAGCAATCTTAGAAGTGTTGCATAAGTCTTACTATCATGAATTTATCATCTATTATTTCAACACTTTTGTTTTTTGCACATAACAGTTCTTGCTATATGTTGATTTTTTCTTGGAGCATCTTCATATTTTCTTATTTGAAATTATGAAGGTATCGTATACAACTTACCAGCTTGTCTGTACAAGCTTTTTTTGGTACTAAATTATCCTTTTTAAACATGACTATTGAATACTTTATTCAGTTGACCCTAGCAACTTTGCACTTTCAAAAATTCCTCTCTTCATTACACTGTCACAGAATTTCTTTCAAGTTTCTTTCCTCAATAGTCTATTAACAAAATATATTTTAGTTGCTGTAATAATGATGACCAAAATTAAAATTGAAGTACTAATTTATAGTTTTATATTTATTGTGCTTTGTTTGTTGTTATTGAGTTTATAATTATAATACTTGAATATCATGTAAATATATTATAAACTATATTATTATAAGTACTAATTTTTATAAGTTTCAATAAATATTAATGCACTTATTATCTTTTTAAAATGTTTACTATCATTATTTTAATTTTTCCAATCCTAAGTCAAATGCCCTAGTAGAGCTCAAGGAGAATAATAAAGTCTTACTTAGAAAATGTAATCCTTAGAATATCAGGTATATATTCTAATATACCTCATTGTACCCCATTATTTAATTTTTTATTTACTTTTTTAAATACTATTTTTAAACTTATTATCTTTTTAAAATGTTTACTATCATTATTTTAATTTTTCCAATCCTAAGTCAAATGCCCTAGTAGAGCTCAAGGAGAATAATAAAGTCTTACTTAGAAAATGTAATCCTTAGAATATCAGGTATATATTCTAATATACCTCATTGTACCCCATTATTTAATTTTTTATTTACTTTTTTAAATACTATTTTTAAATATGTTTTAATTGATTTGAGAGAGAGAGAGAGAGAGAGAGAGAGAGAGAGAGAGAGAGAACAACATCGATGAGAGAGAA
>NW_006300205.1:23537-25870 GCF_000327345.1 Myotis davidii | reverse complement strand
TCCCTACACACCCTGACCACAACTGAACAGCAACTCAGGTATGTACACTGAGTGGGAATCAAACCAAGGACCTTTGAGTGCATGGGAGGATGCTCAACCAACTAAGCCCCACTGGCCAGGCCTGTACCCCATGATTTTAAACATATTATATTAAGATGCACTAGTCCTTCTGGCCAGTGGGGCTCAGTTGGTTGAGTATCGTCCCATGTATCCACATGTTACTTATTCAATTCCCAGTCAGGGCTGGGGTTATGGGCTGGGTTCCTAGTAGGTGGTGTGCAGGAGGCAGTGAATCAATATTTTGCTCTCACATAGATGTTTCTCTTTCTCTCTCTCTCTAAAATTCAATTTAAAATCTTTAAAAACAATGCACTAATAAAATAGGGAAAACCTGATTTATGATATTGCTCTGTGGTATGTAAAAACTTAGTGATTCAGCATTCCATTTGGTTTATTCTGGTGCAACATACAGAATATGATGCAAAACATTGTACTATCAAAAATCTTCTAATGTCACGAAAAAGAGTAATGGGAGTATAATTTGTGACTTTAGAATTAATGCATATTCAACTATGTACTTTAGTCTCTCCTCCTTTCCATATCATACTCTGCAGAATGATGATAAGTGACTGTGATGTTAAATGTGTCGTCTATAGTCATTTCCTCTCATTTAATTATATTACTTGACATAAGTTAGACATACATTTTGGCTATGAGCACATCATGATGATGAATGATAATATTCTAATATAGTCTACCATGGCTATCAGAACTAATTTTATATACAACCTTCACAACGCACCAGTATCTCTGATTTCTAACTACATCATAGAGAGGGAAGTGTATCGATCTTAATGTAATGACTAAATAATTGCATTATTGTGACAACAATAAAGTCCTGTTCACAAAAGAAAGAGAAATTTTAATAGAAAATGTAATTTAAAAGTAGGCAAGGCTTGCTCAGCAGGTGTGGCTCAGTGGTTGTCCATAGACCCATTCACCATGAGGTCACCAGTTTGATTCCTGGTCAGGACACATGCCTGGGTTGCTGGCTTGATCCCCAGTAGGGGGCATGCAAGAGGCAGCTGATTGATGATTCTCTCTCATCATTGATGTTTCTCTCTCTCTCTTCTTCTCCCTTCCTCTCTGAAATCAATTAAAAAAGAAATATATAAAAATTTAAAGTAGGCAAGGCTGAATATTTGTAAGCCAGCATTGCTGCTTTATCTTCTAAAAGATCTACTGATGTGCCTTGATGTACCTCAGGAATTGAAAAGGGAAGCCTGCCAAGGACTTTCAAGTGGTTCGCAGGGACCAGACATACAAGGTCGTTAAGATCCTTTGAACGATGCTTATTGTTCACTCTGGCAATTTGAAATAATTTGTGCCAGCCACTAATTTCTTGACTATTTTAATTTTGCTTTCCAACTTTTAATATCTGTTGCATTTTGAGCACAAAGGTTAATCAACAGCACTTGAAGGCACCCTAGAAAATTTTGTGTCCCTAAAGGTACATTATAGTCTGTGTGTGGAGGTCTGTAATAGTTAGTGGATTCCGCATAGGGCTGTATTTTAACTTAAGTGAGAATAATAATTGGGTGATGACTCACCCAAATCTCGTTACATGTCTTTGGCAGCATTAAAAGATCTACATACAACCATTCAGCAGAGGGTAGCTGATTTTCTGATAAGACTTGGTAGTTAAATATGACAATTGGTTGGGCCAAATATAATCTAATCTACCTTTTATAACAGGAATCCCATGAAATTTCTGAGCCACAAATTAAAGTTTTCAGATATTCTGGACCTAGAAACTTGTAAAAAATTTAGCAAAAAAGAGTAAACGAAGCCATCTTTCCTTTATCAGTTTTTTTGCCTAATTTTAAAAAGTAAATGTAAAATTGCTGTAAGAAGATTATCCACCAAACAAAATATCTAGCATAACTTTTCAGTATGTTTGAAAGAATTACATTCATTCAATATGAAGTTTATATGTGAAACTTTCAGGATTACTATTGTACTTCATTAATCTCAATGTAAATTTAGACCATCCTAGGCTACACTCTTCTTTCTAGAGGTGAGAGTTGGAGATTCATTCAGTATGGTAAATCAAGGATTCAAATATCACACACTAACACACACATAGTCTTCCAAAGTTTTAGTTAACTAGATACATTTGTAAGTGGAATAAGAGAGTTATGGGCCATGCATGTAACGTGTATATATTATAGAATCTAATAGACTGACTGTGTTACCAGGCAGTCTTGTGTTCTGCCCACTTGCTACCAACTTGACTTTGAACAAGATATTTTGGCAGGATAAATTCTCACACA
>NW_006300205.1:19349-23516 GCF_000327345.1 Myotis davidii | reverse complement strand
CACACACACACACACACACACACACCTTTGTATACAAAGAATTCAAACTTTCTCCGTGGGTGAAGCCCCATATAAAGGATAATTTCCACAATAATAATTCTTAAGACTATAGTCAGAAGAAGAGAAACAATCACTCCAGAACCAAAGCATTTTGAAATAAAGCCTGGCCACTATCTTATGGGGTCTTATTTAATGTAGAAAGTAAATCTGAATTTTGTAGTTTTGCCTCACATGATCTAAGAATTTTTTCATCACATTTTTCTCTCATCCTCCTGTTTGATAGTGATGTCTAACTGAAGTCACATCATTTAACTTTTTTTTTTTTATGTTATGTGACCCATGAGCAGAGTAAGAAACAGGACATTCCTCGGGAAGAGCAGGGACCAACCACCAAGAATTTGGATTTTTGGCCCCAACTTATTACCCTGATGGTCACTATTATTGATGAGGATAAGACTGCCTATACACCTGTCCTGAATCAGTAAGTACACTGTTTTACAAATGAATTGATTTTATTCAACTAAATTAAAATAAGTATTTGAAATACAGTTTATAATCTCATGACAATGACAGTGGCACACAGAAGGAAATCTCTTTGTTTTGTTTTCTATTGTTGTTTTTAATGTCAGATTTAGAGTCACATTTCTTTCTGTGAGTTAACCACTGGTCTGCTTTCTGATGCTATAAACTAGTTTAGAGATTTTATCCTTTTTAGCAAAGGAATCAGAAATTACATATATTATTTTGTCTGATTTTTTGACCCATATTTTGAGATCCATCTAGATCATATTGTCAATATTTCATCTTCTTTTATTCCTGAGTAGTATTCCACTACATAGATATACCACAAAATGTGTGTCCATTCAAATATTAGGGTTAGGTTTAGGGTTAGTGACACCATTGTTTGTTTGTTTTTTAAATTAGGTTGCTTTGAATATTTGTTTATAAGTTTTTGCATAGACACACTATTTCATTTCATGTTGTAGGTACATTTTTGATATTTCTTTAAACTGCCAACATGCTTTACAAAGTGGCTGTACATTGCCAACCCTTGGTATAATTGGACTTTAATTGTAGTTATTCAAATAGTGTACATTGGTAGCTCACTGTGGTTTTAATTTGTGCTTTTCTTTGTGTTTGTTTTCTGTATATGCTGTGATATAGAGTTTAAGATTCTTTGGGATTTTTTCATATGTTTATCTAATATCTTAAACTCTGCTTGTTAGAGAAATTATCCTTCCCCCTTTGAATTACTTTGGCAACTTTGTAAAATAATCAATTTAAGTATATGTGTGTTTATTTCTGTACTCAGTTCCATTGATCTATTGATTCATACATTGGTAAAGTAGTGATAAATGTCTTTGGCTTTAGTATGGAAAACTATCGCTCCCTCAATTATGAAAGAAAATTTTGCTAAATAGAATAGTCTTGTTTGACAGGTATTTTTTTTTCCAGCACTTTTAATATATCATCTCACTCCCCTCTTACCTGCAAAACTTTTGCTGAAAATCCACTGCTAGCCTTATGGGGATTTCTTTGTATGTAACAAGTTGTTTTTCTCTTGCTGCTTGTAAAAGTCTCTCTTTGTCTTTTATATATTCTTTGTTGAAATTCTAACTGTGTTCATGCATTGATTTCCTGACATCAGTGAGCATTTTTATGACCATTATCTCAAATTCCTATCAGTCAAATCACTGACCTTCATTTCATTAAGATCAGTTTTTGGTAATTTATCTTGTTCTTTTGTCTTAGATATCCCCTCGCATCTTCACTTTTCTTGACTATGTGTCAGTTTCTGAACTTCAGATAAAATTGCCTATGCAGCATCCATCTTATATAAAAACTGCTGTTTGAAATTCTAACCCTGCTATTTTGGTTTCTGTAAACGTTTGCTTATTTAAATAATAAGGAAAATAAGACTACTCCCATTCCAGAGAGGCCATTAACCTTCCCCAGATGAAGTTATCAGTGCTGGTGCCAGGCAAGGCCTTTGGTTGAGGTCTCAAAACCCCAGCACATAGGGCTCTTTAAGAACTTGCAAAGGGAACCGGAAAAAACCCTTATTTGGGAGACAAAGAGCTGTAAAAAGTATAAATAGGAAAGGTTCCTCCATGTTTTTTGCCCAGAATTTGAAAGACATTTTTCTCTGGGCCCGCATGTAGTAATAATAATAATAATAATGATGATGATGATGATGATCAAGTGTAACTCCATTTCTCTGAGCATTGCTTGGTTTTCTCCGTCTTCTGTAACACCTAGACTTCACAGAGTGGTCTTCTCAATCAGTGCAGCCCGAGCTTGGGTTGTCTCTCAAACCTTTATGATAGTCCAAGCTTCTGTCTTTGTTCTTAGTGGCTCCCACAGCTGAGGGTGTAACCAGGCCTGTCGTTGTCTCGCTGTGCTGTCTCGAAGGGGAGGAATGCAGCCAGCCCGGATGCAGGCTAATTAGAAGCCAGACCCTGGGGCAACAGCTGGGAAAGAATATAATTAAGCTCCTTCCAGGGAGAAACTGGAAGATGAGCACTTTTTCCTGCTCTGTTCTACACTGAGCCCAGGAATATAGCCACAGGGGTAGGAGGTGGGGAAGAGGATACACCTGCACCTATTGCAAAGTTGCTTATTTGTTTGCTCTAGTCCTGTGGGACTTGTGAATGCAAGCCCTATTAGTATCAGAGCTAGGTGATTTGAGGACCTGTCTCTCTGGTGGTAGCCAGAAAAGTTGGGGCACCCTTCTTTTAGGAGATGCTGGCATTGTAATTTTGTGGGACCTGGGACGCATCTGCCTATATCGCCGCCATCTTCCGAGTCAATGATCTCTTCGCTATATGTGTTTTCTGATGGTCGCGACCCGTAGGTTGAGAACCACTGTGCCTAGATGCATGTTAAATTAGAACCCAAGCCCCCAGGCATCAGCTTGCAAAGAATGCAGTCCAGCCCCTTCCAGGGAAAGACTGGGAGATGGACATTTTTGCCTATTCTTTCTGGACTGAGCCTCCAGGGGACAGTTGCAGGAAGTGCTCATGCATACATTGATAACAGCTTCTTTGTTTGCTATGGTCCTATGAGTCTTATGTACACAAGCACTGTTGGCTTTCAGAACTAGTTGTTTCAGGAGTCCATCCCTCAGATGGGAGTCTAAAAAGTTGAGGTACTAAGTATGCAGTCCAAACCCTTCAGTATTTGGAGAAGCTGGAGGTTAGGGAATCCCTCCTAGCTATATGGCACTCTGTGGAGAGGGGCTGGGGGAGGAGGGATTAATAGCAAGACTGTGTCTCCACCTTACGTCATTTTGTCGTGGGAATTTTCTCATTTACCTGATATGTAGGAGTCACTCAGCTAGTGTCTCAATTTTTCTCAGAGGAGTTGCTCCATGTATAGTCATATGTTTAGTACATCCCTGGGTGAGGGAAGTTCAGGAACTTCCTTTTCACCATTTTCGTTTCCCCAAACCTACTTGTTCTTAAGTTCTTGTAGTTTGTGTCTTTAAAAAATTTTTTTTATTTAATCTAAGTGGTCAAATTTACTATCATATGATTACTCAGGACATTTTGTATTATTCTTTTAATGTCTATAAAATCTGAATAATTTCCCCTTCTTCATCTTGTTACAGAATTTACCAGGAGACCAAAATATACACAGGAGTACTTGGAGACACAAGAAAAACCCATTTATTTTCAGATGTTTTGCATGTACTAGTACAATGACCCAAGGGAGACTGTTTCTCTCCAAATCCTGAGAAAACCAATATGGAGGAAGCTCTCCCTTTATACTTTTTGGTTTCTTTGTCCCCCAAATAAGGATCAGACTTCCAGACCTTTTGCGGGCTTTGCAAGGAGGCCCATGTGTTGGGATGGGGGCCGTGAGACCACACCTAAAGGTCTGGCCTGTCACCAGCACTGATAACCTCCTCTGGGGATTGTGTATTGTTCATGAAATATGGCCTCTGTAAAATGGGAGTACTTAGGTAAACAGGTCTTCTAAGACCAGATGATGGAGGAAGGGGCAGTGACTAAACTATACGCTAACAGGAATGTGCATTACATTACTGGCACAGATTCAGATTACTAGCCCCCCCCCCCTGTCTCATTTTTCCCATCATTCCCTCTCTTTGATCCTCAAGCTGATTTTCAGCCTTGGGGATTCAATAGAAGACTCACAGCTAGGGAG
>NW_006300205.1:9598-16614 GCF_000327345.1 Myotis davidii | reverse complement strand
CTACATAATTAGCATTAATAGCTCTAGAAGTTAAACTTTCAGGTTCCTTTTATTTTTTTTCCCAAGAATATATCACAGGTGACTCTGTCCTTCACATCAGGGGTCACATTAAGTCTGACTGTGCCCCTTGGTGAGGCTAAGACTGATCAGTGCTGACAGCTTGATCCCTCACTTCCCAAGTTTCCTGTTGCTCTCTCTTCTATTGCACTTATTTATTTACAATCACTTCAGAATCAGTTATTCTATTAGGGACTACAAAATTATGGTTTTATAATGTTATTCCTTCCACATTTATTGATTTTTCTGAAAAGAACTTCCTTTCATTAACTCAGGATATTTAGTTGGTTATCCTGCAGTAGAATAAGTATAGGAAAGATAGGGAAAATATTTAATTATTTATTTTATCTTACATATTCTGTTCTTTTCCTACTCTTTTTATTTTATCACTTTTCATCAATATTACCATTTAAATTTGACAAATAGTATTGAATTTTCTATATATGCCAGGCACTATGCAAAGTTGTGGCCCCAAAATTAATTGGGAAAGAGATAAATACAAAATTAAATATGGGTCTTAAGCTGGCTAGTTGTTGTGCCTTCCAAGTTCACAAGTCATTCTGGGATCTAATTCCTCCCCTCACAGTCCCTTGTTGAGGTATCCTAGTGAGAAAAGCTAGATTTGCTCTCTCTACCTAAACTGAGAAATCCAGGGAATGAGACAGTTGACCAATAGACATTGAAAGTTTACAAGTTTGTAAACAGCTGTAATAAGTGATCCAAAATTAACAATAAATCAAAATGATGTATAAATAGAAGCCAGGGGATTAACAGTGTTGAAAGTGAAGGCGGTTGTCAGTGGAAAAAAAGAAAGGATGAAAAGGAAAAGCATAAATGATGAGAATAGCTGAGTCATGGTATGGCTGGACATCTTGAATGAGGATCCCATCTGCAGTCACTTACTGCACTAGCCAGGCTGCCTTCAATTCTGAAGGCGATTCTTGTCCATGGTTTCATGAGACCTGACCGTACTAGATGTTGTTCCACCTGTTAGACTGAGTTCAGCTTTCCTTAGGTTCTAGAACAATATGGAAATGTAGTGTAGTCTTGTTTCTCCATTATGCTAAATATGCTTACAAAAATTACCTTTGAATTATTTGTAGTTACTTGAGTCTATGTCCCTTATAACCAAAATAGAATAACTAACCCAGCATGATAATATATGGAACAACATATATATTTCCACTATAGTTGCAGCAAGTTGTTATTGAAGTATAAATGAATGCTTTAATTTGAATAGACAAACAATTTATATTGTACAAGCAATCTGTAGAGCTAAGGTTTACAATGGGAGAATGGATAATTTTAAAAAATCTTTTAAAATCTAAAATATATGCTAAAACTACCCGAATAAAGGTACAAACAAATAATGTAAATCATTTTGTAAATCAAGTTGTTTTTTCATGCTAATTACAGCCATTTTTGAATTTTAAAACAGATCACGTTTTTCTCTACAAATACCCCAAATAATACATTATCTGGAAAGAATAAGAATATTTTTTTAAGAGCACAAGGACACTGTTCTAAGAATGCTTACTAAGAATTGTACCAAGTCAACCACTTCTGATCAGTGTTCAGTTAGTTCCCTCCCTACCTGTGCACAAAGGAAGAAAGAAAAGGTTCATCGTGGATTTTTTGATGTTTATCATGTTAGCTAGATGATTTAGGCAAAACTAGGCATCTATATGTTATCATTATCATCCCTGTATAGGGAACTATAGGGAATTAACTGGAACCAGTCACTGTACCAAGCACTTTTACAATTTAATGTTTAAGTTAATCCTAAATTTAATTCTAATGACATCAATACTGTTATCCCCAAACCCAGGTGATGAAACTGAAGCACAGTGGGGCTAAGTAACTTTTCCAAGATTACATATCTAGTAAGTGACAGAATCAGAATCTAAGCAACCCTTTGAATAAACAAAAATGATTAATTGTAAGAAAAAGATCCCATATGTAAGATGACTAGAGGCCCGGTGCACAAAATTTGTGCACTCGGGTGGGTCTCTCAGCCTGGCCTGTGCCCTCTCACAGCCTGGGGCCCCTCAGGGCCCCTTCCCCTGGCTGCTGGCACCAGTTTTCCTCCAGCTCCTGGAGCCCAGGCCTTCGCTCTTTGCCTGGAGGGGCTGGCGCAGTGGGTGAGGGGCTTAGCTCCTAACTCGCCATGCACGGGCCCCGGAGGTGTGGCCGAGGCCAGCGCGGCGGGCTTCCCTCTTTGCTCTTCACTCTCCATGCCGGCCTTTGCTCGCTGCTCCTGCCCGGGCCCAGCCACTTTGCTCTGTTGCTTGGCGCCTACGTATGCAAATTAACTGCCATCTTTGTTGGCGGTTAACCACCATCTTTCTTGGCAGTTAATTTGCATATTGCCCTGATTAGCCAATGGGAAGCATAGCGAAGGTACGGTCAATTACCCTTTTTGTCTTTTATTAGACAGGATGGGCATCAACCCTTTAGTCCAACTGAAACATTGTTGATGCTTTGATGATTAATCTATATTTGATCATATAAACAATTAACAATAGTTATTCACAAGAAGATAAAAATACCAGACATACCATACAGTACCATGTGCAGTGGCATATAAACCAATAGAAAAAAAATGTATGCACACTTACAGAATTTTTTTCTCAAAATTCACTGTTTTTAAGTACTTTGCTTCCAGAAAAATTGGGATTTCCCTTTGTGGATTAGGTGCCAGAGATGTCAGAATTGAGGCCCCCATTTAATAACTCTATGGAATCTGACAGCATACATTTCTATGTCTACCTTCATTTTATTTTATATCCTCATTTTTCTTTAATTTCTCTACTTTTCAGACAAATCTTATTTTATTATAGTCATTTTAAAAAAATCTTAATATTTTTGTATGAGATGTACAAAATACAGTAGTCCCCCCTTATCTGCAGTTTTGCTTTTCACAGTTTTAGTTACTTGCAGTAAGCTGTGGTACTAAAATAAGTAGAAAAGTCCAAAAGTAAACAATTTATAAATTTTAATTTGGGCACCATTTTGAGTAGCATGATGAAATCTCACAGTGTCCCACTCCCTTCTGCCCCAGACGTGAATCCTATCTTTGTTCAGAGGATCCACACTGAATAAGCTACTTGCTCATTGGTCACTTGGTAACTGTCTGGGTTATTAGTTCTACTGTTGTGGTATCTCAGTGCTTGTGTTCAAGTAACCCTTGTTTTACTTAATAATGACCCCCATACCATACACATAACTTTTATTATAGTATACTAGAGGCTTGATGCACGAAATTTGTGCATGGGGCAAGGGGGGTCCCTTAGCCTGGCCTGCACCATCTCACAATCGAGGACTGCTGGCTCCTAACTGCTCACTTGCCTGCCTGCCTCATCGCCCCAAACCACTCACCTGATGACTGATGACCACTAACCACTCTGCCTGCCTTTCTGATCACCCCTAACCACCTCTGCCCGACTTTGTCCCAAAGGATGTCCAAACATCCAGAAGGTCGTTTGGCTGTCTGGTCTAATTAGCATATTACACTTTTATTATTATAGATTGTTACAGTTGTTCTATTTCATTATTAGTGCTGTTAGGCTCTTACTGTGCTTAATTTATAGTAAACTTTATCACAGGTGTATAGGCATAGGAAAAAATAGTGTATAAAGGGCTAGGTACCATCCAGTTTCAGGCATCCACTGGGGTCTTGGAGCATTTCTCACATGGATAATGGGAGACTATTATACATAAGTAAAAAGTGAAAATAAAGAAAAAGGACTGTGCTATCCATGCAAAGATAAAGGTAGCTTGAGTGGCTTAGTTAGTGACCTAACGTATTTGAGTGAGACAGACTGATCCAGCATATATTAGAAAAGTTTTACAACATATTTAAGACTTTTCAACAGTTACAAAATCAAATTGGGAAGTGAAATGTAACCCGTAGGACAATTATCAGGACAAGAAGAGATAATGCATGCAAAGCACCTAGCCCTGGCTTTGTCTACAAGCTCCTCAGATGGTAATTCTCATCTCTCTTCTACTGCCTCCAGCTTCCTGCCCTGCAGTGTGAATCTGAAGACTTGTTCTCCCCGGTCTTTAGTCAGGAAGTGCTGGGATAGCTTCAGAAATAATTATTTGAATCCAGTAAATTCCACTTATTCCCCCATAGGCATATTACCCAAGGTTTGTAGTCTATTTCTGGCCCTCACAATTTTATTTTGCACATTTAAATTAAATATGTCTTTAAATATCCTAGTTCATGAAAATAATGCCTTAGTTGTAAATGTACAATTAAAGAAAAAAAACAAAAAAAGGAAGAGTGATTGGATTTAAATGGCATTGGTGATCCACTTGTTCTTGGTACAAGAGAACTCAAACACAAAGGGAAACATTACCACCATGGGAAATGTTCAGTTAGATGAATTCACACTCCAAATGCTTATGCTGACTTTCACCCTTAACTGTGGTGTTATGATATGTTTTAATTTTCCTTGGATATGCTTTTAACTTGACAGGCTAGTTGATCATTTAGTAGTAGAGTCCTGCTTAAATAAAGTTCATTCTCCCTGGCTGTTCTCTTCCTGATCCTGGTAGTTAATTGTATGTCAAGTATTCTTAAATGGAGAATATAGTAACAAAAGCTGACTTTTTAAATTTTAATAATGTGAAAAAAACACAGCAAACAAAATGTCTCTTGAATTCTGGCTATGATAATGAAGCTTCAGTGGCATACTCAACACACTATAACAACACCGCTGCTTTCTCATCTGTGACTTATTTGTAGCAATGAACACACTTTTCTTCAAAGACAGACTCTGCGTATCAAAACAATACTTCACATTTAATGGATTCTGATTCTATCTGTTGTGAATAATGAATCAGTATTATCAAATTTTGAGAGTGGTAGATTGCTTTTCTTATTTCACTAAGAGGTTTGCAAGACTAATTGGGTTATTAAACTGTTGTGTCTCACAGGATTCAAGGTTTAAAATGTTTATGCTTTCTATTAATTGCTGCAAAGTAAAAACAAGAGACATTCAAATAATGTTGGTGTGGGTCGGTTATTTCATTAAACCTCTTATAAATGATAGATTGTTACAACTGCATTGAAAATGAACACGTGGAGCTATACATTTGAAAACTTAATTTGTGTGTAGTAAAACCTCACAAATTCAGACTAGTATGAGAATGGGTTATTTTTCTTAAATGTGGATAATTAGTATATATAGTATACATGTACTTGTTTTGACATGTGTGTCAAATTTATATATATATAAATTCCTACAACGTTAGAAAAACAGTTGTGGAAAGTTAAAACCTCTTTCAGTCCTGCCTGTACGGTAGTTCAGAATTTATCTATAATTACCATATAAACGGTTAGTGTGTAGCTAGAGATTTCTGAAGTTTGTGAAACCAGTTTACTCCTGTGAGAACATAAAAATTCCCTATGCAATCAATTTATTGCCATTAATTTTATTAGCAACTTTTTTTTCTAGGAATTAAAACCAGCAAATGTAAATTTCCATTCAGTTTCTGTGGTAATATTCACATTAGAAATCAATGGAATCTAAATAATACTTTCCTATATATCTCATTTAGAGTTAAAATGTTATTATCAGTAAACATTTACTGAGTGTTCACTATGTTCCAGTGGCTGTACAAAGTATTTACATGTAAAATCTATTTAATCCTCACCACAGCCCTAGAAATAATCCCAAATTATGCAATTTTTATCACCTCCATTTGACAGATGAGGAAATTGAGTTTTAAAGAGACTACTCCCTGATCCACTGGGCAAATTACTAAATAGCAGAGGAGAAATCAACTCTATATCATTTGGGATTGGATTGAGGTTTAACCACTACATTCTACTAGTGTAGATTGTGCAGAGGAAATAACCTGACCTGTGTTAAATTGCAGAAAATAAGCCTCTAGCAAACATGCAGATGGTGTAGATTTCTTAGCCAACTCATAGAAAAGGCAAAAATACTCAACTGTGGAGTGCGTTGGAACAAAACAACTCTGCCTTTGAATCATGATTTGGTACTGGGTATATAGCACAGATAAAACTTATAAATTTGATGCCAGAGTGAGATTGCGTATTTGCAAATCTACAAAGGAAATTTGGACACAGTGCAAATAGCACTCTTACTGGAATATGGTTATTTGTGGCCTGTTAAAAGTTGGAAACAAAATGTAGCCAGCTTGATAAAAATCTGCTATGAAAATACGAGATGTCTCTCCTCTTGCTCGAAGTACTGATTTGCTTCTTTCGCCTGTAGTATTTTGCTCATAGTTGTAAATTTTTTCTCCTCTCTTTTCCACTAGGTGGGTAGGTTTCTAAAAATTGTCAGCTTTGCAGATGTTGCCTCCAGGTTATATCCTGCATTCTGGAATTGTTTAAATCTTGTAGATGTAGGAATGACTGTGTAAGCATAATTCATATTATTTGGTAGTGAAGAGACCTTAAATGAAGAAAAAATGTTTTCTAATTTTATATAAAATTGCTTAAAGCAAAATTATATTTTCTTCACTTTTGAACTATAAAACCAATGCCAATAAAATTATAATACTGTCAACAGTAAAATTATAAAATTTATTCTCCAATGCTATTACTAGCTCTTAATCTTAAGCGAGCAATGATACAGTTTGTAGCCATTGTATACATTATTTTTTGCTCTTGCGGTTCAGAAATAAGGAAATCACTTTTAACTCTGCCTTAAGTCCAACAGAAGACTTTAGAGTGAGGTGATACTTGATCTATAATTTGAAGGAAGAGAGTATTTATGATCAAATGAAAATTGAGGAGGAGAGAGAACAGATAGGGAAAAATGATCATCAGTCTCAGATATATTGAGAAATTATAAGTAATCTGGGTGGCTAGAGCATGGACAGTGTTTGAGCGTAGAGACAAAATTTAAAGCTAGAGCCCTAACCGGTTTGGCTCAGTGGATAGAGCGCCGGCCTGCGGACTGAAGGGTCCCAGGTTT
>NW_006300205.1:6369-9545 GCF_000327345.1 Myotis davidii | reverse complement strand
ATGTGATGGAAGAGGAAGGGATGGAGGCAGATAAACGAACAGACTAATGCAATTCTTGAGGCAAGTAAGAGTAAAGACTTGAATTTGGGACGTGACAGTAACAAAAAGAAAGGGAAAGGCAATTCCACAGGTATATCAAAGGAAGAATCCACAGAAGAGTAGAAAAGGGAACATGCTATGGACTGTGGTAGAGTTAATGACTCAGTTTGCTGCCTAGATTTTGGATTAAATACGGGTGGGTTTTTTTTGTTTTTTGGTTTTTTTTGTATGTGGGTGTGTTTTTTTAACTAGCATATAGAATTCAGAAGAACCTGTGTAACTATTAAGTAAATAAATTAGCTTTGAGTTCTGTTTTTCTAGCATAGAATATTCATTATCTCCATAGGTAACAGCAAGCACAACCAAATTTGAAATCAGCATATCATAGTGAGCTATAAGCAACACTTCTTCTAACGCAGCTATCAGAAAATGTCTCAGACCCCAAAGATTGTCTTCTGCATAGTAGTGCTTAGCAAGTGGTAGAGATTGAGGTTTAGATTTAAATAGGAACTCTTGCATAAATATAAAGGTAGTATTTTGAACTCTAAATATTTTAAGGCAAAATCAGTAGGAAAATACAAAAAAGTAAGAAAATATAAGCTGTGAAGACATTTTTAATGCTTGGGAATTATTGTTATTGTCATTAAAAGAATAAGAAATAATGCCAAGAAACGTAAGCTCAGTTTCTGATTCTGCCATTGATTTGTTCCATGTCCAGAGTCTAAACTGAATGTAAACAAAGTTATCTTTATGTCTTTCCCAAGTATCAAATATATAGATATAGATAGATATCTAATAGATATATAATTGAATGTTTTCTTCTTTATTGGAGAGATCATGAGCTTTGAAAAGGCAGTACAAGTCTCAAATCTTGACCACCAATTTCTCATTTGTAAAATGAGAATAATAACAACAAATAGGAATTTTGTGAGAAATAAATGAATGTTAATTCATCTTTAAAAAACTTGCATAGTAAAATTCCATTGATTTATATCAAAAGAGATATTGCTTAAAAAGCTTTGTGGTCACAAAACTAGTCTTATTCAGTTTCAGAGGACTGTATAAAACAAAAAGTAAAAGTTTCAATGTTTATGTATCACTTGGGTGAAGAAAATAAGTAAAAAACAAAACTAAGACTCCCCTCATCCAAACCTTACAAATTTTCAGTAATTCAACTAATACTTTCTACGCATACAAGCATAGATATGCAGTTAATGATGTTTATTTTATTTTGTTCTTTTTGCAAAATATTGGAACACATCATGCACACTATTAATCTGTAATTTGCTTTGTTGACTTAACACTCTCTAATAGATATCATTTCATGTCAATACAAGCAGATCTACCTAGCTTTTTTAAATAGTTGTATATTATTCTGTGTGTTCATACAGCCCATAGAGGGGACTTCTAAGGTGCATGAGAAAAGGGTTTGGGGATATCACAGGTATTTCAATAGCATAAAAACTGGAAGCCTATAGTCATTAGATAACTTTTGGAAATCAGGTTCAACCAAGCCCTAATTTTTTCTTTATGTTTTCTAGTTTGAATTTTTTTTCAGTAAAAAAAAATAAGAAAGAAAGAAAAAATTGCGATGAAAATTTTTTTGAATATTAGAGAGATTGAATATCTCTTTCCCATTGCTTTTGTGTGTTTTTTTTTCTTTTTAACTTGCCCATTGATCTCATTAGCCATTTTTTCTAAGTTCATCTTTTTCCTATAGGTTTGTGACAGTTCTTTTCCTATGAATATCATTATCTCATTGCCTCTTCTCTATTGAATGTTTTTTTTTTCTAGTGTGTCATTATTATTTTAAATGATAGTTTGGTTTTGGTTTCGGTTTTGCCATGCTGAGGGTTTAATAGCACTGATGAAAGCCCTTAAACCGTAGTTCTCCATGAATGAAAATCAAACTGGACATTGCTTATGCAACTGAGAAAATCTTGAAACTAACAGCTTAGTTTTAGATCCCTTGTTTTGAAGTTATCTCATTGAAGCTTCTAGATTAAATAAAATATATTTTATAAGTCACTTTCAGATAACTGAGATGCGCAGCTTATCCCTTCCACCAATTAATATTTATCCTCCTTCAAAAGTACACACAACTTTTACTTTTTTCAAGCAATTTCTGGGAATGACTGCCCCAGTATATTCTTCTGCGCCTTATACTCTTAGCTTCATTTTGTTCAGTAGTTTGCACTTATTGCTGTAATACTTTTCTTTTAATTATAACCCATGTTTCTTGAAGTAAAATCAACCTTAGTGTAGAAAATCAAATAGAAAAACAATATCCACTTAGTATATTTTTGGTTCTGCACCCCTGCTTTGATCTAGCTCCTCATTATTCTCTCAGCTACAGTTTAATGTTCTTCATTCTCCTTCCCTATGTATTCTCCATGGAGCTGTTCCCCATGTTGCTCTTTTTCTGTTCCCCTGTGTATCACTGCCTCCTACAGCATACACCCAGTTTCCTATCACTGCTGGTGCATGATAGCAAAGTTCCGAGTCCCCAAACTTGTTCATGCAGCTTCTTCCCATTTCCAGAGATCACAGGAGTGGTCCTCAATTGTAAATAAGTAGCTACCATGGCTCCTGAGAACCAAGGATGAGCAGTTGTTGTTTTCCAAACACTTGATATAACAAAACCATTGTTTCCCACAACCATCTCTACCTTTTCCCCTTGTAGTTTTCTTCATGCAACTTACCACAATATTTATATCTATAGCTATTATTTATATTTAATTTATATATGTATATTTATATTTGTGAGATACCAGATTGTAAGGTTCAGAAAGGCAAGGACCATGCCTGTTATGTTTATTAGTATGAAATCTGCCCTTAGCACAGTACACAACACATGTTAGGCCTTCAATTAATAGCTACTTATTAGAGAACTAGAGGCCCGATGCATGAAATTCATGCAAAAGTAGGCCTTCCTTCCCCCGGCTACTGGCACTGGCTTCCCTCTGGCACCTGGGACCCAGGCTTCCCTCACAGCCCAGGCTTCATCCAGAAGGTCGTCCAGAAGGACATCTGGTCTAATTAGCATATTATGCTTTTATTATTATAGATGTTACTTATTAGAAGTGAATAGCTTGTAATAATAGGCCGAGCCCTATTAGAAAAAACCTTCTTGGTGT
>NW_006300205.1:0-6279 GCF_000327345.1 Myotis davidii | reverse complement strand
GAATAATAACATAATCCAAACACTCAAATTATATGTGAATTTTTTTCACGCAAAAAGTCCTTTATTCAATCAAAAAAGAAACAAGCATTATAAAAGAACTAGAAGCCCATTGCACGAAGATTTGCGCAATAGGCCTTCCTTCCCTTGGCTGCTGGCACCAGTTTTCCTCTGGCACCTGGGCCCCAGGCCTTTGAGACAGATGTTACAATAACTGTGATTATGGTTTGTAAGAAATCCTGAGTGTACATAGTTGATGAATGTACATCTGTGTTTACATTTTAAAATATCAATCAACATCATTAGATAAATTGATAGATGGTGGTTGGTAAGGAATATTTGATCACATATGCTTTGCTTTTGGTGGAAATTTGGGCTAAAATATTTCATATCGTATCAATGTTTTTTTTCCTATTTGAGGTTATATCGAGGTCATATTTACTTAGGTAATACTTTCTATCGCATTCAGAATTGTATTAATCTTTTTAATTTAGACCCCAAGCTATAAATGAATATGAGAGCTATTTTTTCTCTTTTTTTAATAAAAATTTTTTTTTATTGATTTCAGAGAGGGAGAGGGAGAGATAAACATTAATGATAAGAGAATCATTGATTGGCTGTCTCCAGCATTCCCCCTACTGGGGATTGAACCTGCACCCTGGGCATATACCCTGATTGGAACTGAACCTCAACCTCCTATTCATAGGTCAATATTCAACTACTGAACCACACCAGCCAGGCTATTTTTGTTTTTTAACATTTGTCATTTGTATATATGTGTATGTATTATATATTTACATATAGTATATTGATATATGCATGCATTATATATTTATATAGTATATATATGTTAGAAAGAAAATGCTATCAGCCTTACATATTTGCATGGGATGAGTGTTTACAAGGTAATGAAAAGGCTTGGTATATTCACTGGGCTTGTATTACCAGGAGCCTTATTGCAAGATTGAAAACACATACAGAGTACATGTTCAGCAGCAGTAGGAACTTGTCCTTAGCCTAAGCTTGTTTAATCTAAAACACAGACCTGCCCAGGAGCTCTGGAGTCCTGACTAATGGTCTAACATGGGCCATTTACCAGAGAAATGAAGAATCTTCCTTGAAATAATTGACTGTAAGCAAATAGGAAATGAAAATACTTAAGCTGGTTTCAAGAAAATT
Organism: Myotis davidii; assembly: GCF_000327345.1. Classification (NCBI taxonomy): domain Eukaryota; kingdom Metazoa; phylum Chordata; class Mammalia; order Chiroptera; family Vespertilionidae; genus Myotis; species Myotis davidii. The sequence goes on along the minus strand of NW_006300205.1, from coordinate 5,103 downwards.
GCTAACAGGTGAATGTGAGGTGTGGTTTTGGTTTTACATGGTACCTGCTACTCAGATTCATCTGATGTATCTTCAAAACTGAGACATATGAAGATGGAGTGTATGAAACAACTTTAGATTCTCATTAGACACTTTCAAACATTCTATGTCAGGGCCAGCCTGACAAGGTTGAGCCTGGCTGAGGCAGGGAGGTGGGAATTGAGAAAAGAAAGAAAGACAGGAAAGCAGGGTCGGGAGGACCCCAGTTCTCTTGATGAACTGAAGCGAGTTTATTAGCCACACAATCTTATTTATACACAACACACTGAATAGGAGGTCTGTCAGGAGGAATGTATTCTTTGTTCCTCTTAATCGCTAAGGGAGAGACACAGCAGAAGGACAAGTTCTCAGTATAGCATATCTCAGTAAATAATTACAGACTTCTTGGTAAGCTATGAAAGGCTGTTCTCATTCCACAAATGTTGCTCTCATTCTACTGATAATCGCCATCCAAACAAGTCTGGGAAAACTGTGTGGGTAAGGGTCCCAGCCTCGCTAGCCCCTTCAGGTGCAAGAACCTTGCCAGCTTACATCTGGCCCCCAACAATTCTCGGACATCTGTCAGGAGCTACAAGCACCATCACATTGTCACTGATCTAATGGAGTCTATTTTCCTGACACACAATATTGTTTTATCACAACATTCCACTGTGTAGTTTTATTCCTACCTAGGAAAGTTCATAAAGAGAAATCACACAAATAAAAGTATTTATGATATATATAATAATTAATGTGGTATATAGGTAACATAAGGCACTTTTTGTGGGGTTTTTAGGTGCTTTCTTCTTTTTGATACACTAATATGTGTTTGATTTTAGGTTTCCTCAAGAACTGAACATGGGAAAAATAAGTGCTGAGATTATGTGGACCCTTTTTGCTCTGGATATGAAATATGCACTAGAAGGTAATTCCAAATATCTATTCACATTAGACCACACATTTTAGTGGAATCGTTATTTCTTGTTCCTGTTTTTAAATGCAATAATTTATTAATTAAAACATTGATTGTTTCATATGATAGTTCTATTTTTTAAATTCTTTATTGTTTAAAAAATTATATATGTCTCCATTTTCCCCCATTGACCTCTACCCAGCCACTCTCACCGCCCCCAGCACATGCCCTCACCCCCTTGTGTCTGTGTCCATTAGTTATGCTCATATGCATACATATAAGTCCTTTGGTTGACTCTTACTCCTCCCCTGCCTTTCCTCTGAATTTTAATGGTCTGTTTGATGCTTCTCTCTCTCTGGGTCTATTTTTGTTCATCAGTTTGTGTTGTCTATTATATTCCATATATGAGTGAGATCATGTGATATTTATCTTTCTCTGATTGGCTTATTTAGCTTAGCATAATTCTTTCCAGGTTCATCCATATCGTTGTGAATGGTAAGAGTTCTTTATTTTTTTTAGCAACATAGTATTCCATTGTGTAGATGTGTCACAACTTTTTAATTCATTCATCTACTAACAGGCACTTAGGCTGTTTCCAAATCTTAGCTATTGTAAATTGTGCTGCTATGAACATAGGGGTACATATGTCCTTTCTGATTGGTGTTTCTGGTTTCTTGGGATATAGTTCTAGAAATAGGATTACTAGGTCGAATGGGAGTTTTATTTTTAATTTTTTTGAGAAAACTCCATACTGTTCTCCACAGTGGCTGCACCAGTCTGCATTCCCACCAGCAGTGCATGAGGGTTCCTTTTTTTCCACATCCTTGCCAACACTTGTCGTTTGTTGATTTGTTGACAATAGCCATTTTGACGTGTGAGATGGTACCTCATTGTTGTTTTGATTTGCATCTCTCAGATGATTAGTGAATTTGAGCATGTTATCCTATTTTTTTATGTTGTGAAAAAACTCCATACTGTTTTTAATAGTTGATGCACCTTTTATAATCCCAGCAATAGTGCACGAGGGTTCCCTTTTCTCCACATCTTCTCCAACACCTGTTGTTTGTTGTTTTACTGATGATAGCCATTCTGACAGGTGTGAGGTAATATCTCATTGTGGTTTTAACTTGTAGTTTTCCTGATGATTAGTGATGTGGAGCATCTTTTCATGTCTATTGGCCATTTGAATGTCCTCTTTGAAGAAATGTCAGTTCAGGTCCTCTGGCCTTTTCATTTAATCAGAATTGTTTGGTTTTCTTGGTGATAAAGTATGTAAGTTCCTTAGATATTTTGAGTGTTAATCACTTATCGAATATATCATCACAAAATAAAACAAAACAAAAACAACCCCAAAACCTTGTGAACAGTTTAGTTCTAAAAAAGTATTCCTACAATATAGTAAGAAAATTTTCTCAAAGTATTTAAAAGCAATAAGAAGTGCATACATTTTCATCAAATGGTCTAAGGTGCAGGATCATAGTGACATCTCATTTGTAAGATAATGCTCAGATGCAGGACTACTTGATGGTAGTTTATTGGCCATGTTGAGAGTGTAGATAATCATCTGCATGGGCGTGGAAATGGTAGCCAAGGCGAGGCAGGTTAAAATCCAGCTGAAGCTTGCACAGGGCAATAGCAAGGCTCTTCACCAGAAACTTCACTTTTAATAAATCTAAGTCATACAATGTAAAGCAAAGGAATGCAGCTCTGAGTTTAAAAATCCTCTAAATATTATTTGAGCACTTCCATGTTTAAAGTGAGAGAGAGAACCACAAACCAGTCTATGGTGTCTATCCTCTAGGAACTTAATAGTCTAGTAGGTAATTATCTTTGCACTTTTTCAACAAATATATATTGAGCCCCTAGAAGCTAAATTCACATAACTGCACTCAGTGTGGAGGCTACAACAATGAACAAGATAGCGATGGTCCCTGGCCACGAGAACTCAGCAGGCCCATTAGCCAGAAAGAGCAAGGGGTGAGGCTGGAGAAAATGATGGGGACCTGCATGCAGGGCCTTGTACCCCTTGGTGAGGTGTGTGACTCTCTGCCTAGAAAATCAGGGGACCATAAAGGGACTTCATCAGGGTCAGGTCTTTCCAGATAAAGCATTTTGACTGCAGGGTGGGAAATAGATTAATACCATAAATAGGGTAAGACTGGTTCAGAGTTCATGCCACCGTTTTCTAGCGTTGCTAAAATGTAAGCTTGCTACTAGGGGACACAGAAGGAACATAAGATGTTTTCCTTGTTTGGAAAAAAAAAAGGTACACAGTAAATTATTTTATCGACTTTTCTGGCAAAGTCTGAGTCTAATCCTTAAGATTACAGCAGGACTGCTCAGAGGGGCACAGTTAGGTACACAGTAAATTATTTTATCGACTTTTCTAGTAAAGTTTGAGTCTACCACCCTGCAAATATAGAGATTTAGCTAATCCTTAAGATTACAGCAGAACTGCTCAGGGGGGCAAAGGTTATATTCTGCAATGCAGTGTTCCTTCTCTGCAGTTTTTATCAGTCCTGCTTTTTCTCTGCCTCCAACCAACCTCCTTTTATACCACTCTGCTCTGATTGTCTCTTTGGAATCCAACAAGTCTCTTAAGTCAAATGGGAACCACCAGTCCACTAACTGGTGAATTTCTTCAGAGAGCAATTTTGCTTCCCTAGTCCTATCCGCTACATTCCTCTGCCTTCCCTGAATGCCTATCAGGCATCTTATACTTCACATGGTCAATATAGAAGTCTGACTCTCCCCTGGCAGAACCTGCCTCTTCCCTCTGGCTGGCCCCCTTCCCTATTGCAATTATTGGCACCACCATTCATGCATTTACTTAAGTCGAACATGTAGGGTTACCGTGGATTCCTTTCTTTTCCCCAGCACACTCAGTTTATCCCAGTTTTGGGCTTTATGCCAGGTCGTCTACTGCCTGGACTTCCCTTTCCACCAGTCTTCACAGCAGCTGTGCAGGGCTCAGCTTCATGCCACCTCCTCAGGATCGAACATCATTCCCAGGAGTAACCTTAGTTGAATCCTTAGCGTAGCCACGAATTACTATCTTTTATTTGCTTGTTTGTGTGTTTCTGCTTGTTCAATGAATATTTCTTAACAGTATTCCCCATTGCAATGTATAATTTTGTCTATGATTTTTACTAACATAGCTATATTGCCTAGAACAATGCCTAGACAATAGAAGCTACTCGGTAACTATTTGTTGCATAAAATGTTTACCAGGTGATTCCAACTCAATGGAGGAATGAAAGGGGCAGTGGTGAAGAATTCCACTTTGATCTTCTTTTGTTATGTGATCTTGGGAACCTTCTGAGAAATCAACAGTTTTGTGTCTCATCATCCTCACCTGTACAATGAAAGGTCCACATTGGATCAATGGGCTGGGCAATGGGCAGGGAGGCTACTGCCCACACTTATGAGAAAATTGATTGCTTGGAACTATTCCAAGGTGGCACGGCTTGCCAGGGCACATTGTATTTGAGCAGGCTTATATCTTTGCTTATGTGGTAGCATGTGTGCAAATATTGGGCATTTTATGTTCCCTTCACTTATAAAACTGTGTGTTAATTTGAGAAATGTAAGTGTAATGTTTGTGTTAAAAAATTTAAAGCTCAAAAATTTATTATTTGTTTGAGACAACAATGAAATTAGAAATGTTACAAGTAAAGCATCTGTAACTTTGAACAGATGCTTATGGATTTTGGTTAATAATTTTGTGCAATAACAGTATCCCAAAATGCAGAGATTATATCTTTAAGAATCAGGTCCAAGATCAATGGTAATTAATCATTTTGTGATTATCTTAGATCTTTTGGAGACAGTTTTATTATTAGTTTGACTTTTCAAATAGCAGATTTGATACTTAAATAATATACCATATAACTTACCTACTTAAAGTATACAGTCAATAGTTGTTACATTTGCTTATTTATACACATTGTCAAGAAGGCCTGTAAGGGAGTACTTGGATTGCAGTTCATGGTTTATGCATCTTCTTACACAGATGAGAGGACTTTTGAGTGCAAACATTATATATGTCATCTTTGTGTTCATTGAATCTTAATAGAAATTCAATAGGCGCTTGTTTATCTGATTCAAATTGCAAATATGACAACCCTGTACAAAGAGCGTTGGAAACAAGGCCAGAACACTTGCCATGTTCA
>NW_006300204.1:42933-47859 GCF_000327345.1 Myotis davidii | reverse complement strand
GTGTGTCATAGGTTCGCCATCACTGTCCTAAAGTATTAGTAAGGAGAAGGGGAAGTACCCTCTCATAGTCCTCAGAGCAGCCCTATGCTTGCTTTTGTCTGTTTTCTCTTTATAAATCCCATTTCAGTTTTCTACAATCTTTCTTATGGTGGCCTGCCTTTTTGTAGTAAAAACAGACTCCTTTCTCTCCTTTTCTAAGAGACTTCTAAGTAGAACTGGCTTGGTTGCTTAATTGTTAAAGCTGTAAGTTCATAGTTTGGGTAACTTTATCTTTTTCTTTCTTTTGGATAGTTTTAGATAGATGATCAGCCAGAATAGCCAGTTAATCAGCATGGGTAGTCTGCCAGTTTAATTTATGTTGTTTGATCAGAGTTACAAATTCTTCATCTAGTCCAGCGGTTCTCAACCTGTGAGTCACGATCCCTTTGGCGGTCGAATGACCCTTTCACAGGGGTCGCCTAAGACCATCCTTCATATCAGATATTTACATTATGACTCATAACAGTGGCAACATTACAGTTATGAAGTAGCAACGAAAATAATTTTATGGTTGGGTCACAACATGAGGAACTGTATTTACAGGGCCAGAAGGTTGAGAACCACTGAGTTAACACAACTCCAAACAAAAAATAATTATCTGAATGATTAGTCTTCAGTCTTTGACTTCAAAATTTTGACTTTAAAATTATTCTTTAGTCTTTGACTTTATAATTTTAAAAACAACAACAACATTGACATTACTGCTTATTTCAGGAAAAGATAATATGCAATATTCTTATCCCTATTCCAAGAATTAAACTGTCAATTCTCAACCTGTGAGTCACGATCCCTTTGGCGGTCGAATGACCCTTTCACAGGGTTCGCCTAAGACCATCCTTCATATCAGATATTTACATTATGACTCATAACAGTGGCAACATTACAGTTATGAAGTAGCAACGAAAATAATTTTATGGTTGGGTCACAACATGAGGAACTGTATTTACAGGGCCAGAAGGTTGAGAACCACTAATCTAGTCCTTCCAAAAATGCCGAATTTAGTAAGGGATCATTTTGATGATCCTTGAAACTTTCTGGCAACAGACCTGAATATCGTTTGAAAGTCTTTTCAGAATGTTCAAAGAAATCAAGCACTGGTTCATCAGGCTTTCTTTTACATTGCTGGATCTTTGTCCAGTCCATTCTCCGAGGAAAAATTTCAGGTATGGCTTGATAAAGCTGGTGGGCCAATTCCCTGCATTTTTCTCTGTCTGTCTCTTTCAGTTTTAAAAAATCATCTACAGGAGTATGCCAGTGAACCTTTTTCAGCCATTCTGTTGTTTTGCTTTCAGAAACCAGTAGGTGTATTAATTGGAACAGGTCAGAATAGCCAGGATCATATGTTCTAACAGTTAAATCAAATTCCTTTGCAACCCCATCAGGGTCCTGTAGAGGGTCAGAAAAATCTTTAGTTAGGTTTCTTAATTCTGTTCTAGTCCAAGGAACATGTACAATTGCTGCATCCCTTCTACCTGAGACAGGCTTTTCCCTGAAAGCAGCTGCTAGAATTCTTGAATTTTCTTTCTCTGAATTCTCATTTTTCCCTAGGTCAGCAGGGAATGGTAGTTGAGGAGATATAGAAGAAGGAAGAAGAGAGGTGGAGGGCAAGTCTGCACAAAGGGTATAGCGGAGGAGCAGTAGAAGGAGGGGGGGATGGGGTCTTGGCACTTACTTGCTTCAGAAGCCTTCTTTAGGTCAGAGACAGTCTCCAAAATTTTCTTATTAACTTCTTGTAGGGAAGATGTTTTATCTGATCCTCTCCTAGAAGCCTCTAATTTCCAATCAAGATAAGCTTCCTCTTCATTTAATTTAATTTTAGAACCGGCTTTTTCTAATTGAGCACACAGAAAAAATCACTTTGGAGGTGTCAAAAGTTCCCCACTTTGGCCATTTCAAGTTGATATCATTTTTAGTTAAATTTTCCCATTTTTTTAGATACTTGCAAGTTGAAATTCCATATGAATAGTACATGTACCCTGCTGGAGTGTTAACAGGGGCTGGGATTCTTGGGGTTTAGCAACCTCAGAGGTGCAATTTCCCATCTTTTAAAATTTATTATTATTATTGAATATCTGCAGAGTCTGAGCAAATTTTCTAGGGATGTTATGTAGTGGGTTGCAAAGTGTACTGCTTCTGGGTTGAGCTCCATGAAGCTCTCACCCCTTATGTTGCAATTCAACCTTACATTTCTCGGTTTCTCTCCTGGCTGTCTAGGACAGCCAGAAGGGCTCAGGGCGCTGGTTTACCAGGCCTTGTGGGCACTCCCGGGGATGAGCCAATCAATTAATTACAGTTGAGTTGGAATTTCCCTGTGGGCCTCCTGCACGTCATGAGAGATGACCTCAGACACCTCCACAAAGGTTCTTAGTCGCCTAAGAACACCCGAGAATTAGGCAGGAGGGAGGATGTGCCCCTTTATCTTCAGAGCTGAATGAGTTCAGCTCTCATTTATACAGTGAAGGTTTTTTGTTTGTTTGTTTGTTTGTTTTTGTTGTGTTTTTTTTGTTGTTGTTGTTTTGCTCAGACTCTCAGAAAGCAATTCCAATTGAAGAGCCGAAATCAAAACCAGCCACCCATTTTGTTGTTGTTGTTTTTTGTATTTTTTCTCCAGTCTTGCCTTAGGCTATTAACCCTTAGGTTCTATTAACCCTTAATCTTAGTTCCACCTCCAGGATTTTAAAATACAGCTCAAATAAAGTCAAAACCTCTACCAAAGCAAGGGAAGGTCCTGGATCCAAGAGACAACTCACCCAAATTCACCTGATATTGCGGGGGAGCCGGCGGGCTCAATGGGCCCCTTGCTGGATCCTAACACCGAGTCTGAGTCCACAAGGTAGTCCTGGGTGAGCTTCTTTGGAATCCTGCCATGACTACACCAAGTAATGTTAATGTAAAAAAAGAATTCAGACCTGCAAAGAATTTTTGTGAATTTATTTGAGCCAACCTGTCGACATATGCTGGGAAGCAGAACTTCAATGAATTAAGATAATGCTCTGGAGAATGGAGGGTTACATCTGTATTTATACATAGCAATCAAAGGAAAGGGACATAGGTAAGTTACAAGAAATTAATTGGTGATAGATTAAGGAGGTGGGATAAAGCAAAGTGGGGAAACTTCTGGGATAGGGTAAAAAGTGAAATGATGGACATATGCTTCTTTTACATGGATGGATACAGGATAATTTAACATAATTAACAGTTGACAATTAACTTGATAACAATAACAATGAGGGAATGTCCTTGTGCCATTTGTTGTGCCCTGAGGGGTCCAGGGGGGAAAAAGGAAGTTACAAGTTTCCCAGGCATCTCACCGATATGTTATCTTAGAGGCAAAAAGGCAAATGGTCTCAATAAAGATCTAAGTTGATCTTTGTCAGGGAAAATATTGGACTAGGACATGACTACCCACCATAACCTGTTTGTAGTTAAATATTTAATTTTCAGACCATCTTTTGTGGTTATTTTAGGTCTCTGAGTTTGCAAGACTGCCACGCAGGCCTCCCCTGAGCTTGTCAGGTTAGCATGTGGCTCCTTTCATCCATAGAATAGAGACTTGAATGAAGTGAAGGAACAAGATTGGGAAAAGAAGAGTGACTAGGACTTGGCTATGTGTCAGTATGAATCATGGCTAAATGAAAAGCATAGATACTGCCCAAGTGGTAGAGTTGGAGAGCCTAGGCAACAAGAAGGCCACAAATAAGACTAAAAAAACACTGAATGGATGAGGCAATTTTTTAAAAAATAAGCTTTTATTGATTTCAGTGAAATGAAGGGAGAGGGAGAGAGAGATAGAAACATCAATGATGAGAGAGAGAGAAGCATCAATTGGCTGCCTCCTGCTACTGAGGATCAAGCCTGCAATCTGGACATGTGACCTGACCGGGAATCAAACCAGTGACCTCTTGGTTTATTGGTCGATGCTCAACTACTTAGCCACACCATCCAGGCAGAAGAGGGTATTTTTAGCAGGCAATACTTTGAGACCAGCCAATTGAGAATAGAAGTGATGGGACTTCCACATTGAGATGTCTTCCTAAGGGAAATATGGTAGGGACCAGAGCACAGAAAAGAGATCATTGCAAGAGGGAGATATTTGACAATCAAGCCATGGAAGTTTGGCATACCATAAGGAGAGGAGAGTGGAAAAAAAGCAGAGAGCCAAGAATAGAGAAGTGTGTGTTCCTATAGGAACCTAATCCCTCCTTTGCCACCAATTCCAGACCCATACTTAGAATCATAGGAAGTTGAAGCTTAGAGGACCCTTTGAAATTATGATGTGGCCCACTTTGCCTCAATTGTGCAGGTGTGAAAAAGTGAAACCTTGAAAGAAAATGGAATTTATTCAAGGTTACACAATGTCAGAGGAAGGGCTAGCACTCACACTAGTTTTAAATATATAACACTACCACTTATGTTATACATCCCCTAATTCTACAGATTCTGTTCAATCACCCTAAGAAGTGTATTTGGAAGAAACCCCTGGGCAGTGTAGAGCTGTTTTGTCTTCACTGAGCCATGATTTCTCTCTCTAAATATAAAGCAAATATAATTGGTCAGTCTACTGTAACAGCAAAGCATGCACTTGAAGATCAAGACTGTATCCACTGGTTGTATACATGCACAAAGAATGAGAAACAAACAAAAAGATGAAGCAAGAGTATGCCACCAGCTTTTTTACTAAGTTTATTGGACTCTGGTTCTTAAAGTGACGAAAGAAAAGGAAGTTAGACAGTTGTGGTGACTGTGAGTGGGTGGATGTGATATATACACACTGTCCAAATTTCATGAGTTTCCTACCCCCACCCATTCTCCCCATTAACTTGGAGAATTAAGCAAGAGACACTCCCTAATGCCTAAGAAGATCTCTTGCAGGCTGGAGATGCTAGC
>NW_006300204.1:41036-42895 GCF_000327345.1 Myotis davidii | reverse complement strand
ATGAATGGACCTTCAATTTAATTCCAATTCATTTAATCAAAAGGTTTTATTAGTGACTTGTGTCAGGTTTGTGTTACTTACAGGAACTGTCTCCTTTACTTAATCCTTATAACAAGGCTATGAGAAAGGTATTAATTTTACTCACATTTTGCATATGTCAAGGGTAAGGCTCAGGGAATGTAGATAACTTTCCTTAGGCTCCATAGCTAGTTTGAAGTGGAGCTGGGAATGGAACCTATGAGCACCTGTTCTGGCTACCACTATTCAAGACTACATCTTGTACTATGAGGTCCATCTCTGTAATTCTGAGCCCAGGTCAGGGCCTGGTATGTGTTTAGTATTTGTTATATCACCTTCCACAAAATGAATGTGGAAGGCAATATAACTAGGAGTTTAAAGTAATATAAAACAATAAGAGAATGAAGGATTAAATCCCCAAAGGGCCAGGAAAGATATTGAGGAGGAGGTGATGGCATTTAAAATAGACTTTGAAGATTTGGTAGGTCTTATATAGGAAGAATTGGGAACAATTAATGGGATTATTTCAAGCTAAAGTTAAGGGTGAAGTGGGGCCACTGTGTAGATGGATGGTTTTCTCTTCAGCATTTATAGCCTCATATTTCAGACTTCAACCCCAAGACATAAGCAGATGTTTTGCCACAGGACAGTATTTGACCCATGGTATACCGAAAGCTATGTAATAACACACCATATAATAAAATGGTTACTTTATTAAGGATAAGTTTACATTTCCTGAGCACATACCATCTGGAGGATTTCAAGAAGGTGTCTATGATCATCTTGGTAGGTAGAAACAAATAAGACAGCATTAAAATTTCATTTTAAAATAGGTAAATTAGTAGAATCCGAAAATAGATTAGCTGTTGCGTAGGGCTGGGTGACAGGGGGAATGAGGAGTGACTGCTGATAGGTACAAGGTTTCTTTTGGAGTTATGAAAGTATTTGGTATGAGTGGGGGGTGGCGGGCAATGGGGTGATAAGGACACATATGTAATACCTTAATCAATAAAGAAAAAAAGATAATAATACAATTGATTATGGTGATGGTTGCACAAAAATCTTCGAATTGTAAACTTTAAATAGGTGTATTTTTGGTCTGCATATTACCTCTCAATAAAGCTGTTAAAAATTCATTACAGTTTTGAAGAATCGTTAATGGCCCAGGAAAAGTTTACAATACAATGTCAAGTAATAAAGAAGAATATTTGCCCTGCCCCGCCCCCACCAGCTCTTAGCTCCCCCCTGGGTTTCCAATCACTGTCAGTGGCAGGGGGCTTCTTCCTGCTTTCCCTTTCGCCTCCCTGCATTGTGCCTACATATGCAAATTAACTGCCATCTTGTTGGCAGTTAATTTGCATATAGCCCTGATTAGCCAATGAAAACGGTAGCGTCATACGCCAATTACCATTTTTCTCTTTTATTAGTGTAGATATACTGGAGGCCTGATGCATGAAAATTCATGCAAGAATAGGTCTTCCTTCCCCCAGCTGCTTGCACCGGCTTTCCTCCAGCATCTGGGATGCGGGCTTTCCTCCTCCAGCTGCTGCAGGCACCTGGGACCTGGGCTGTCTTCCCTCCTGCCCTGGCTTCATCAGGAAGGATGTCCAGAATGATGTCCGGAAGGACATATGGTCTAATTAGCATATTACCCTTTTATTATTATAGCCTAGGGGCCCGGTGCATGAAATTCGTGCACTGGGTGTGGGGGGGTGGGGGGAGCGTCCCTCAGCCCAGCCTGCCCCCTCCCACATACTGGGAGCCACTGACGGCAGTTGGACATCCTTAGTGCTGCCATGGAGGAGGGAGAGGCTCCTGCGGCCGGGCCTCCCCTTGCCAGC
>NW_006300204.1:38348-40495 GCF_000327345.1 Myotis davidii | reverse complement strand
TAAAAAAGCACCAAAATTTAAAACTAAATGCAGAAACCAAATTCAGGTAACACTATAAACACTGGTTAGCTGACAAGTGTTTACATAACTGAGACAACAGCAGTTGCTACACAAGAGACACCACTACTATAATTTAACTAGAGGCCCGGTGCACAAAATTTGTGCACAGGGGAAGGGGTGGGGGCCTTCAGCCTGGCCTGTACTCTCCCACAATCCGGGACCCCTCAGGGGATGTCCAACTGCCTATTTAGGCCTGATCCCAAGATAGGGCCTAAACAGGCAGTCAGACATCCCTCTTGCAATCCAGGACCACTGGATCCTAACTACTCACCTGCCTGCCTGATCACCCCTAACCACTCTGCCTGCCTGCCCCTAACCACTCACTTGCCTGCCTGCTCCTAACTGCTCATCTGCCTGACTGCCTGATCACCCCTAACTTCCCTCCCTGCCAATCTGATCACTCCTAACTGACTCTGCCTGCTGGCCTGATCATTCCTAACTGCCTCTCCTACCAGCCTGGTTGCCTCCACCTGCCCCCCCTCCATCCTGGTTGTTCCCAACTGCCCCCCTCCCCGCTGGCCTGGTCACCCCACACAGCCTGCTGTTCAGTCATTTGGTCATCCCTCACTAATCCCCCTGCCAGCCTGGTCACCCCATGCAGCCTGCTGTTCAGTCATCTGTCCAGGGGTTTTTGGTCTTGATGGCCCCTGGCTTTTTATATATTAGGATAGATTATTGACTATAGTCCCTATGCTGTACTTTACATCCCATGACTATTCTATTACTGCCAATTTGTACTTCTTAACCCCTTTACCTTTTTCACCCAGTCCCCAACCCCCTCCCATTTGGTAATTATAAAAATGCTCTCTTTATCTATTTCATATAATATTGGTTTGGTTATTTTAATATTCAGAAAAAAATGAATGCATTAAAAATACCATGAAATATTCATTGTATATTCATTGTATCTACAAATAAATAAAATAATTTAAAATAATCAATAAAAATGAGCAATAATTAGGTGACAACCTGCCCAAGAAATAATATACTTGGTTAGTAAATACATGGGAATAAACAAAGCCCTGCTTATAATAGAAGAAAGATGCAAACAATGGATACTTCCATTGTTAGTGGAGGAGAGTCACTCTCTCATGGGGATGACCAGAGTATAAGATTGGTGCCAATATTTTAGAAGACAATGTCACAATATTTATAAAGATAAACAGATTTACTGTGCTATTAAAGTTTTAGAATATCATTCTTTCTACAGAAGCATTTAGACAAGTGTACAATGAAATACAAACAAGGATGCTTAGTTCATCATTGATTATAATAAAGAAAAAAATAGAAGCAACCTAAATGTCCATCAACATGGAAGTGAATATGTCCATTAATCTGAACCATAATTTAGAATTATTTAGTTCATCAATATCTATAGTAATAGAAGCGTAATATGTTAATTAGACCAGATAGCCAAACGACCTTTCAGATGTCATTCTGGACATCCTTCCACACGATGCCATGGCGGTGGGGGCAGAGGCAGAGGTGGTTAGGGGCAATCAGGCAGGCATGAGAGCAGTTAGGGGTAGTTAGGCAGGCATGCAGAGTGGTTAGGGGAGATCAGGTAGTCAGTCAGGTGAGCGGTTAGGAGCCAGTGGTCCTGGATTGCTAGAGGGATGTCCGACTACCAGTTTAGACCCAATCCCACAAGGATCCCTGCAGGATCAGGCTTAAACCAGCAGTCAGACATCACTGAAGGGGTCCCATATTGCAAGAGGGTACAGGCCAGGTTGAGGGACACCCCCCCCCATGCACGAATTTCATGCACTGGGCTTCTAGTAATAAATAGTACTATAGGAAGAGATTAACCAAAGAGTTTATATGCATACTAGGGGCCCGGTGCACAAAATTCATGCACTGGGTGGGGGTGAGGGGGAGTGTCCCTCAGCCCAGCCTGCCCCCTCTCACATACTGGGAGCCCTCAGGCATTGACCCCCATCAATCTCCAATCGCAGGATCGGCCCTTGCCAGGGCCTGACGCCTCTGGCCCAGGCGTCAGGCCTGGGCAGGGGACCCCCCTCTCCCCTGCATCACCAGCTCTGCCCTCACCCAGGCCTGATGCCTGGGCCAGAGGCATCAACCACCAT
>NW_006300204.1:34286-37961 GCF_000327345.1 Myotis davidii | reverse complement strand
CATGCCCATGAAGATGGATTTGGTTTTGCTCCTTTCTCTATTCCTCATACTTTTCATACTGAGTACCTTCAATAAAATTGTTAAATGAGTCAAATGAATAGACTCATTTGAGGGGTCTTCAAACTACGGCCTGCGGGCCACATGCAAATACAAATATTGTATTTGTTCCCGTTTTGTTTTTTTACTTCAAAATAAGATATGTGCATTGTGCATAGGAATTTGTTCATAGTTTTTTTTTTTAAAGTATAGTCTGGCCCTCCAACGGTCTGAGGGACAGTGACATGGCCCCCTGTTTAAAAAGTTTGAGGACCCCTGGCCTAGGGGGTAGACAGCAGGTATTGAGCAGAAGGGATCAATGAGGGATCAAAGAGCGGACATCTGTAATACTTTCAATAATAAAGATAAATGTAAAAATATATCACTGAGAAAATTGAATATTTAAACTTCCTAAAAAAAGCATACAATATAACTATTGAAAACAATGGGGGAAATAATGTGTACAAATACAGAAAGATGTCTACTACATATACTTATTTGATGAAAGCAATTTTTAAAGAGAATGCATAATATGAGTCCATTTAAAAATAAATAAATAAGTTAATATATGCATAGTACAACTCTCAGCGGTTCTCAACCTATGGGTCGCAAACAATGAAAATACATCCTGCATATCAGATATTTACATTATGATTCATAACAGTAGCAAAATTACAATTATGAAGTAACAACAAAAATAATTTTATGGTTGGGGGTCACCACAACATGAGGAACTGTATTAAAGGGTTGCAGCATTAGGAAAGTTGAGAACTACTGGTAGGGCAAATGACAAACTGTAATTGATAGGGTGAATTAATGGGGGATTTTCATTTTCTCCTAATGAGGAAGATTTCATCAATCCTACAGTAGCTACTTATTAAGGCATGGGACCTCATATAAGTTATTTTATCTCTCTAGCCTCAGTTGTTATATGTAAGAGAAAGCTAAAAGGTGTACCTATTTCATGGGGTTTTCTTTTTTTTTAAAATATATTTTATTGATTTTTTAGAGAGGAAGGGAGAGGGATAGAGAGTTAGAAACATCAATGAGAGAGAAACATCAATCAGCTGCCACTTGCACATCTCCTACTGGGGATGTGCCCGCAGCCAAGGTACATGCCCTTGGCCGGAATCGAACCTGGGACCTTTCAGTCCGCAGGCCGACGCTCTATCCACTGAGCCAAACCGGCCAGGGCGGGTTTTCTTGACAATAAAATGAAAATGCTCAACTAATGTTAGCTATGCTGCTTTGTACTGTTCTAATTTTTAATAATTTTCCTGCATTGTTCCTGAAACCAGAAAAAAAGTAGAAAAATAGGCTAAATATCATATTACTAGACAATGACTTGCTTAACAATGAGATCAAGGAAGAAATAAAAAGCTACCTACCTCAAAACAAATGAAAGTGAGAAAACAACAACCCAAAACTTGTGGTATACAGTGAAAGCAGTCTTTAGAGGACAATTAATAACATTACAGGCCTACCTCATTAAACAAGAAAAATGTCAAAAAACAATCTAACTTTATACTTAAAGGAACTGGGGAGAAACACACACACAGACAAAGCCCAAAATGAGTGGGAGGAAGGAAATAAGAAAGATAACAGAAGAAATAAACAAAATAGAGTCTAAAAACACAATACTAAACATCAATGAAATGAAGACCTGGTTCTTTGAAAACATAAACAAGATTGACAGACATTTAAGCAGACTCATCAGGAAGAAAAGAGAGAGGGCCTAAATAAATAAATAAATAAAATGAAAGAAAAGACGACACAAAAGACACCAAAAAACACAAAGGATTGTAACAAAATATTATGAACAATCATATGCCAACAAATTGGACAATCTGTAAGAAATGGATAAATTCCTAGAAACATACAATCATCCAAAACTAAATAAAATTAATCAAGTAATATGAACAGTTTACAACAAATTAAATTTAAGCAATAATTTAAAAAATTCCCCCCAAAATAAAAGGGAATGAGTTCACAAGTGAATTTTACCAAACATTCCAAAAAGAATTAACACCCATAAGTCTCAAAATATTTCAAAATTTTGAAAAGAGGAAAAACTTCCAAGGTCATTTTAGGAGACCAGCATTAGCCTAATTTCAAAACCAGATAAAGACACTACAAAGAAAGGAAATTATAGGCCATTATTTCTGATGAATATAGATGGTAAAATCCTCAACAAAATATTACCAAACTGAATTCAGCAATACACTAAAAAGATCAGACACCATGATTAAGTGGGATTTATCCTGGGGATGCAAGATTGGTACAATATTTGCAAGTCAATAAATGTGATACACCACATAAAGAAATGGAGGAAAAAATCCTAGAGACATGATTATGTCCACAGATGCAGAAAAAGCATTTGACAAAATCCAGCACTCATTTTCTAATTAAATTAAATGTATTGGGGTGACATTGGTTAACACATTATATAAGTTTCAAGTTTTATCATATATCATCTGTATTTAGCACTGTGTGCTTGCCACTAATTTCTTTTTTAAATCTTTATTGTTGAGATTATGACAGATGTCCCTCTTTTTTCCTCTTTTCCTCCCTCCACCGAGTTCCCGCCCCATCCCATGGCTGCGCCACTCTATTGTCTGTATTCAAAGGTAATGCATATATGCATATATGATCTTTGTTTAATCTTCCCCTGCAATGCCTTCCCTCTGAGAATCGTTAGTCTGTTCCATTTTCATGCCACTGATTCTATTTTATTAACAAGTTTATTCTGTTAATTAGATTTATTATTTGTTCATTTCAATTTTTGGATTAAATTGATGATAGGTATGTATTTGTTGCTATTTTGTTGTTCATATTTTTGTCTTTTTCTTTTTCTTCTTCTTCCTATTCTTTTCTTTTATTTTTATTTCTTTATTGACTAAGGTATTACATATGTGTCCTTATCTCCACCATTATAACCCCAAAACTCCTCTCATGCCCTCACCTCCATGTTGTCTGTATCCATTGCTTAGGCTTATATGCATGGATACAAGTACATTGATTGATCTCTTCCCCTTACCTCCACCCTCCCTTACCTTCCCTCTGAGGTTTGAAGGTCTGATGGATGCTTCTTTGTCGCTGGATCTATTTTTGTTCATCAGTTTATGTTGTTCATTATATTCTACAAATGAGTGAGATCATGTGATATTTAGCTTTCTTCGACTGGCTTATTTCGCTTAGCATAATGCTCTCCAGTTCCATCCATGCTCTTGCAAATGGTAAAAGTTCCTTCTTTTTTTATAGAGGCGTAGTATTCCATTGTGCAGATGTACCACCACTTTTAAATCCACTCATCTCCTGATGGGCACTTAGGTTGTTTCCAAATCTTAGCTATGGTGAAATGTGCTGCTATGAACATAGGGCTGCATATATCCTTTCTGATTGGTGTTTCTAAGTTTCTTGGGATATATTCCTAGAAGTGGGATCACTGAGTCAAATGGGAGTTCCATTTTTAGTTTTTTGAGGTAGCTCCATACTGTTTTACTCAGTGGCTGCACCAGTCTGCATTCCCACCAACAGTGCAGAAGGGTTCCTTTTCCCCACGTCCTCTCCAACACTTGTTGTTTGTTGATCAAATCATCATTTTTATAGAGTAGTAGCAATTTAACAAAACATATCAAG
>NW_006300204.1:33519-34243 GCF_000327345.1 Myotis davidii | reverse complement strand
GATCACTGGGTCAAATAGAAGTTCTGTTTTTAGTTTTTTGAGGAAACTCCATACTGTTCTCCACAGTGGCTGCACCAGTCTGCATTCCCACCAGCAGTGCACGAGGTTCCATTTTTATCCACATCCCCTCTAGCACTTGTCATTTTTTGATTTGTTGAAGATAGCCATTCTGGCATGTGTGAGATGGTACCTCATTGTTGTTTTGATTTGCATCTCTTGGACGATTAGTGACTTTGAGCATGTTTTCATATGTCGTTTGGCCTTCCTTATGACTTCTTTAAAAAAGTATTTATTTAGGTCCATTTTCCATTTTTTGATTTGGTTTTTTATCTATCTTTTGTTAAGTTGAATGAGTTCCCTAAAAATGTTGGAGATTAAACCCTTATTGGTGATAACATTGGCAAATATGTTCTCCCATGCAGTGGGCTTTCTTGTTATTTTGTTGATGGGTTCTTTTGCTGTGCAGAAGCTTTTTATTTTGATGTAGTTCCATTTGTTTATTTTCTCTTTAGTTTCCATTGCACTAGGAGCTGTATTGGTGAAGAAATTGCTTCGGCTTATGTCTGAGATTTTGTTGCATTTGGATTCCTCTAGTATTTTTATGATTTCCCATCTTACATTTAAGTCCTTTATCCATTTTGAGTTTATTTTTGTGTGTGGTGTAAGTTGGTGGTCTAGTTTCATTTTTTTTTTTTTACATGTATTTTTCCATTTTTCCCAACAC
>NW_006300204.1:25032-31422 GCF_000327345.1 Myotis davidii | reverse complement strand
ATTTCTGTTGAGAAATCATTTGATAATCGAATGGGAGATCCCTTGTATGTAACTTTCTGTCTCTCTCTTGCAGCCTTTAAGATTTTCTCTTTGTCCTTAACATTTGCCATGGTAATTATGATGTGTCTTGGAGTGGGTCTTTTCAGGTTCATCTTGTTGGGGACTCTCTGTGCCTGTGTGATTTTTTTCTTCTCCACCTCTGGGAAGTTTTCTGATATCATTTCTTCCAATAGGTGTTCTAACCCTTGTTCCTCTTTCTGTTGTTCTGGCACCCCTATTATTCTTATGTTGTTTCGTTTCATGTTGTCCCATAGCTCCCTTAGTCTCTCCTCCTGTCTTTTAATATTTTTCTCCAATTGCTGTTCAGTTTGCCTGTGTTTTGTTTCCCTGTCTTCTAATTCACTAATTTGGTTCTCAACTTCTCCTAGTCTACTGTTGAAACTTTCCATATTTTTTTGCAGCTATATCACTCCTCATTTCTTCTTGATTCTTACATAAGTTGTTGATTTTTTTCATCCATCTGGTTTATGAACTGTATGACCCTTATTCTGAATTCTTTTTCCAACATATTTTGTGCCTCTGTTTCACTTAGCTGCTTTTCTGGTGATTGCTCCTTTTATTACCTTTGGAGGTTTCTTTGTCTACCTATTTAGGTCTAACCAATGGATCTTGATGTTGAGTAAAGTAGGGGCTGCTCCTTGGGTGGCAGTGGCTCTTCAGCCTGTGGTTGCTTCTCGGGCAATCACATTAGCAGCTTCTCCACAGTTGGCAGCGGCTCCTCTGGTGAGTGCTGTTCACAGTATGTTGTTCCTCCGGCTGGTGACAGGAGGCTGCTCGCACAGGTGCTGTTCCTCAGACAGGGGTTGACCGATCATGAGGTTGTTGCTCTTCTGATGGGTGAGGGCTGCACGCGGCTGCTGCTCCTTGGACGGGGACAGGCTGCTCACGTTGATGCTGCTCCTTGGTCGAGGGTGGACTGATAATGCTGCTGATCCTTGGTAGGGGCTGGCTGTGCGCTCCTGCTGTTCCTTGGTAGGGCAAGCTGCTCATGAGGCTGCTGCTCCTTGGACAGGGGAAGGTTGAGTTCAGGACTGCTGCTCCTCATACAGGGGCAGGCTGCTCATGCAGCTGCTGCTCCTTGTATGGGGTGGTCTTCTCATGCAGCTGCTGCTCCTCAGACAGGGGACAGGTTGCTTGCACTTTTGGTTCTCCTCGAACAGGAGTAAGTTGCATGTGCAGCTGCTGTTCCTCAGATGGGGAAAGGCTGTTCCCCTGGCTGCTGCTTGTTGGATGGGTGCAGGCTGTGTGTGGCTGTTGCTCCTTGGACTGGGGCAGGCTGCTCGGGTGGCTGCTGTTCCTTGAATGGGTGTGGGCTGCTGGTGGAGCTGCTGTTATTAGGATTGGGGCAGGCTACTCACATAGCTGCTGCTCCTAGGATGGGGGCAGGTTGCTGGCACAGCTGCTGCTCCTCCGATGTAGGATGCTGGTTGCACACAGCTGCTGCTCCTCTGATGGGGCGGGCTGCTCACACAGCTTCTTCTCCTTGGATAGGGGCAGGCCACATGAGGCTGCTGCTGTTAGGCCTGGGGTGGGCTGCTCGCAGGGCTGTTGCATCTTGGACAGGAGAGGTCTGCTCACATGTCTGCTGTTCACATGGTCGCAGTGCCTGGGGCTAAAGCGTTGGGTGGGTCGGAGGGGAGTGCACTTCAGAGCTCACAGGAGCCTGCACCAGGGGTGGCTGTAGACTTGGTGACTGTTGGACCGCAGCCAAGGTAGCAGGTCCCTGGCAGGGGTGACTGTAGAGTCCCAGGTGTTATCTGAGGGCACCCTGGGTGGAGGTCAGGCTGGGCTCCCAGTTACAATAGCTCTCCCCTTCAAAAAGGCTAGGCCTCTAAGGACAAGCCAGCCTCTTGGTACTGTTTACAATGGTAGCAGAGGCTGCTCCAGTTAGGTGAGCCCAGTTACCCTTCCCCCGAAGGTCCTGTGGGATCTAACTGTGACACACACACAGACACACACACTCTCTCTCTCTCTCTCTCTCTCTCTCTCTCTCTCTCTCTCTCTCTCACACACACACACACACATGACCACACACTCCTCTTTTGCTCCCTCACTCAGTCATGCTCTCTCCTTCACTGCTGTCTTCTTCCTGCCTCTGTAGATGGGTCTGTGGTGTTATTGACCTGTTCGTGGATGGAGTTTCCTCTCCATGTGTCTGGTTATGAGGCTCGCTCTCTAGCACATTGGCCAGATAGAATAAAATTCACCTTGACAAGACACGACACAAAGGGAACAAAGCATGAATGTACTCATGACACCAATAACCCTGATATAAGTGACCACCTGAAAAAAGAGAATTAGGGGAGAGAAAAGAGAGCACAAATGATCTTAAGAGACAAAAAAAAGATAAGAGAGAAAAGAAAAAGGATTTAAAAGGAGAAAACACCACAGAACCAATAGATAACCCCTACCCCCCAAAAAATACAAACACCAAACACCCAGCAAAGAGGGTTGGGGCAGAATCTGTAGAGGCTGAGCTTATCTACAGAAAATAAGGTTAAGAATTGGATGAATATGGGAGTATGAGGAGGAACTCAATTCAATATAGAGGAAGTAGAAAGGGGATGAGTGTATACAAAGAAAGAGAACAAGAATAAAACAATAATAACAACAACAACAATAATAATAAATTTACAAAGATTGATTTAAAAATGGTATAAAATAAAAAAATAGCAAATAAAAATAAAATAGCATGATGGAAAAATAATGCAATAAAAGTAGAAAATAAAGCAACAAATAAAAAAAGAAAAACAAAGAAAAAAGAGATAACAAAATAGTAATAAAAAAATAAAAATGAAAAAGTGCAGTCTCATTCCTTTGGCTGGCTTAAGATCCCAGTCTTCTGTATTGTCTGTGGTTTCTCAGTTTCCTGTTGCTGGAACTGAAGGCCTCTCTTTAGGCCAGACACTGTGGTCTCTCAGGGACTATTCAGATTTTTTTTAATCCTTTGTACCATTCAGAGTGGAATTTGGGTGTGGCTGTATTGGTTGCCTGGAAACTGGAGCGAGGGGCTATCTCTTCAGGAGAAGATGGTTGCCCAGGTCCCGGGCTCAGGTATGACTCAACACCAGACTTGATGCCACTTTTCCTGGACGCCTTCCTCTCCTCAGTCTCTCCCCAGACTCCACAGGTCTGCACCCTCTCCCACACTTAAGCCAAGGGTGCGTGTCTGTATCTGAAAGGTCCTATGAACTAGGTTCAGTGAAGTAAAGCAAAGGCCACAGAGAGGGGAAAGGCTGTACCTCTGAGAGCTCCTCTCCTGCTGGCACTGTGCAGTCTGCTCAGCCCTTGAGGCTGCCCCCTCTGGGTTCAGTCTTTCCTGACTGTGGACCCAGATCTAGAATTCCCTGCCTCCAGCAGTCCTGCAGACCTCCTTCCCACAGTCAGACACTGTGCCTGTCCCAAGTGATGAACTCCTTTAGCTTTTTCTGGTCTGTGAAGCTCTTTATCTGACCTTCAATTCTAAATGATAGCTTTGCTGGGTAGAGTAATTTTGGTTGTAGGTCCCTTGCTATTCATCACTTGGAATAGTTTTTGCCACTCCCTTCTGCCTTGCATAGTTTCTGTTGAGAAATTGGCTGACAGTCATATGGGCATTCCCTTGTAGGTAACTAGCTGCTTTTCTTTTGATGCTTTTAAGATATTCTTTTTGTCTTTATCCCTTGACATTTTAAGTATGATGGGTCTTGGTCTAGTCCTTTTTGGGTTCCTTTTGTTTGGGACTCTCTGTGCTCCCTGTACTTGTAATTCTATTTCTTGCACCAGGTAGGGGAAGTTTTCTGTCATTATTTCTTCAAATAGGTTTTCAATATCTTGCTCTCTCTCTCCTTCTGGCACCCCCATAATGTGAATGTTAGTATGCTTGAAGTTTTCACAGAGGTTCCTTACACTCTCTTTGTATTTTTGGATTCTTGCTTGGGCTCAATTCTTTGAGATCACCCTTCTACTAGTAAATGCCTATATATGAGGTGTTTACAGTTTACAGTTGTTAGAATGGAAAATAATACAATAATTAATAAATAACAATACAAAAATAAAATCTGTTTTGCATACTCACAACTGTAAACTTACTTTTGCCCACCCCGTATATTTTCATCGCCAACTTTTTTTTTTTTTTTTTTTTTTTTTTTTGCCTTCTCACTAACATTCTTAAAAGTCTTACTACGTCCCTTGGAGGTTTTTAGAAATTCTTGAGTAACCTTGTAACCATGATTTTGAACTCCATATCCAGTAGTTTTTGTTCTTCCATTTCTTTCGTGACATGTTTCTTTGTCTCTGCATTTTTGCTGCTTACCTAGGTTTGTTTCTATGTATTTGGTAGAACTGCTATATCTCCTTGAGTTGGTAGAGTGGCTCTATATAGTAGGTGTCCTATAGGACTCAGTGACTCAGCCTCCCCAGTCACCCAAGCTGAGAACTGAACTCTAGGTGCACCTCTTTGTGGGCTGAGACTTGATTGCTGTTGTTGTCACTGGGAGGAATTGACCTACAGGAAAATTGGCTATGGGGACCAGCTGTGGCTACAGTGGGAGAGCTGCTGTGCAGGAGACACCCCTATGGAGAACAACTTGCTTCAGAGATGCTTTGGTTCTCACTGAGTCCGCCTCTTGAGTGTGTCACTTATAGATGTGTAGAGTTGTACTCTGTATGGTTTGACACTGACCACTGGGTACACTGGCTCTTGGGCCTCCAGGGAGGTACAAAGTCATCCACTGCCTGGGACCACCCTGTAGGAACTATAGAGAGCCTGCAGATTCCTTATCTCTGTATGGGGTTTGGAAGTGCCTAGATGAAACCCAGCTGTGAAGCAAGGCAGGCTGGTATTAGTGCTGGGTCTTGGGCCTTTTATTGATAGGTTTGGGACTCCCTGACCCAGCTTCAGCTTGTTTGAGAGTTTTTAGCCTGAGCAAGAACATGCCATTCATATGCAAAAGTCACTGCATGCACCTTGGGTGGGGTTGTAAATTGGATGAAGCAGGGTCTCAAGGAATCACCAGGGCAGAGCAAACAGAAATGGCTGCATCAGCCCTACAACCAGGGAGATCCCAGCATAGAAACAATGATCCCTGCAAGCACCTCCACCTGGGAGAAAGCCACCCCCAAGTTTCTGCCCAGATGCCAGACAATCCAATTCCTCCTCATATGCTTTCTAGCAGGTCTGGATAATAATTGTTCTGTATTTTAGTTGTAATTTTGATGTGATTGTGGTAGATGGCAAGTACAGACTTTTACCTGTGCCTCCATCTTGGTTCCAGCACCCATTTTTTATAAGAACTCTCAGCTAAGTGGGATAGAGAAAACATTCTGGAAACAACAATTCAGTGAAAACATGAGAGTTCATTCTCTGAGAAGCTAAACAAAACAAAACAAAACAAAACAAACAAGTTAATATAACATAATAAAGACCATATATGACAAACCCACACAATTTATACTCAGTGGGCAAAAAATTAACAATTTTCCCTAAAATCAGGAAAAAGACAGAGAGGTCCACTTTCACCACTCTTATTCAACATAGTACTAGAAGTCCTAGCCACAGCAATCAGTCAAGAATTAAAAATAGAAAGCATTCAAATTAGAAAGGCGGAAGTAAAACTGCTATTATTTGCAGATGACATGATATCCTATCTAATAAAAGACAAAAAGGGTAATTAACCATACCTCCGCTATGCTTCCCATTGGCTAATCAGCAAGATATGCAAATTAACTGCCAACAAAGATGGCAGCCAGCAGTCACGCAGCTGAAGTGAGCAGAAGGCTTGCTTGCTCCAGTGATGGAGGAAGCCAAGGTTCCCACCTGCCGCCGCCCGTCTCTGAGCTCCGAAAGCAACAGCTCCAAAAGCAACAAAGTTTCAAATATAGAAGCTAAACAAACCCTAGATACCTGCTTTCAGCCAGCTGCGGCCTCAGAGCTGGAGTGAGCAGGATGGCAACAAAGTTTCAATTGTAGAAGCCAAACAAACCCCAGATACCTGCTTTCAGCCAGCTGCAGCCTAAGAGCTGGGAGTGCCAGTGAAGGCAATGGAGTTTCAATTATAGAAGGTAAATAAATCCCAGAATTAAAAAAAAGAAAAAAGGAGAGGCTGGGAGCTTCAGTCGCAGGCCAGCCTGAAAAAGGCCCTCAGCCCCTCACCCCGACTGGGCAGGCACCCCAGTAGGGACCCCCACACTGAAGGGGCTGTGGCCAGCCTGAAAACAACCATCAGCCCCTCACCCAGGCTGGCCAGGCATTACTATATAATAAAAGGGTAATCTGCAAACTGACCTTAACAGCAGAATGACTGGGAATGACTGGTCACTATGACACACACTGACCCCCAAGGGGCAGGC
>NW_006300204.1:14605-25013 GCF_000327345.1 Myotis davidii | reverse complement strand
GCCAGTACAGCGGTGGTGGGGGAGCCTCTCCTGTCCCATCAGCAGCACTAAGGATGTCCGACTGCAGCTTAGGTCTGCTCCCCGCTGGCAAGTGGACATCCCTGAGGGCTGCTGGACTTCCAGAGGGATGTCTAATTGCTCAATGCAGGAGCTGCTGTCTGGTGGTCAGTGCGCTCCCACAGGGGGCCAGCTTAGGCTCAATCCCCCGGCGTGCAGGCCTAAGCCAGCAGGTGGTCATCCCCTAAGGGGTCCCAGACTGCGAGAGGGCACAGGCCAGGCTGAGGGACCCCCCTCTCGAGTGCACAAATTTTTGTGCACCGGGCCTCTAGTTGTATATATAAAACCCTAAAGATTTCCCCCAAAAGCTGCTAGATATAATAAATGATTTTAGCAAAGTAGCAGGTTACAAAATTAATATTGAGAAGTTGGTGGCATTTTTTTTAAAAAGTATATTAATTGATTTTTAGAGAGAAAGGAAGAGAGGGGTAGAGAGAAACATCCATGTTAGAGTGAAAAATCCATTGGCTGCCTCCTGCATGCCCCTTACCTGGGTTTGAGCCCACAACCTGGGCAGGTGCCGACTGGGAATCAAATGGGCAAACTTTTGGTGCATGGATGACACCCAACCAACTGGCCAGGATGGGTGGCATTTTTATACACCAATAGTGAACTATCAGAGGGAGAAACTAAGTAAACAATCTCATTTACCATTGCAACAAAAATATTAAGATACTTAGGAATAAACTTAACCAATGAGGTA
Organism: Myotis davidii; assembly: GCF_000327345.1. Lineage (NCBI taxonomy): Eukaryota > Metazoa > Chordata > Mammalia > Chiroptera > Vespertilionidae > Myotis > Myotis davidii. Next base: position 24,253 of record NW_006300204.1, on the reverse strand, counting down.
AAATACTTATACTCAGAAAACTACAGGACATTGAAAAAAGAGATAGAGGAAGATATAAACAAGTGGAAGCATATACTGTGCTAATAGATTGGAAGAATTAACATGGTTAAAATGTCCCCACTACATAATGAAGTCAACACAAGCCATTATGGTCAATTAATATTTGACAAAGAAGGAAAGAGCATACAATGGAGGAAGGCAGTCTCTTCTATAAATGGTGTTGGGAAAATTGGACAGGTACATGCAAAAAAAAAAAAAAAAGAAACTAGACCACCACCTTACACCATACACAAGAATAAACTCAAAATGGATAAAAGACTTAAATATGTCACAAAACCATAAAAATCATAGAAGAAAACTGGTGTAAACACTGTGGAAAACAGTGTGACATTTCCTCAAAAAATTAAAAATGTAACTGCCTTTTGCCCCAGAGGTCTCACTTCTTGGAATATATCCTAAGAATTCGGAAACACTAATTTTAAAAAATAGATGCACCCTTATGTTGTAGCAGCACAATTCACAATAGCCAAAATCTGGAAACCTCCCACGTGTCCATCAGTAGATCATTAGATAAAAAGTTGTGGTATATCTATACCCTGGAATACTATGTAGCTGTAAAAAAAAGAAACTCTTACCCTTTGTGACAGTACAGATGGACCTGAAGATTATCATTCTGAGTGAAATAAGCCAGTCAGAGAAAGGCAAATACAATATGATATCACTTATATGTGGAATCTTATGAGCAAAATAAACTGATGAACAAACCAGAAACAGAAACATGCATACATGGAAATGACTGACCGTTGTCAAAGGGAAGGGGTGAGGGGGTTCTAGATGAAAGGTGGTGATGGCCAGAGGGAAGTAGGGGAGGGCAGGGTCCAGGTAGAAGTGGGCAAAGGGGGGAAAATTGGGACATTTGTCAAAGTGTCAATAAAAACAAAGTTTAAAAAATAGACAATTCACATTTAGATAATGATTTGATTTCTTTATCATAGTAGCAAGCAAGGTCAGCAGAAATTGTATAAAACCTTTCTATGGGGAACAGAATATTTAGTAACATGCATAGTGGAACCAGGAATCTTACCCTGTTTTGTGTGATTCTAAGTTTGTGCTCCTTCATATTGCACAACAACATCTAGATTAATTCAAGTGGAGAGTGATCAAACATTCCCTGGTGCATTCCATAAGTCCTTTGTACAGCTGTCACTTTTCACACACCTAGATCATTTCTTTAGGGATTGTAATGCAGACGTGGGACCACCCTATGTTTTGTTCTGAGGCATTTCCAGATTGAGCCAAGACCGTTGTCAAAGGGAAGGGGTGAGGGGGTTCTAGATGAAAGGTGAAGAGATTAGTCAAAGAATATATATGCCTAACCCATAGGTACAGACAAAAATGTGGTGATGGCCAGAGGGAAGTAGGGGAGGAATACTGAAATTGACACAAATAATATTCCCTCATGTACATGACAAATGTAAATGTTCTAAAATTAACCCTGCTTTTATACTTTTCCCTATATTATTCTTAACTTAGAGATACTAGGTAGTTTTCCTTTCTTTTATCTCTCTTCTTTCAGGTGACTCATTGTGTGGCTCTCTTGTCTTTATCCTTGTAGTCAAATTGCTTGTTGAGGTTTTGTGTAATTTATAGCTGGACTAATAAAAGCTTTTTCTCATTGACTTAGCTATCCCAGATTTATCTTTAAATTTACACCGGACATTCTATGTTGACCATCTTTTCTCAGTCTTCAAAACTCTTCCAACTCTTCCCCATCATCTGGCTTTATCATCCAAGTTCATAAAGTTGAACTTAAATATTGTAGCAAAGGGCAGGTAAGAGTGGGAAACACAAATAAAACTTACTTATTTTTATTGTCTGCTTGAATGTGAGCAACATTATAGAGGAATTTTGTATATTATGTATTTTTTATATATCACAAGCACCTAGAACACTGCTTGGAAGCTGTAGGGAGCTCCATAAATATTTGTTAAATGAATGACTGAACATTCTAAGAACTTGTAGTTCATTCTTTCTTTCTAGTGTTCAAATAAGTATCAAACCTGTCCCTAAAGCTTGCAGGTCATGTATTCTAAGAAATAAGACCCTACATTTTTTTCTCAAAAAACTTGCCCAGTTTCTAAAACTGTTCACTGCTAAAATTTGTTATTTTGTTCCTGTACTCATTCATTCAGTTGCTGAGTGCCTATTATGCATTTGAACCTTAGCTAGTGCCAGAAATACAAAACTGAGTAAAAAATATTATTGCTTGCAAGTGAGTCCAGACTCTAGAGTGGAACCTAGACACAAAGCAACTAACTAGATTTCTAGGCTGCATATAATAAGTGCCATGTTATCTATAATAAATAGTGCCGAAGCAAAAAGATGAGAGATCACCTTTGATTCTGTCATTTAATGTCACCTTTAATAGTGCCTTTAAATATCAATATAATATATCTTCCCCATGGCAGCCTAATATCATTGAAGTATTAGCACAAAATTGGTTTTTTAGCGTAGTTCTTATGACTGCTAGCAAGGATGCCCCCTCCCATTAATATTCCTCCCGGTCTTTTGTTCTGTATAATCTATAATTCCAGTTTCATTAACATGCTTCAGAGATCATGGTCTCATGACCTTGATCACATTTTGAGAATCCCTATGATGTTTTCGTCCTAATGACTATTTTAGTAAGCTGAGATAGTCAACCTCATGATTGGGAAGTTGGGAAATTAAAGCATTCTCAGAGGGTGTGCTGACTGAGATGGAGAAACTTCCTTGATGATATAATAGTGAAATCAGCCCTCCACCCTCATAGAGAATGGAACAACTAGGAAGATGTAGCAATAGGGTGAAGTTGGGGGATAGACAGAGCAGGTGAAAGAAACAACCAAGACAGACTTAAAAGGAATCACTGAATGCCCAGAGTTGCAGAGGTCACTACCACATGCATTTCATTGATTGATTTAGTCATTCTCATCTAGTTGAAGAATGGTAATATTACACTTACACTATTCTACTTTGTAACACTGTTCCTGGATGGCATACTACTGAGGATGAGTCATGAAGAGATAGATGTAAATGTCCATCTACCTGTGTCAAAACTGGCTTAATGGAACTGTATTGGTGTTGTATTATGTGAGGAGGCACAATGTTTCCAACAGTAGATGCTACTTTCTTCACTCCAATTTGGAAAACATTGCAAGGAAATGTTTCAGAGCCTTGCAGTTAATGATATTTCCAACTATCATCTCCATTTAATTGTTATAATCTCTCAAAGTGAGAGTTATATATTGCAGAAATGTAAAAAAAAAGCATATTCAAGAGCTCTTTCTTTTTCTAAAGGCTTAATAAACATTTTATATATATTTAGGTACTAGGAAGAAAAGTATACTTTTTATTTTATCTTGGGACATATATCTATGCTGTGTCTGGTTGAAGATCTTCAAGGGTTGGTTTGGTTCCAATTTCTTCTGGGTAGGTTCTTAACTTCATGAATCCAGGAAGTCACTATCAAGCAAATAGTGTCAAATTAATCAAATAGATAAACCTGTGTTTATCAGTCTTGATTATAGTTTAGAATCATCTGGAGGACTTTAAAAACTTCCAATTCCCAGATATTGCCTCAGACAAATTAAATCGAAATTTTTAGGAGTGGGTCCTAGATATTGGTATTTTGTAAAGCTCTCCAATTGATTCCAATTGATTCCAACCTTGTAGCCAAGGTTGAGAACCACTGCATTGGAGTAATTATTGTGTAAATCCAAATGTTATTTGAGTTACTGTGATAACAGATATAACTAGCAAGATTTCCATGGATTACCATCTTCTTTCTTCCCTTTTTTTTTTGGTATGGGCACACATAAGAAATATTATCCTGTGAAATCAAACTAAGTACTATCCTCAGAGGGCATGTGATCAAAATGTAGAGCCAGGGGTTCACCAGGCATGGAAGGGAGTCTTATGATTTGGGAAAGCATGTAAATAAAGTAAATGGTAAGGGAAGGTCCTGAAATTAGATAACATATTCCAAATACCCTCCCACCATAGCAGACCCTATATTACTACTATGTAATACTATCACTTATGTAAAGGGATACAACAATATTAATCAGTTATTTGGTAAGTTTCCTACTCTATAATTTCCTTTTATAATGTATTTCTTTAATGGAAACTGATGTTACTTAAAATTTTATTTTAAGGAATGTATTTCTAGTCAACTTTGTAAACAAATAAAATAAATTTCATTTTCTACTTTTCTTCTTTGCATTTAACACAATTACATATTTGTGTGATTAATATGATGCTGCCAATAGACTAAACTCTATGAAGTCTTTAGTCCTGTGTTATTCACCACTATCTTCAGTTCTTGGCTCACAAAAGGCACTTAATATTTGTTAAATTAAAGAACTCAGAGCAATAGAGAAGGTGGTGGTTTATCATCTTTTTAATTGGTGCGTTTTACAACTTTGTTCATTTTACTCTGTCTTTGTCAATAGCACAATAGTCAAACAGTCAGCAAAGACTTATTTTTGCCTAAAGATTTTGTCTTGATAAGGCCCTTGAGGAAAGGGAACAGAGATCTTCCACTGTTCTAAAATTAGAATTACCAGTTCCTATTTCTGAAGGACAATGCCCTCAGCACAAAGTAAAATAAGTGAAGGCACTTGCTAGAAAACTTTCCATTGTTTGAGTGAAAATTTTTTCATGCTTTCCTATCCCAGGGCAGCTGTTAGCTTCTAAGTCTTCATTAAGCACATATATTTCATTATACATTTCATAAGGCACATGGTATTCTATTAAGGGAGGGTGTTGCAGCCCTTTACATAACTGATATTTTATCTAATGACCAAATTTAAACTTTTTCAGACATGTGCCGTTATAGGAGTGTCCATGAAAGCATTTGGGCATTTGCCTGGCTTGGAAAAGGTATCACGACTATTTAAGGGAGAAGAGAAGCAACGTGCACATTCTTGAAATTCACTTAGTAATCTGGTATCAGGAAAATTTTCTCAGATTATATTGTGGTGTTCATAACATTCAGCACAGTGGTTTGTTTGTTTGTCTGTGTGTTTGTTTTGTATCCTATAGGTTTTCCAAATCAATGCAGTGATAGGTTTAGAAAAAAAAAACTCACTAAAACAAATAAAAAATATCCCCAGTTTAACATTTACTTGGTAAACATTAAGACTGCTCAGTTGTTTGGTCTTCTGTTTGAGTCTAGCAGTAAAGTATGCTGACTATTTCATTACCTATTAGTGGACCTTGGGAAAACAGAAAACATTTAATAGATTTATGAATATTTTGTTCTTAAAGCTATCCAAAGTACAACCAGCATGCCAATTTCCTCTCATCTTCTTGGATCATCTTGGTTGCTTCCTATTGCTTATAATTTTAAAATACAAACTCCTGAACTATTGACTTGGGAATACTGCCTTACTTTGTCTCTTATTCACCTCTTTTGTTCCTATTTGTAATTTCTGTCCTAGCTATGTCATATTCACTTCCAATTCTTGTTATTTATTTAAAAGTCTTAACAGCCTTCAAAAAGCAAGCCTTAAAAAAAGAATTAAGCCTCAAGTCTACTTATCTGGTTAACATAGTATACTGTGTCTATCAATCTAGCTCACTTTTGCTCATGCTGCTTTGTGATTCATATGACTCTGGAATGCTTTTAACTTGCATAGAACCACACAATCGAAGGGCACTCTACATTTTTTTAAGCATAAAATGCTTCAAATAGAAGTTCATATATACTAATAATTTACACCTTTCATACCTATATGCACAAATGTTTAGAAGCTGTACCGTTTTGTGTTTTGGTTTTTTTTACATAGAGCCCAGTCTCCCACAAAGAAAAGGATAATATAAATGCATACTACATGTTTTATTAATTATGTAACACTTGGAACAACATTACAGTGACACACTTTTTTCAATTTATAAAATATGCTGAATTCAATCTTACATATCAAAACACCAGTCCTAAGTAAAATGAAATCTGGCCTTCTGTATTTTAAAAATTCTGTAAAACATTATATTTAATTAAACAAACATGCTCCTTATACAATATATTGACTGAAGACAATGACAAAACCTTTCCTTCCTTTGACATTGACTTCACTGGACAGGCTATTAAAGCACATGCAGAACTTTGTAAAAGAAAAGGAACATAAAATAAGTAAATCCATAAGGGCAGTTTAGCAGATGAGAATAAAAGGGTAAGAAAGTGGTACAAACTGATTTCTTAAAAGTTTAGCTTGAAGTTTTCATTTCATGTTGAACAACTAAAATGTTTTAAACATTCTCTTTACCTATAGATCATCTGGATTCTAAGTGTGGTGGTCCCCACTGGTTTCACAAATATGAATGCTGAAGTAGGATAAGTTCATATGGAGATTGTTCCAGGTTGTTGAAAAATATCACAATATTTCTGAAGCATAATTATATATATATATATCAGAGTGTACTTGAAGGAACTTTAGATACTGTGGAGATGGGAGACATAATGGAGAAATTATTGAATGTGAATGTGTCATTTTCTTTTCTAATAAACTACTTGTTCTTGGATTTCCTTATGCTTAAGGGAAAACTTGGTTACAATATGACTTGAAGATATTCCACAAGGCTTTAAGTGGAATCCAAGGCATTGAGTAAAGAAAACCCTTTGACTGGAGCAACAGATAGTCACTGATATATAAAATTAAAATTTTATGTTGAAAATTAAATTCTTTTGCTTTTTAAAATAGTAATTTGTTTAAGTATATTTGCTCATTTAATGTCATTTCTTTACTCAGTATGGCATTGCTGGTTTTTAAAATTGATTTTTTAAAAATAATATTAGTTTATTCTTTTACTGCCCATCACTGATTACATCAGGTTCAGTGCTGTTTTGACTATTTTTTTTAATTGTTGACAGTATTACAGATGTTCCCCATTTTCCCCCACTTTGCCCCCTTCCACCCAGCCCCCACCCCACTGAAAATTAAATTTTCCATAAGAAATAAAAACTGTACATATAATAAAACTATATTTAATTATAAAAACTAAAATAAATGTACTAATAAGTTTGAGAAAAACTTTAGTCTTATCTTTTAAATATTAAAAAAACAGTATGCTTTCAAAAACAGATCTAACTGTCCCAGAAAAACCTGGAATGATATAACTCATTTGTTGCAAGAAGAATCAAGCTACATGGATTTGGTAATTCTTTAGAAAACTGCCATGCTTTGGGGTACTTAGCACAAATTTCTGTCCTAGATATTAATGAGGTATTAGAAGAATATTCAGAACTTTAAAAAAGTTCTGAATATTCAGAAGAATATTCAGAACTTTAATATTTTTATTCCCCCCCCCCAACTGTGATGTATTCCCCATCTTTTCTGTGTGGTCTGAATTTCATCCTAGATATTAAATCTTGCTTAGGTATCAGGTAATAATAACTTTAACTACATTTTTAATTACAGCATTTAGGAAATGGAGGGAAATACGCTGGACAGCCAAAGGTAGTGTGATTCCTGTGTATTTTCCATCAGGAAGATAGATTTGAGAGAGGGAGCTCAAAATATATTCAAGTAGAAAGCTCAATTTTAGTGTACTCTTCAATAAAATAGGCAACAGGGTTGAGAAACATCTAAAGAAATAGCATGAATCCACCACTGGTTTTTGCTTATATCTAGGGTTTAAATATTTCAAATGAATTTACAACATATTCTAGGGAGAAGACACATTCAGGGATATATAATCATGGTCATGTAAATTTGGTAAGACATTCGACAGATTGATCAATATCCAAAAGCAGGCAACTATAATTTTGAAATCTTTCTCCATAGTCACTAATGACACCTCATTAAACAGGGAAAACAGGGGATTTTTCATATTGTATTGTTCCATTTGCTTGTCTGTAGAAAAACAGTGATTTTTTATGCATAATTTAGTAGAAATGGTGTTAAAACGAAGTATAACCCACAAGTCTTATACTGCCAAGTGCATCACAGCACAAGATTAGTGTTATTCTTTTACTCTTCTGAGTTATACTCTCTAAACTGTCTATTGGAGGGGCATATCAACCATGAATACTTTCATCTCTGATCTTAGAAACTAACATCAGCTTTCCCTAATGTATGCATTATTTCAATCTTCTTGATATTTTTTACAGAAGAATAAAGATATTTCATGTAGTTGTTTCACTATCCAGTGATTTCAGAATAACACTAATGACTGAAATGTAGATCTCTGCAGGATCTACATTTCCCAAAAAATCTAAGGCAGGCTGTGGAGGATTAGACTTAGTAAACAACAAGATTTAGGTACTTTCTAAGAAAGAACTTTTTTGGATGGCATGCACAAAACTGAAACTAATTACAGTATATTCCTTTGGTAATTTTTTTTATGATTTGCCTTAAATTCAGAAACATCATAATATATTTTTCTTAAGTTTATATAGTAGTTTTCAAGGACATTTAATATATATTATCTCATTTGATATTCACACGAACTTACTACGCAAGAAAAGCAGTTATTATTGTACTTAGCACAAGAGTAAACTCAGATTCAAAGAGGTTAAATGACTCACCCAAAGTCATTTAGGTAGTAAGTGGTGAGGCTAGGACTAGAACATAAATTTTTTGATCCTTCTTCAAGCATGCTTTCATACTTTTTTCCCCATTGACTTCAAGGGGATTTACCTCTCCATCAATTTTTATTAAACTTAGATTCTAAATAGGAAGAGAAAGCACTGATATCATTATTTAAATTAAATCTTTATTGTTCAGATTATTACAGCTGTTCCTCTTTTTCCCCCCAATAGCTCCCTTCCACCCAGTTCCCACCCTACCCTCTGCCCTTATCCCCCCTACTGTCCTCATCCATAGGTGTACGATTTTTTTCCAGCCTTTTCCTGCAAGCGCAGAGAACCCCAAACAAAAGGAATCCAAAGAGGACCACACCAAGACACATCATAATTAAAATGCCAAGAGCAAAAGACAAAGAGAGAATCTTAAAAGCAGCAAGAGAAAAACAGTTAGTTACCTACAAGGAAGTACCAATAAGATTGTCAGCTGATTTCTCAACAGAAACTATACAGGCCAGAAGGGAGTGGCAAGAAATATTCAAAGTGATGAATAGCACTGGTATCTTTATAAGTCAATAACTTCTAGAGATAAAGCTAAATACATTGGGTAAAAGTATTTAATCTATTGAGAGATTAAAAAACTGAAGGAAGAATATTTTTATTTATTATTTTTAAATATTGTAGTTTTATGTACTAACTGTTCTTTAGAATCAATTGATTGTGCAGTGAAATCCAACTGTAGGATGTGAGCCCAGTTGTCTGTCATTTAGCTTGAAATAATATTGACCAATGTGTAACTTAAAGACAAAAACAAACATAGTAAATATTGGATTTGAACCAGAAAGTTTGGACCTGAATGATGAGACTCACCAAACATACCTAGCCTATCTAGCAGAAAGAAAATAAAACTTCTACAAGAAAAAATGGTAGTAAATCATCTAACTCTACAACTCAAAGATTTAGAAAGAGAGCAACAAGAAAACCCCAGAGTGAGCAGAAGGAAGGAGATAATAAAGATTAGAGCAGAAATAAATGACATAGAGACCAAAAAAACAATACAGAAAATCAATGAAACCAAGAGC
>NW_006300204.1:5039-12196 GCF_000327345.1 Myotis davidii | reverse complement strand
TTACTTTTCATATATTCCAAGGTTCCTTTTAATCATTTCATTTATGTTTAGAGAACTTCTTTAGCCATTCTTTTGGGGTAGGTCTGCTGGCCACAAATTCCCTTGATTTTCTTTTGTCTGAGAATGACTTGATTTTTCTTTAATTCTTATATTTTCTCTGGGTCTAGAATTTCGGGTTGACATTTTTCAGCTCTTAAAAAATACTGTTCCAAAAGGATATATGCACACCTATGTTCATAGAAGCACAGTTTACAATAGCTAAAATTTGGAAGTAGCTTAAATGCCCATCAGCAGATTAGTGGATTAAAAAACTGTGGTATGTCTACACAATGGAATACTACGCTGTTGTAAAAAAATAAGGAATTCTTACCATTTGCAAAAGCATGGATGGAACTGGAGAGCATTATGCCAAGTGATATAAGCTAGTCAGAGAAAGATAAATATCACATCATCTCACTCGCTTGCGGAATATAATAAACATCATAAACTGGTGAACAAAAATAGATATAGAGACAAAGAAGCATCTAACAGACTGTCAAACTACAGCAGGAAGGCAGGGGAGGGTTGGGGGTGTTGATAAGAGATCAACCGAAGTACTTATTTGCATGCATGTAAGGATAACCAATAGACACAGACACTGGGGGCTAGGTAAGGTCATGTGCCGGGGAGGGGGGTGGGTAGAGAAGGCAGGGGGAGGTCAATGGCAGAAAAAGGAGACATATATACTACTATTTGTAACACTTTAAACAACAAAAAAATAATAATGCACACACAAAAAATACAATTACTTATGTTAAAATTTTAGTTATCATAGAGAAAAACTATTTTACACAATGGTTTTGTGTAAAATAAGATAATGTGAAAAGAAGCAGAATTTTGGAAACATGAAAAACTATTATTAAAGCTTCACAATTATACATAGTAGCTACTTTTATGGAGACTAATTTTAAGTTGTTAGAGCAAATAAAAATACCACACACTGCATAATAACAAATAGGTCATGGTGTTACTATGGGGCAAGGAAGCTATAACAGCTTCTTCAATTTTCAGTTCCTAAAACCAAGACATAAACACCATTTACACTAAAATGGTAAAAAAGTCAATATAATAATTCAGTTATTTTTGAATACCCAGGCCTAATATTATACTCAGTGTCAGTTGTCATATATCATCCTCTTTTTTTGTTGAACAACCGCCATAAATGCAGTAAAGTCTCAAAAAAAATTAATTGACATACCTACTGACATGATCAGGGTAATAATTTACTTTATTCCTACATAGCAATAATTTTTGCTCCACCAGCTTAGCTTCAATACATTGTATATGCAGCTCATCTCTTAAATGACAAATGCATGCATGGGAAATTAATAAACTCTCCTGCCAAGAAGGATGGAAAAATGGCAATGTAACTGCCAAGAGACACACAACCCTGAGACTAATACCAGAGTCAATCTTAAGAAAAAGATCCAAACATAATAACGTTCACAAATTGTGGCAGGTCCTAGACCAAGAAACCACAAACTATATGGCATTTTCCAGTTACAGATATTTCACTTCCAGACAATACTGTTATTTATAAGATTTCAGTATATTATTCACTGGCTATAATTCAGCCAGAGTAGACCTCTTCCAAGTAACATGCCAGAGTTTGTAACTTGAAGAGGCCCAGAAAGGAAGTAGGAAAAAGTATGTAATCATATTTATAATTTAGTCTAGACTAGATCCTAGGAATTCAGAAAATGAAGTACTCTTCAACTGAGGAAAGTGCTCAGCCTAATGGATGCATTTTTGTTCATGTGGTGCCAGGTAAAGATAATAAGTTACTTCACTATCCCCAAGGAGAACAGACAGGGGTACAAGGTATGGCAACAATGTAGCTGCCTAATTCAAATAACTTACTGTCTATGATTCTCTATACATGAAATTTACACTTTGAGATGACTGTATTCCTCCCAGTGAACAGCATTCAATGTGAATCTCATAAATAGATGAGATCCTCAGATGGGGTGGAGGAAAACATATCAATTGCCAGTGCGTAAAAAAAAGTTACATATTTTGACTTTACCATATGGCACATTTATGGTGACATTCATTAGGAAAAGCAGGTTCTCTTAGGACTGTCAGTGGTATTACTATCAAACATAATTTAATTTTGTTTCAGGAGGCCCAAATGCCACTAGATCAGAAGTGGGCAACCTTTATGTGAGTGCGTGCCCAAACCAGCAAAATCTCTGACTCAAAATTCTTCTGCATGCCAACCCTAATTTTTTTAGAACATGTTACGCCTACTTGATATCTCTTAAGGTGTACGTATGTGAAGAACCTTGAAGAAATAATAAAATTCATTTGAGCAACAAAAACACAGTATACAATGATGAAAAATACATTTATTTTTTAATGTAAGATGCACAAGCGTATGCGGATGAAACCAAAACACTGGTCGGATCTAGGCAGGCAGGGAGAGTTAAGGCAGAGGCATAGAAATTGCTCTTCCCCTCTCTCGTCAATCCATGTCTATGGTCTTTACGATAACTTGTTATGTAAAATTATTTATTTATCTAAGATGCACCTACACTGAATTTATCTGAAAAATAAAAAAGTCTATATTAAGAAAAAAATTGTAAATGGAAGATTATAAGAGAGGGTTTCGCGTGCCAGCAAAAGTTACTGGTGTGCCATGTTTGTCACACGTGCCAGGGGTTGCCCACCCCTGCACTAGATGTTTATAGCCCTTTGGTCTTTTTCATAATATTCTCAATCTATTCTAGCAGAGCTTGAACTCAGATTTGGAGGCCAACTCAGGAAGTAATTGTTAGAGCTATTAAGATTAATCAACAACTGACAGAGCTCCTATGATCAGTTAAGGTTCTGACGAGCTCCAGTGCCCTGAAGGATGAAGATCATTTCATCGTCTAGTGTTCCATTTGGTACAGGTCTAATTGTATGGTCTACAGTGAAGTTTGAAATAATGCTGAAAAATATCACAGGACCAGTTTTTGAGTGTGTTTCTCAGGAAACTATTTTTGTGAAAAGAACTATCAAGGCCCACATCTGACCTTTTTCTTATTGGGGTTGGCCAGTAGCATGGAACAGCATAAATATAAAATGGTAAAGCATGCAAACCAACAAATGTAAGCACTGCTGATGAAGGTGAAACTTAGGCAGACGCTCCTCCTCCACATACCACTCAGGGTTTTCATGGGAAGAGATTTGCTGACGATAGTGCCTTTATGGCTCCAACTTAGTAGTATTTCTGCTGAAGCACACACAACCTCCTACTTTCAGGAAGTGAAGACATCATTTCCCCCCTACAGTTCTGTACAAAGCAGGAAGTTTCATCCTACTTAAAAAGCTAATTTTAGATATAAGATGTAGAGTGGAATTTGCACTATAAATGTTTGGCTCTCATTTTAAGAAGAGAACAAAGGGTGGGGGAAGCAAAGAGTGAATATGTGGTATTATGGGAAACATGGATAATATTTGAGAGTGGAGATGCAAATGTTTCCTAAATCATGTCTCACTACCCTAACCATAATATTACCTTTTGGGCTAACAGGTGATTTTCTAATCCTAGAAGAATATGCCTAAAAATCAACATCCAGACTTCCTCAGAAGCATAAGCCATCCATTAGAGTTAAGTCCTGGTATGCGTTGACCATAATTCAGTACGCTTTCCCAAAAAAGTCTGATTGGTAAAGGTTTCAAAGTTAGTATAGATTCAGTGTACAACCAGAAGTATAGCATGAAATTTGCTACATTTCAGCTAGATTCAGGAAGTCATTAGCTATATACTTGGATTACCAAGTCCCCTTCACTATTCTAAATGATGTTCCTGGGCTTCTCAGATAAAAAAGGAGAAAAGGACAAAGTTAATCCCTAAAGATTCTACAAGCGATTTTTGAAATAACCTTTTTTCTTCAGTCCTATCCAAAGTACTTTTGAGACTAAAAAACGGGAAAAAAATAATTAAAAACAAGTGGAGGAAGGAAGAGATTGCATGTACATTATACTGTTGCACTGAGTGACTGATTCGTCTTTAATGAAAATTGTATCATTGTCTTGAGAAGGACATGATACTAGAGAAAGAGATCCAAGATGGCAGCAGAGAAGGAGGAAGTCACATTCACATCCTCCCAGGAGCAAACCAGAATTACAACTAAATTATAGAACAACCAATCTGAATAACCAATTGAAGACTAGCTGACCACAACTGTTATAACCAAGAATTTATAGAAGTAGCCACATTGACACTAGTAGGAAGGGTGGAGATGAAAAAAGGACTGACCTCATGAAAAGGGTCAGTCTGTACTCACGTGTGGCAGCTGACAACCTGGAAGGATATCTCAGCTGCAAAGATCCCCACCTGAGGATTGAGGGGGCTCAATCCCACACCAGGCTCCTGAGCCCAAAGCACCAGAGCTGGAAAGAACTCACATAACATTTGGATGTAAAAATCACTGGGGATTCTGTCTGCCAAGGAGAGATGGGAGTCTGCTAGAAACACAGGTGCCCCCTTAAAGCGCCAATGCACAAAATCTCATTTGTGGCCACTCACCCTGGGTTCTGGCAGAGGAAAGGTGGCTCTGAGCCAACTAGAGTCATATAGGGAGAGACTATGTAGTGTGGCTCTGGAGAAAGCAGCAGCCACAGAGGTCCCTGAGCCATGTCCCTCTCCCATACTTTTGACAGGCACCACCTTTCCTGGGCCCAGCATGCTCCTTCAAAATACATCAACTTAGGAAATGCACCAGCCCCACCTTACTGACATCTTTGGTCCCACCCTACTTAACATGCACCCTTCAGAGGAGACAGCTAGCTGTGGCCATCTTAGGTCCACCATGCAGATTTTCTGGAAGTGTCTCAAGGACATTTAGGCAAACTCAGGGAGTAGCAGGAGCAAATGTGGAGAGAATGGGTTGTGTGACTCTAGGGTGGGGACCATTTTATCCATCATACATCCAATAAGTGCCACCATTCCTATACAAAGCCCTCCCGCCACAAGGCCCAATCTTAGTCTGATTTGGCCTGATGAACTCCATTGGCCTTAAACTGATGACTCTTTGTGACCATGATCCAACACAAATGTCCATAGGTCCCTAGCAAGAGGCAGCTGACCTTGGTGTATCCTGAAACTTGCTGAGTGGCTTCAAAACTAACATTGATGCTGAGTTTCAATTGGTATCAACCTGGTGAACACCATTCACCACTACCTGGTTACTCACTGAGTACTTACCTCATGAAACTTGCATAAAGCCAGGGCTCTTTCAGTGAATTAGCCTAACAGACAGCCAGTAGGTAGAGGCAGATCTTGGGATATCTTGGGCCTTTGCTGACCTGCCCCAAGGCTCAGTGCTGGTGGAATACGGCCTTGGTCTACAGCTGGGGCTCTCACACATGCACCCAAGGCCAGCAGAGGCAGTCACAAACTGTTGATCACTTTGTAGCTCTATACCAGTAGCTCAGGGCCAATCACTGGCAACATCAGACATTGACCTGAACCAGAGTCCCCCCCTAAGAGTCCCCAGAACCAATATACCCAGTGACAAGTTTCAGACCATTTCAGATAACAACCCAATAAACTCCATAAGTAGTACCCAAAGAGATATCTTGGCAGGCACTAGACCAGGGGTGGGCAAACTTTTTGACTCGAGGGCCACAATGGGTTCTTAAACTGGACCGGAGGGCCGGAACAAAAGCATGGATGGAGTGTTTGTGTGAACTAATATAAATTCAAAGTAAACATCATTACATAAAGGGGTACAGTCCTTTTTTTTTTTTTTTTAGTTTTATTCATTTCAAACAAGCCAGATCCAGCCCATGGGCTGTAGTTTGCCCACGGCTGCACTAGACTCTGCTAGAGAAAATTTTGCTTCATGTGGTCAGCCCCCACAGAGCAGCTTGTATACAGTTCTCAGGGTTTATTGTCATAGCCAGCCAGCCTGAAGGTCAACCCCATCCATGGATGGCCTAAGAACAATCAAAACTCAACTACAACAAGAGGGATTACATAACCCACACAAGAGGCATTCTTGAAGTACCTAGCTCAGGTAGTTAGACTTTTCCACTGAGCACCACAAGACACACCTAATACATAAAACCATCATACCAAAAGTGGGAGACATAGTAGATTTACCTAATACACACAAACTAATACAGATAGGCAGCCAAAATGGTGAGAAAAAGAAACATGCTGCAAATTAAAGAATAGGATAAATTCCCAGTGAAAGAATTAAATAAAATGGAGGCAAACAATCTACCAGAAACAGAGTTCAAAACAATGGTTATAAGGATTCTCAAGGAATTTCGTGAGAACTTCAATAGATAGTAAGCATAAAAAGACATAGAAACCATAAAAAACAGTCAGATGAAGAATACATGAAGAGTACACTTTAAAAAATCAATAACATATTAGATGAAGCAGAAGATTGAATCAGTGATTTAGAGACAAGGTAGACAAAAACATCCAATCAGAGCAACAAAAAGAAAAAAAAATGAATTTAAAAAAATGAGAATAGTTTAAGGCACCTCTGGGACAACATGAAGCACAAAATCATGCATATCATAGACATGCCATATGTATAAGATAGACCAAGAGATTGAAAACCTACTTAAAGAAATAATGATTAAAAATTTTCCTTGACCTGGTAAAGGGAAAACAACAAATCTAGAAAGCTGAGAGTACCAAACAAGATGAACCCAAAGAGGCCCACAGAAAGACACATCACAATTAAAAGTTAAAGGTTAAAGATAAAGAGAAAATTACAAAGGCAGCAGAAGAAAAACAACTAGTTACATACAAAGAAGCTCCCATGAAACTGTCAGCTGACTTCTCAACAGAAATATTTAAAGCCAGATGGAACACACAATACAGTTTACAGGTGTTGTGTTGTAGAATCGTGCATCTGAAATCTGTATAATTTTCTTAACCACTGTCACCCCAATCCTATCTAATAAAAGAGAAACATGGTAATTAGCCATACCTTCACTACCCTTCCCAATTGACTAATCAGGGCGATATGCAAATTAACTGCCAGCCAAGATGACGGCTGGCAGCCAGGCAGCTTGAAGTTAACATGAGGCTTGCTTGCTTCAGTGACAGAGGAAACCAACGTTCCCCGCCTGCCTTGCCGGCCTCTGAGCCTGCAGTTTGAAACATT
>NW_006300204.1:0-4564 GCF_000327345.1 Myotis davidii | reverse complement strand
AGAGCCATATCCTCCCATCGGCCCTGCCCTGAGTGTGAGAGTGGTGGCGTCCCAACCCCCTGATGGGCCCTGCTCTGTGTGTGACGGGGCGGTGCCCCAACTCCCCAATCGGCCCTGCTCTGTGCCTGACCAGGGGCTGCACCTAGGGATTGGGCCTGCCCTCTGCCACCCGGGAGCAGGCCTAAGGACCTTATCTCCCGAGGGGTCCCAGACTGCTAGAGGGCACAGGCCGGGCTGAGGAACTCCTCCCACCCCCGTGCACAAATTTTTGTGCACCGGGCCTCTAGTTAATTCAATAAAAAGAATATAAAGCCAGAAGGGATTGATGTTAAATATTCAAAGGGATAAAAAACAAGAACCCACAACCAAGACTACTCTACCTAGCAAAGTTATCATTTAAAATAGGAAAAGAAAAGAAGAACTTCCCAGACAATAAAAAGCTAAAGGAGTTCATTACCCAGTATTACAAGAAATGTTAATGGGTATTCTTTATGGAGAACAAAAAGAAAAAAGGACATAATTATAAAGAATAAAATGGCAGTAAATATGTACCTATCAATAACCACTTTATATATAAATAGATTAAATGCTCCAATCAAAAGTCCTAGGCTACCTAAATAGATAATGAATCAAGTCCCATATACATTCTGTATAAAAGAGATCCACTTCTTAATGAAAGACACACACTGAAAGTAAAGGGATGGAAAAAGACATTTTATGTAAATGTAAATGAACGAAAGCTGGCATAGCACAATACTTATATCAGACAAAATAGTCTTTAAAACAAACATTATAATAGGAGACAAAGAGGGATACTACATAATTATAAAGGCTCAACCCAGCAAGAGGATACAAATCTTGTAAATATATATGCACAAACATAGGAACACCTAAATTTCTAAAGTAAATCTTAATAGACATAAAGGAGGGATTGACAGTACTACAGTCATAGCAGGGCATTTTAACACTTCATTGACATCAATGGATAGAATTTCCAGACAGAAAACCAACAAAGAAACAGTGGCCTTAAATGACTCACTGGACTGGATGGATTTAATTGATATTTTCAGAGCATTTCATCCCAAAGCAACAAAGTATACATTCTTTTAAAGTGTACATGGAAAATTTTCCAAGATAGATCACATTTTAGGCCACAAACATGATTATTGTCAAATCTTGCATCTTCTTTGACCACATTTGTATGAAACTAGAAATTAATTATAAGAAAAAAACTGAAAACCACACAAACAGATGGAGTCTAAATAACATGTTACTAAACCATGAATGGGATAACAATGAGATAAAAGAATGAATTAAAAGATACCTTCAGACAAATAAAATGGAAACACAGCAACCCAAAGTCTATGGGATATAGTGAGAACTGTACAGTAAAACCTCATTTCTTAAATGCCTTCTATCTCAAACACCTTGGTTCTCAACTAAGTTGTTCACAGAAATAATGTCTCAGTTGTTGAACCATACTTCAGTTGTCAACCTGACAACCTTTTCATGTCATATCTCAGCATGAGAAAAAGCATCTCTCAGGCAACAGACAAGAGAGAGAATGCTATTGTTGCCAGCAAAATCAAACACAATTTGAAAATATAAGGAGGCCATCAAAAATGCTAATGTTGCTAAAAGAGTGAAAGAAGCAATGATCACAGGCAACTGAAGAGCTAGAAAAACTGTGGTTGATTTGTATAAACGAAAAGCAGTTAGCTGGTGACAGCATTTCGGAGACAGTGATATACTAACAAGCAAAGATGTATTCTGACCTGAAAGACATCTCTGGAATGAGTGGTGAAAGTGATTCACTTAAGGCTTTTAACGGGTGGTTCAATAAATATAGGAAGTGTATATTTATAGATTAAACAGTGCATTAGACATGTACTGTATATAAGAGAGGTTAAAAAAGGGAATGGATTAATTCCATTTACATTATTTCTAATGGGAAATGATTTGCTTTTTGAAGAAATCACTTTTCAAACAGCTTTCCAGAATGAATTAAGTTCAAGAACTGAGGTTCCACTATACTAAGGAGGAAATTCAGAGCATTATGGAAGCAAGAAACAAGAAAAATATCAAATAAGCAATGTAACTTTACACCTGAAGGAACTAGAAAAGTAACAATGCACAAAGCCAAAAGTGAGCAAGTAAAAGGAAATAATAAAGATCAGAGGGGAAAACAAAAGAAAACAAACAAAACAAACAAAAGATCAACAAAACAAAGAGCTGCTTCTTTGAAAATGTGAATGTAAGAAACATTCAAATCTGCAAAGAATTTTCATGCGTTTATTGAGCCAAACTGTCAACAATTTCTGGGAAGCAGAATCTCAATGCATTGAGACAATGCTCTGAAGAATGGTGGCTTTTCACCTTTTTTTAAGAATTACAATATAAGGTGAAGATGTAAGTGGTTACATGAAATCCACTGGTGATAGATTAGGGAGGCAGAAGAAAAAGCAGACATGACAGGGGGAAACCTCTGAGATTAGATGAAAAGTAAAATGATAGACACATACAGCTTTTACAGGATAGTTAACAGTCAACAATTAACATGATAATAAGAACAATGAGAGAATTTGTGGTATCCACACTGGTGCCCTAGTGCATGGCTTGTACCTCTAGGGGTTCAGAAAAGGGGAAGTTACAAGTTAACTTGACATTCCAAAGGTATGTTATCTAGATGCAAAAAGATAATAGGGAAAAAAATGAAAACCCTTGAGGAAAGAAGATGATGGAGGTGAGGGAGAGGGTATGAGTGAGTGAGAGGGTGAAAGGAGAGTGTGTAGATGTGTGTGGTGTGTGTGAGAGTGAGTGAGAAACAGTTAAATCCGGCAGGAGTACCAGAGGCTGGCAGACCAGCCTCTCCTGAACAGCGAGCACCTACCACCGCCATGGGCACTCCCTGGGCTGCAGGGATGGGGCACAGAGCCCTCACCATCTTGAAGGGGAATGTGGCCTCTTCTAGGAACTCATAAACACCACCACCCCGACTGGCCTTGCACACTGCCCAAGACCCTGCAGCCATTCCAGTCAAAATCCTGCTGCCCTGCCCACAGACCTGCAGACCCTAGGATTTCCCTCCAAGGGTGCACGGCTCCCACAGAAGTAAGTGAGATTTCCCCTTCCCTGGCTGCTGACCTCCAGACAAAGAGTTGTGCCTTTCCAGTGCACAGCTCTTGGGTGCCACTGTAAGCCCATGCTTGGTGCGCTTGTATCCAAACAAGGACGCACGCCCCAGCAGTAAAGATTGGGACTACCCCCTTCCCGGCTGCCTGCCCACAGACACCTTGGATCACGCAGCTTCAGCACCAGGGCCCCTCTGAGTGCTCCGCCCTGGCAAACTGCCCACAGGTGCCTCTGTGAGCTGCTGCTAGGTGTGTGTGAATCCAACCAAGGGTGCAAGGTCCCAGCAGCAAAAACTGAGTCTTCCCAATTCACAGCTGCCAGCCAATGGACACCACAGTCATGCCTTTTCAGCATGCAGGCCGTCTGAGCCCACCATCCCAAAAGGCAGTACTGAGCACCAGTGACTTGACTCTTGGCACACAAAAGCCTAGACTCTGTTTCCCATTGCACACACACGGGATCCCTGATTCTCAGTGAATGCACACTGAGCACCAATGACTCCAATTCTCAGCACACTTGTACACAACAACCCTGATTCTCAGCATGAGGCCACACCAAGCAACAGAGACTCTGATACTTGATTCTTGGCAAGTGCACAAGGGCACTCTGACTCCTGGCACACACTAGGGAACTCTGATTTTTGTCACACACCTGTGTGAACTTTTTTTTTTCAGTGCAGCGCATGTGGGGTCCCTAATTCTAGGTGTGTGCACAAGGCCGCACTGAGTGCTGGTGACTTTATTTCCCCATGCACATGGCACCCACTGACCAATGGCAGCCAAAGATCTTAGTGTCAGAGCTCTTCAGTGACACGTGGGTGGTGCAACACTCCCACTGCACAAGACTCAGTCCCCCACAACTTGGCATTTGGACCTTCTGGTGATAGAATGAGGAGACAATGAAACAATCCCCAAAGGAAAGAAAAAGAAGATCACCAAGAAAGTAAATAAGTGAAACAGAAGCATGCAATATGACAGAAAAAGAATTCAGAGTAATGGTCATACAGTCCATAAACCAGATGGACAAGATAATCAACAACCTATGCAAAAATCAGAAAGAAATCAAAAGTGATATAGTTACAATCAAAAACATGCCAGAAGGTTTCAACAGTAGACTAGAAGAGCAGAGGACTGAATTAGTGAGTTAGAAGATAAGGTAGAGAAATAAGGCCAATCTGAACAGCAACTGGAGAAAAAAAATTAAAAAGCAGGAGAGCCTAAGGGAGTTTTGGGACAATATGGAATGAAGTAACATACTTAAAATAGGGGTGCCATAAGGACAAGAAGAGCAGCAAGAACTAGAGAATCTATTTGAAGAAATAAAGACAGAAAACTTCACTGATATGGCGGGGGGAGGGAGAGAGCCACACAAGTACAGAGAGTATCAAGCAAGATGAATTCCAAAAGACCCACAACAAGACAAATCATAATTA
>NW_006300203.1:32350-35236 GCF_000327345.1 Myotis davidii | reverse complement strand
AATTAAAAAGGTAAAATCAGGTAATGAAAAAAAATAAAAAAATAATAAAGTAGGTTCTTAATGAAATGGTGGAAAATGAATTAAAAAAAGATAAAAATGTGCTTCGGATGTTTTTCTCTTCTTTTTGTCATGCCTTAGTCCTGCCAGGCATTCAGGAGAGTGTTGAATTTCCTTGCGATACACTGTCCCTCTGCGCTGTAAACCACAGTCCTGATTTTAAGGCAGGTTGTATGTGTTTACCAGACTGCCTTTATTTGTATTTACAGAAGAGACAGTTCGTGGCTCTGCCTCTGGGTGGCAGTGTGTCTGGATTGACCTCTGAGGCTATACATCCTCTCTATTAGTAGGGGTTATTTTCTCTATGATACTTGAACCTGGTTTGGGAAAGTCCACTGCCGAGAGCCTGTTCTTTAATAGTTACTCCCCCAAAAGAACTTCCCCTACAGGCTCTGTGAATGACCCCAACTGGGGAATCCCATGCACTGGGTTTAATAGTCAAATGCACGGATCTAAGGGGAACTGTAACAAGAGCCTGATACGTTGTGTGAATTCACGAGCCTCCACCTTCCAGGTCTGCGCGCAGTCTCCACACGCCCACTTGCCCCTGGCACCAAGCAGCCGGCACACAAAATGGCGTGGTCTCCGCTGCTGCGCTGGTACACCGGGAGAGGTTTCAGCCGCAGTCTCCAACCGTCCTTTTTTTTTTTCTGGGAGTTCTCTGTCTTTCCCAGCTGCAGACTGTCTCGCAGCTGAACATCCTCTGCCTATTCGGCCGTATGTTACCCATTTCAGCTGCTCACCCTTATCTGCTCCAGGACAAGGCACAGGACACATCCGTTTATACCTCCGCCATTTTTCGCCCTCAAAACTTTTACTTTTTTGCCCAGCCGGCATGGCTCAGTGGTTGAGCATCGACTTATGAACCAGGAAGTCAGGGTTTGATTCCTGGTCAGGGCATATACCTGGGTTTTGGGCTTGATACCCAATTTGGGGTGTGCAAAAGACAACTAATCAATGACTCTCATCATTAATGTTTCTATTTCTCTCTCTCCCTCTCCCTTCCTCTCTAAAATCAATAAAAATAAAAAATAAAAACCCCCAAAAACTTTTACTTTTAAAATTCTTACTTGACCTCATAATTAACTGTTCTAAGCAATAAGAGCAACAATGTATTGGATGATTTTAACATTCAGATAAATGAGATGAATTACAGCAATGTTACCAGTATAATGATTGGGAGAGAGGAATTGAGAAGAATCTGTTAAAAAATTACCTGCAGCCAAGCTGGTGTGGATCAGGGGTTGAGCATTAACCCATGAATCAGGAGGTCATGGTATAATTCCCAGTCAGGGCACATCCCTGGTTTTTGGCTTGATCCCCAGAATGGGGCATACCAGAGGCAGCCAATCAATGATTCTCTCTCATCATTGATGTTTCTATCTCTCCCTCTCCCTTCCTCTCTCCAAAATCAATAAAAATCATATTTAAGGGATTAAAAAAAACCCTGCAATACTCATTAAGTAGGATAGTGTTATTTGAAAGTGGACTTACATTAGTTATAAATGTATATTTCAAGAGGAATCTTGTGGTAAACAAAACAAAACAAAACAAAACCTCATCACCAGTAAACTGTAGGGCAACCACTTAAGAGTATTAAAAGAAAGAGAGATTTCCAAAGTGGTGGCGATGGAAATGGAAGCTACACTGACACTCTCCCAGGACCAAACTGTAATTACAACTAAAATATTATCCTGAATAATTAACTGAAGACTAGCTGGAGAGAACCCTTAAAACCAAGGATGTAAAGTGGAGACCTCATGGAGACTGGTAGGAAGTGCAGAGGCACAAGTTGGTTGGCCAGGCTTTCATAGGCAGCAGCTGAAGTTCTGGAGAGATATCTCAGCTGTGGGGTGTTCCCACTGAGAACTCTAAGGTTTAAACCTTAAACTGGGCTCCCAGCCAAAAGCGCCAGAACTGAGAAAGGTGACCACATAACATTTGGTTTTGAAAAGCCCCAGATCTGCCAGAGAGAGACAGCTGGAAAGGCAGGCACATTCTTAAAGAGCCAACACACAAAATTTTGTGTACAGCCACTCACCTTGGGCTACTGCAGAGGGAGGGCAAAGTTGACTAGAGCTGTGTGAGAGAGTACAGGGTTGGGGGCTCTGAGAAGACAGCCACTCGGTATTCTGCAGAGGACATCTGTCTGAGGCAGACCTTTACCATCCAGGCAATTTTTGCCAGAGGGGGTGGGAAAGAAATTGTCCTACCCCATTGGAAAACCTCTTGCACTACCCTGCAGAAGCTCAGACTCATTAAGAGATTGAGAATAACAATCACCCTTCAGTCAGAGGCAGATATATGGAGGCTTTGAGTCTTTTTATTTATTTATTTATTTACTTATTTATTTATTTTAAAATTGTTTTATTGCTTAAAGTATTACAAAGGGCATAACATATGTGTCCTTTTTTCCCCCCCCACCTTTGACAATCACCTGGCCTCTCCTACCCCCCAGTGTCTTATGTCCATTGGTTATGCTTATATGCATGTATACGAGTCCTTTGGTTGATCTCTTAACCTCCCCTCCTGCCCCCCAACCCTCCCTGGCTTTCCCATTGTAGTTTGACAGTCTGTTCAAGGCTGCTCTGCCTCTGTATCTATTTTTGTTCATAAGTTTATAATGGTCTTTATTATCCATAAATGAGTGAGATCATGTGGTATTTTTCCTTCATTGACTGGCTTATTTCACTTAGCATAATGCTTTCCAGTTCCATCCATGCTGTTGCAAATGGTAAGAATTCCTTCTTTTTTACATCAGCATAGTATTTCATCGTGTAGATGTGCCACAGTTTTCTAATTCATCTATCTACTGATGGGCACTTAGAA
>NW_006300203.1:25141-28991 GCF_000327345.1 Myotis davidii | reverse complement strand
GATTGGAGCATTTAGTCCATTTATGTTTAAAGTTATTATCCAAAGGTACTTGTTTGTAGCTATTTCTTTTTTTGTGCCTGTTTTCTTTCTTAGCTTTTTATTTCTTCTTTTTACACCAGTCCCTTTAGCATTTCTTGCATTGCTGGCTTGGTGGTGATAAACTTCCTTAGCCTTTTTTTGTCTGTGAAGATTTTTATTTCCCCTTGAATTTGGAATAAGAGCCTGGCTGGATAGAGTATTCTTGGATTCATTCCTTTGCTTTGCATCACTTGGTAAATTTCCATCCGTTCTTTTCTGGTCTGATGTGTTTCTGTTGAGAAATCATTTGATAATCTAATGGGAGATCCCTTGTATGTAACTTTCCATCTCTATCTTGTAGCCTGGAAGATTCTCTCTTTGTCCTGAATATTTGCCATGGTAATTATGATGTTTCTTGTTGTGGGTCTTTTCGGGTTCACCTTGTTTGGGACTCTCTGGGCTTGTGTGACTTTTTTCTTCCCCACCTCAGGGAAGTTTTCTGATATTATTTCTTCATATAGGTTTTCTAACCCTTGTTCCTCTTTCCGTTGTTATGGCACCCCTATTATTGTATGTTGTTTCATTTTATGTTGTCCCATAGCTCCCTTAGGCTCTCCTCCTCTCTTTTAATTTTTTTTCTCCAATTGCAGTCATTTTGGGTGTGTTTTGCTTCCCTGTCTTCTAATTCTCTAATTCTGTCCTCCTCTTCTCCTAGTCTACTGTTGAAACTTTCCATGGTGTTTTTTATTGCAGCTATATCACTCTTCATTTCTTCTTGGTTCTCTACATAATTTGTTGATTTTTTCATCCGTTTCTTTTTGATTCTTACATAAGTTGTTGATTTTTTCATCTTTCTTTTTGATAAGCTGTTGACTTTTTCCTCCATCTGGTTTATGCATTCTAGGACCATTAATCTGAATTATTTCTCTGTCATGCTGAATGCCTCTGTTTCACTTAGCTGCTTTTCTGGTGAGTCCTCCTTTTCTTTCTGTTGGGGGTGTCTTTGTGTACCCATGTTTGATCTCACTGACATATCTAGATGTTGAGTCATTCAGGGGATGCTTTTTGGCTTGCAGTGGCTTCTCTGGCTGTGGTTGCTCCTCGGGCAGTTGTGGTAGCAGTTGCTCCTCGGCAGCAGCTCCTCTGGTGTGTGCTGTTCACAACTGTGGTGGCTCCTCTGGCTGGTGGGGGGAGGCTTCACACACAGTTGCTGTTCCTCAGACAAAAGGTGTGCTGATCACGAGGCTGCCCTTCCTTGGATGGGGGCGGGCTACACCCGCAGCTGCTACTCCTTGAATTGGGGCATACTGATCACATGGCTGCTGATCCTTGGATGGGGGCTGGCTGCATGCTGCTGTTATTCCTCTGATGGTGTGGGCTGCTTATGGGGCTACTGCTCCTAGGACTTGGACAGGTTTATTGTGAGTCTGTTGCTTCTCGGATGGGGGTGGGCTGCTTGCAAGGCTGCTGCTCTTTTGATGGGAGTGAGCTGCACGCATGGCTGCTCCTCCTTGGACGGGGACGTGCCACTCACCTGGCTGCTGCTTGTCGCACAGGTGCAGGCTGTTTTGGCTCTGCTCCTCGGACCGGTGTATGCTGTGCAGGGCTTCTCCTCCTCGGACGTGGGCGGTCTGCTTGTATGGCTGCTGCTCCTCGGACTGGGGTGGGCTGCTGCTGCTCCTCAAATGGGGCCGGGCCGCTTTCAGAACTGCTTCTCCTTAGATTCGGCAGGCTGCTCGTGTGGCTGCTGCTGCTTGGATGAGGGCAAGATGCTTGTGCAGCTGCTGCTCCTCGGACTAGTGCAGGGTGTGCGCAGCTGCTGCTCCTCGGATGGAGGCAGGCTGCACAGGGCTACCGCTTCTCAAACGTAGGAAGACTGCTCGTGTGGATGCTGCTCCTCGGACAGGTCGGACTCTCGCGTGATTGCTCCTCCTCAGACGAGGAAGCGGGCCGCTCACACAGATGCTGCTCCTTGGACAGGGGAAGGCCACATGAGGCTGCTGCTCTTAGGCTCGAGGCAGGCTGCTCACGGGGCTGATGCTTCCTGGACAAGAGCGTGTCCCTCATGTATCTGCTGCTCATGTGGTTGCAAAAATAATGTGAAAAGAAGTAGGAAATAAAGGAACAAACAAAAAAAGGACAACAAAGCAAAAAGCAAAAAAAAAAAAAAAGCTAACAAGATAATAAAAAATAAAAATGAAAAATTGAAATGTCATTCCTTTGTCTGGCTTAAGATCCCAGTTTTCTGGAATGTTTGTGATTTTTTGTTGTTGTTGTTGTTGTTGCTGGGACTGTGGAGGCTTTGAGTCTTTGCCGGATATGCTTCTGGACACAGTGCTAGGAAAAACAAACGTTGGTACATACCTTGTTCCTTTCTAAAGGCAGCCAGCCCCAGCAGAGGGAGCCACAAGCTGAGGATTACTGATGCCTCCAAACAGGGTACTCAGGGCCAGTCACAAACAGCGTCTGACATTGTCCTGCACCAGATACATTCCCAAAAGACTAGATATAGCAGATCTACCTAATGCATAGAAAGCAGATCTACCTAATACATGGAAACAAACCCAAAAGGAGACTAAAAAAACAAGCCTCAAATGTAAGAACAAGAGAATTATCCAGAAGAACTAAATGAAACGGAGATAAGAAATTTATCAGATATAAAGTTTAGAATAATGATTATAAAAATGATCAGTAGCATAAGAGATATATAGAAACTATGAAAAATTACCAGTGAGGAATGAAGAATGACATAGCAGTGATAAAGAACACATTGAAATGAATAAACAGCAGCTTAGGGGACACCAAGGATCAGATCAGTGAGTTAAAAGACAGAGTAGAAAAATATCCCTCAATTAGAAAACCCAATTAAAAAAAACAAAACAGAATCTTCTCAGATCACAGTGGAATGAATTTAGAAATCAACTACAGTAAAAACACCCCAAACATTCAAAAACATGGAGGCTAAGTAGCATGTTATTAAACAACTAGAGTCCCAGTGCACAGATTTGTGCACATTGAAAGGAAATTAATTAGAAGGTGGCCGGCAGGACAGGACTGGGCTAGATGAGCTGGACATGCCCTGGAGCCAACCTCCCATGATCCCTCCCCAGCCAGCTGCACCTGAAGTGGCACTAGAGCTCCAACTTAAAGAACTAAAAAGAGAACAACAAGAAAGCACAAAGTAAGTAGAAGGAAGGAGATAATAAAATTATAGCAGAAATAAATAAACATAGAGACTAAAAAACAATAAAAACAATCAATGAAACCAAGGGCTGGTTCTTTGAAAGGATAAATAAAATTGATGAACCATTAGCCAGACTCCTCAAGACACAAAGAGGAAACCCAAATAAATAAAATCAGAAATGAAAGTGGAGAAGTAACCACTGACACCACAGAAATACAAAGGATTGTAAGAAAATATGATGAACAACTAGTTGCTGTCACTCAGCAGCTCCTGCATTGAGTGTGCCCTCTGGTGGTCAGTGCACATGATAGCTACCGGCCAGTCGGCTGGTAGGCCAGTTGGCTGGTCACTTAGGCTTTTATATATATATAGGTAGGCAGTGTTTTTTCCTTTCTTGGTAAGACAAAAAAAAATTTAAAAAGAGTAATGGCATGATTGCGATATATGGCATAGATTTGATAAATGTTAGTATTTGCCTTTGCGTCCCCAGGCACTGGGCTCAGTAAATGCAATTAATGTGTCGAATGTACTGACAACACTAATAAAAGTTTACTGCCATTACCACACGTGTAAATTATGTGGCTGGCTGCCCCTCCTCCACTCTGGATGGCAACCTCTCCAAGGGCAGAGCCTGGGGGCTCTTTCCTA
>NW_006300203.1:22469-25122 GCF_000327345.1 Myotis davidii | reverse complement strand
TAAACATAGAGACTAAAAAACAATAAAAACAATCAATGAAACCAAGGGCTGGTTCTTTGAAAGGATAAATAAAATTGATGAACCATTAGCCAGACTCCTCAAGACACAAAGAGGAAACCCAAATAAATAAAATCAGAAATGAAAGTGGAGAAGTAACCACTGACACCACAGAAATACAAAGGATTGTAAGAAAATATGATGAACAACTATATGCCAACAAGCTGGACAATGCGGACGAAATGGATGAATTCCTAGAAAAATACAACCTCCCAAAACTGAATCTGGAGGAATCAGAAAACCTGAATAGGCCAATAACAACTGATGAAATAGAAGCAGTAATCAAAAACTCCCACCAAACAAAGCCCAGGCTGGATGGCTTCACGGGGGAGTTATACCAAACATTGAAAGAAGAACTAACACCTAGACTCCTCAAACTATTTTAGAAAATCCAAGAGGAAGGAACACTTCCAAACTCTTTTTATGAGGGGATTTTATCCTAATTCCAAAACCAGATGAAAACACTACAAAGAAAGAGAATTACAGGCCAATATCCTTGGTGAATAGAGATGCTAAAATCCTCAACAAAATATTAGCAAATCAGATCCAGGATTATGTTAAGAATATCGCCCTGATCAGTTTGGCTCAGTGGATAGAGCATCGGCCTAGGGACTGAAGGGTCCCAGGTTCGAATCCGGTCAAGGGCATGTACCTTGGTTGTGGGCATATCCCCGGTGGGGGGTGAGCAGGAGGCAGCTGATCGATGTTTCTCTCTCATCGATGTTTCTAACTCTTTATCCCTCTCCCTTCCTCTCTGTAAGAAAATCAATAAAATATATTTTTTTAAAAAAAGAATATCATACACCATGACCAAGTGGGGTTTATTCCAGGGATGCAAGGCTGGTACAATATTCACAAGTCAATAAGCATGATGCATCACATAAACAAATTGAAAGACAAAAATCACATGATCATATCAATAGATGCAGAAAAGCATTTAACAAAATCCAACATCCATTTTTGATAAAAACTCTCAGAGGTAGCATATCTCAACATGATAAAGGCCATATATGACAAACCTACAGCCAACATCATAATCAATGTGCAAAAATTAAAACCATTTCCATAAGTACAAGAACAAGACAAGGATGTCGGCTTTCACCACTCTTGTTCAATATACTACTGCAAGTCCTAGGCACAATGATCAGACAAGAAGAAAACATAAAAGACATCCAAATTGGAAAGGAGGAAGTAAAACTCATTAGTTGCAGATGACATGATATTGTAAAAAGAAAACCCTAATGACTCGATCAAAAAACTACTAGATTTAATAAATTAATTTGGCAATGTAGCAGGATACAAAATCAATACCCAAAAAACAATGGCTCTTTTATACACCAACTAGAGGCCTAGCACATGAAATTGTGCGTGAGTAGGGTCCCTAGGCCCAGCTTGTGATCAGGGCCATGTGCACTACCCTGAGATGCTTGCTGCTCCGTGATGCTCCACGACACTCCCTGCCACCGCCCCATGATGCTCCTCAATGCTCCCCACCCGTGATGCTCCTTGATGCTCCCTGCCCCATGATGCTCGCCTCTGCCACCCCGTGATGCTTTGCTAAGCTCCCTGCCCCACGATGCTCTGTGACGCTAGCCGCCACCACCCCACAATGCTTCTGGATGCCCCCTGCCCTGCAAAGCTCTGCGACACTCTCTACCGTACCCCGATGCTCTGCAAAGCTCCCCACCCCATGATGCTCCTTGACACTCCCCGCCACTGCCTCGCGATGCTCCATGACTCCCTGCCACTGCCCCGTGACACTCCTTGACTCTCCCCACCCTGCAATGCTCCACGATGCTTGCTGCCACAGCCACCCTGATGTTCACTGCCACTTGCTGCTGGACGCTCACTGCTGCTTGCAGCCTGCCACCCGCCGCCCACCACCCACCACTGCTCAACAGTCCCTAGTCCTGCCCCGCTGCCACTCCACTCCCCATTGGCCATGGTTCCCCATTCACCATGCTGTGATTGGAGCCTGTGGAGCGCGAGGGGGGGTTGGACCGAGAAGTGGTCAATGCACCTGATGGTGACTGGTTCAGCGGTTGTTCTGGTCATTACGCTTATGGTCCTGGCCTTTTATTATATAGGATAATAAATTCTCAGAAAGAGAAACTAAAAAAATAATCCCATTTACCTTTGCAACAAAAAAATTAATATACTCAGTAATAAACTTAACCAAAGAGGCAAAAAACCTGTACTCGAAAAACTACAGGATGTTGAAAAAAGAAATAGGAGAAGACATAAACAAGTGGAAGTATTTACTGAGTTCATGGATTGGTAGAATCAACATCATTAAAATGTCCACACTACCCAAGGCAATCTACATATTCAATGCAATCCCTATCAAAATACCAACTGCATGTTTCACAGAGCTAGAAGAAAATACTCCATAAATTTATATGGAATAAAAAACGACCCCAAATAGCTGAAGCAATTTTGAGAAAGAAAAACAAAGTTGGAGGAATCACAATACCAGATTTCAAGTTATACTATCAAGCCACCACAATCAAAACAGCCTGGTACTTGCACAAGAACAGGCATAGAGATCAATGAAACAGAACAGAGACCCCAGAAATCAACCCAGCACATTACGCTC
>NW_006300203.1:18073-22398 GCF_000327345.1 Myotis davidii | reverse complement strand
AAAAAATGGGCAAAGGACCTAAATAATCACTTCTCCAAATAGGACATACAGATAGCCAAGAGACATATGAAAAAATGTTCAAAGTCACTAGTCATTGGAGAGTTGCAAATTAAAACAACAATGAGTTATCACCTCACACCTGTTAGAATGGATACTATCAACAAATGACAAGTGATAGTGAGTGTGTGGAGAAGAGGGAATCCTAGTACACTGTTGGTAGGAATGCAGACTGGTGCAACCATTATGGAAAACAGTATGGAGTTTCCTCAAAAAACTAAATATGGAGCTGCCATTTCACCCAGTGATTCCACTTCTGGGAATATATACTAAGAAACCTGAAATTCCAATCAGAAAGAATGTATGCACCCCTATGTTCACAGCATCACAATTTACAATAGCTATGATCTGGAAACAATCCAAGTGCCCATCAATAGATGAGTGTATAACAAAGTTGTGCTACATTTGTACCATGGAATATTATACAGTAGTAAAAAAGAAGACTCTCTTACACTTTGATTCAGCATGAGGGACCTAGAGAGTGTCATGGTAAGTGAAATAAGTCAGTCAGAGAAAGACAAGAATCAGAATCACATGATTGAACTCATATGTGGAATCTAAGTAACAAAATAAACTGATGAATGGAGTGGATCCAGAGACACAGAAGCATGGAACTGAGTGAAGAATCTCAGAGGGAAGGTGGTGGAGGGTGGGTGGTTGGGAGGTAATCAACCAAAGACCTTGTAAGTATCCTATATAATAAAAGCCCAGCAACTGAATGGTGGAACAACCAGAATGACCAGTTGACCATTCGCTATGATGCGTCCTGGCCACCAGGGGGAAGACGCTCAACACAGGAGCTTCCCTCTGGTGGTCAGTGCGCTACCACAGTAGGAGCACTGCTCAGTTGACTGGGATGAGTGGCTCCTCTCACTGTGTACTCCAGGCTCACGGGCAGGAATCTGGGCTGCGATTGTTACCTCCTTGCCCCAGGCCCCTTCTCCTCACTCCCCGACACCTCCTCCAGATGCCCACAGGCCATGCAGCGCCACCGCTGGGCTCGCAGTGCTAACCCTGGAGGCTGGGAGGCGGGTTTATGGCTGCAGTGGGACTGAGGCCTACTTTGATGCCTCTCAGTGCTTTGTCCCTGGGCCTGGCCCCAACCAGGTCCCCTGGAGAGGTGAGTGCTTGGCTCCATGGAAGATGCCAGACCAGGGAGCAACTTCTCAGAGGGCTGGTCCACAGCTGCTTGGCTGACTGGGATGAGCAGCACTCCCACAGTGGGCTGATACCTGCAGGCCATACCCCCCCACCAGTGCACAAATCTCATGCACTGGGCCTCTAGTATATACATGATCCATGGACACAGACAATAGGGTGCTGAAGGCCTGGTGCAGTGGGGACGGGGGGAGGTTTGAAGGGGATCATTGGGGGGAAAAGGGAACATATTTAATACTTTTAACAATAAAGAATTATTTTTTTAAAAAAGCATTAAAGGCATATGAAAAACTGAAAAACAAAAACAAGAAAAAGCACAGAAAAACAGCTTAAGGGAGCTGGGGGACAACATGAAATGTAACAATATTTACAATATAAGAGTCCAGAAGGTGAAGAAAGTGAGCAAGGAATACAGAACCTATACCGTTTACTAAAATGGCAGTAGATAAGAACCTATCAATAATAACCCTAAATGTAAATGGATTACATGCTCCAATCAAAAGACATAGCTGATGAATAAGAAAATATGACCCAAATATATCGTGTCTACAAGAGACCTACCTCAGAACAAAAGAACACAGGATGAGAGTGAAGGGATGGAAAAAATATTTCCAATGGAAATGGAAGTGAAAAAAACTGGGGTAGCAATACTCATATCTGACAAAATAGACTTCAAAATGAAGGCCAAAAGAGGAGATAACAAAGGTAACTATAATAGTAAAGACATCAATCCACTGAGAGGATATAACCTTGTTAAACATATATGCATCCAATTTAGGAGCATCTAAATATATAAAAATAACTTCTAGAGGACTTTAAGGGAGAGATTGACAGCAATACAGTCATAGTAGGGGACTTTAACACTCCACTAACTTCACTAAATAGTTCTTCCAGACAAAAAATCAATAAGGAAACAGTGATTCTAAATGACAGGCTGGATTAGATAATATTAATTGACATTTACAGAATATTTCCCCTCAAAGTTGCAGAATATACACTTTTTTCTCAAGTATCCGGGGGTCATTTTCAATGATAGACCACATGTTAGGACACAAAACAAGTGTCTACAAGTTCAATAAAATTGAAACCTTATGAAGCATCTTCTTGGATAACAATGACATGAATTAAGAAATCAATTACAGTAGAAACACTCAAAACCTTTCAAATACATGGAGGCTAAATAGCATATTATTAAACAATGAATGGGTTAACAATGAGATCAAGAAAAAAATTTTAAAACTTCCTGGAAACAATGAAAATGAACACACAACAACCCCAAATCTATGGAACACAGCTAAAGCAGTCTTGAGAGGGAAGTTCATAGCACTACAGGCTTACATCAAGAAATAAGAGAAAGCTCAAATAAATAATTTAACCCTACAACTTAAAGAATTAGAACGAGAACAACAAGAAAAGCCCAAAGAATGAATGAAATAATGAATATCAGAGCAGAAATAAATGATGTAGAGACTAAAAAATAAAAATGATCAGTGAAAACAAGAACTGGTTCTTTGAAAAGATAAATAAGATTGATGAACCTTAAGCCAGACTCATCAGAAACAAATAGAGAGGACCCAAATAAGCAAAAACAGAAATGATAGAGATGAAGGAAGAACTGATAGCACAGAAATACTAAGGAATGTAAGGAAATACTGTGAACAAATATATGCCAACAAGCTGGACAAGAGGATGAAATGGACAAAATCCTGGAAAAACTCAATCTTCCAAAATTGAATCAGGAAGAATCAGAAAATCTCAATAGGCCAATAACAATTGATAAAAATGAAACAGTAATGAAAATCAAAAAAATCTCCCAACAAACAAAAGCCCTGATCCAGATGGCTTCACAGGTGAGTTTTACCAAATATTCAAAGAAGAATTAACACCTATTCCCCTCAAACTTGGTCTAAAAAGTCCAAGAGGAAGTAATACTTCAAAACTTTTTTTAAATAAAGAGGCCAGCATTATCCTAATCCCCAATCCTGACATTATTATAAAAGAGAATTACAGGCCAATATCACTGATGATTGCAGATGCTAAAAATCTCAACAAAATGTTAGCAAATTGGACCTAGCAAAATACTAAAAAGATCAGACATCATGACCAAATAGGATTTATTTTGGGGATACAAGGGTAGTACAATATCTGCAAAACAATAAATGTGACACATCACATAAACAAATTGAAAGACAAAAATCACATGATCATATCAATAGACAAAGAAAAAACATTTGACAAAATTCAACACCCATTTTTGATAAAAACTCTCAGCACAATGGGAGTAGAGGGGTCATACCTCAACATAATAAAGGCCATCTATGAAAAACTTACAGTCAACATCATATTCAATGGGCAAAAACTAAAACCATTTCCTTTAAGATTGGGAACCTGACAGCATTATGTGCAGATAACATGATATTGTACATAGAAAACCCTAAAGACTCCATCAAAAAACTACTAGATTTAATAAATGAATTGAGCAAGGTAGCAGGATCCAAAATTAACACCCAGATATTGCATTTTTACACACCAATAATGAATTCTTAGAAAGAGAAACTAAAAAAAAAAAAAATCCTATTTACCACTTCAGCAAGATTTAAGATACTTAGAAATAAACTTAACCAAGTAGGAAAATGTCCTGTACTCAGAAAACTCCAGGAAGTTAAAAAAAGAGATAGAGGAAGATATAAACAAGTGGAAGACTATCCCATGTTCATGGATTGGTGGATTTAACATCATAAATATGTCCAAACTACCTTAAGCAATCTATAGATTCAATGGAATCTCTATCAAAATACCAATGGCATATTTCACAGATCTAGATCAAATACTCCAAAAAATGTATATGGAACCAAAAAAAGACCCTCAATAGCTGCAATAATCTTGAGAAAGAAGATCAAGCTTGAAAGGATAGCAATACCAGATATCAAGTTATACTACAAAGCCACTGTAATGAAAACAGAACAGGCATATCTACACTAATAAAAGAGAAAAATGGTAATTGGTGTACGACGCTACCCTTTTCATCGGCTAATCAGGGCTATATACAAATTAACTGCCAACTAAGATTGGCAGTTAACTGCCAACAAGATGGCGGTTAATTTGCATAT
>NW_006300203.1:13202-17066 GCF_000327345.1 Myotis davidii | reverse complement strand
TCGTCAGGCCTGGGCAAGGGGCCGATCCTGCGATTGGAGGGTGATGGGGGTCAACGCCCGAGGGCTCCCAGTATGTGAGAGGGGGAAGGCTGGGCTGAGGGACACTCCCCCCCACACACACACCCAGTGCACGAATTTTGTGCACCGGTCCCCTAATAGATCAATAAAACAGAATACAGAACACAGACATAAGCCCAAGCTATCATGCTCAATTAATTTTTGATAGAAGAGGTAGGAACATGTAATGGAGTAAGACAGTCTCTTCAGTAAATGGTGTTGGGAAAATTAGACAGGTACATGCAAAAAAAAGAAAAGAAACTAGGCCACCAATTTACACCATACACAAGAATAAACTCAAAATGGATAAAAGACTTAAATGTAAGTTAGGAAACCATAAACATCTTAGAAGAAAGCATAGGCAGCAAAATCTTAGACATTGCCTGTAGCAATATTTGCAGATATATCTCCTAGGACAAGGGAAACAAAGGAGTGAGTAAATAGATGGGACTACGTCAAAATAAAAAGCTTCTGCACAACAAAAGAAACCATCAACAAAATGAAAAGGGAGTCCATTTTATGGAAGAATATATTTGCCAATGATACATCTGATTAGTGGGTAATATTCAAAGTACATAAGAAACTCATACAACTTAACAAAAATAAATATGGAGCTGCCATTTGACCCAGTGATTCCTCTTCCAGGAATATATCCTAAGGAACCTGAAACACCAATCAGAAAGAATATATGCACCCCTATGTTCATAGCTGCACAATTCACAATAACTAAAATCTGGAAACAGCCCAAATGTCCTTCAGTAGATGAATGGTTTAAAAAAAGCTGTTGATTCATTTACACTGTGGAATATTATGCAGCAGTTAACAGAAGGATCTATTACCCTTTGAGACAGCATGGAGGGACCTGGAGAGTATTATGCTAAGTGAAATAAGCCAATCAGAAAAAGGCAAGTATCACATGATCTCACTCATATGTGGAATCTAAAGAACAAAATAGACCCAGAGACATAGAAGCATTGAAGAGACTGTCAAATCTAAGAGGGAAGGCAGAGGTGAGTGTTTGGGTGGGAAGTGATTAAACAAGGAACTTAAATGCATATATGCATAACCCATGGACACAGACAATAATGTGGTGAAGGCCTGGGGCAGACTCAGGTGTGGGCTAGAAGGGGTCAATGGGGGAAAAAGAGGGATATCTGTAATACTTTTAACAAGAAATATGAGTTTAAAAAGAAAAAATAAATACATTAAAATTTTAAAAGGAGAGAGAAATAGAGAGAGAGACGAAGAGAAGAGAAGAGAAGAGAAGAGAAGAGAAGAGAAGAGAAGAGAAGAGAAGAGAAGACAGGATGGCCACCAGCCCATGATAATTCTGTTTAGTATTTTAGAGGTTTTTAAAAGTATCACTGAATTTGTTGATTCATAGAATATGTTCTGAAATATAGCACAATTTTGAATATTTTAAAAGAAATATAATTGATATGCTAAGAGAGAAACTGAGGAACTGAAGGAGAGAAGCTGAATCATAAATTAAAACCAGAAGAGGTAGAAGAATTAAAATCTGAAGAGACAGAAAAATAAGGAAAGGTTTTTTTTAAAAGAGAGAATGCAAAACAACTACAATAAATAAAAACTTTACAAATGTGGCAGATATGAAACCTCTAATGTCAATAATTCATTAAAATGTGAATGGTCTAAATACAGCTATTGAAAGACAAAAGCTGCCAGAAGAGATACAAAAACAAGACCTACCTCTATGTAGTCTATAAGAAACTTCCTTTAAATATAAAAACATAGAGTAAAAGTAAAAGGATAGAGAAAATATACCATACTAACACTTATCAAAATAAAACTAGAGTTGATATATTAATTTCAGAGCAGACTTGAGAACAAGAAAAATTATTAGGGATAAACAGGGAGGGATCAATTATCCAAGAAGACATAATAATTCCTAACTTATATGTACCTAAAGGAGATAATGAAAATATTTCTGGCAAAAACTGCTGGTTTTGTAAGAAGAAATAGAGAAATCCATTATTATAGTTGTAGACTTCCATACCTCTGTCAGTAATTGACAGATCCAATGGGTAGAAAATCAATCAGGATATAGATGAACTGAATAGAACCATCAATCAACTGGATCCAATTGCCATTTATAGAATACTTCATTTAATAGCAGAAAATGCATTTTTCTCAAGCTCACATGGGACATTCACCAAGACAGATCACTTTCTGAGTGATAAAGGAGCATAAATCAAATAATATCTTCTCTGAGAACACAATGGGAGTAAACTAAAAATAACAAAAGATACCTGAAAATCCCCAAATATTTGGAGATTAAACAATTCACTTACAAAGCACTTGGGTCAAACAAGTAAGAATATTTTTCAATGTTTTGAACTTAATGAAAATGAAAACACAACAAAAGTTGTGGCATGAAGCAAAAGCAGGGCTTAGAGGTTATGTATACTGTTGAATGGATATATTAGGACAAGAAGATTGATCTAAAATAATTTAAAAAGAAGAACAATATAAAACTAAAGCAAGCAGAAGAAAATAATAAAAATTAGAGCAGAGTTCAACAAAAATTGAATAAAAAAGAAATTCAACTGAAAAAAAAAATCAGTAAAAGCAAAAGCTGGTTCTATAAAAAGATTAGTAAAATAAAAAACTTTAACCAAGCTAACCAAGAAAAAGAGAGAAAAAATAAAATTACTAATACCAGAAATGAAATGGGTTTATCACTTTAATTCCATGGATATTAAAAAGAAAATAAAAGAATACTATGAACAATTCTAGGTCCACACATTTGGCAACTTAGAAAAAAAATGGAAAAATTCTTTGAAAGACATAAACTACCAAAATTCACACAAGGAAAATTAAATAATCCTATATAATAAAAGGCTAATGTGCAAATAGACTGAACAGTGGAACACCAGTTTCTATGATGTGCACTGACCACCCAGGGGGCAGACGTTCAATATAGGAGATGCCCCCTGGTGGTCAGTGCACTCCACATGGGAAGTGCTGCTCAGCCAGAAGCCCTGAGCTGGACTCTTGGCTGGCAAGTGCAGCGGCAGTGGCAGGACCCTCTCCCGCCTCCACAGCAGCACTAAGGATGTCTGACTGCCAGCTTAGGCCCACTCTCCATGGGAAGTGGGCCTAAGCTGTCAGTCAGATATCCCCCAAGGGCTCTCGAACTGCGAGAGGGCACAGGCTGGGCTTAGGGTTCCCCCCACCCCCGCTGAGTGCATGAATTTCATGCTCTAGGCTTCTGGTCCTATATAATAAAAGCCTAATATCCTAAGTGTCAGGTCATTGGTCGGTCATTCGACCAATCAAAATGTAATATGCTAATGATGTGGTAAGGCTGCTCAACCTCTTTCTATGACGTGCACTGACCACGAGGGAGCGGACGCTTTTACCGGTGGGTTAGCTTGCTGCTGGGGTCCGACCAATTGGGACTGAACCAGACAGGTCGGACATGCCCTGAAGTCCTCCCACAGTTCCTCCCCGGCTGGCCAACCTCCTGCATCTCTCTCTGGCCCCAATTGAGCATCAGTGGGGTCCCTTGGCCTGGCCTGCACCCTCTCACAATCTGAGCTGAGGGACCACCCTCCCCAGTACAGGCATTTTGTGCACCAGGCCTCTAATTTATTATAAATAATCTTTATTTTTATCTACACTAATAAAAGAGAAACATGGTAATTGGCGTACGACCGCTACCCTTCCCATTGGCTAATCAGTGAGATATGCAAATTAACTGACAGCCAAGATGGCGGCAGGCAGTCAGGCAGCTTGAAACTACCATGAGGCTTGCTTGCCTCAGTGAGGGAGGAAACCAATGTT
>NW_006300203.1:7333-12522 GCF_000327345.1 Myotis davidii | reverse complement strand
TTCTCTGTGTGTGACAGGCGGTGGCGCTGCAACCTCCTCATCGACCCTGCCTTGAGTGTGACAGGGGCGGTGCCCCAGCCCCCCAATCTGCCCTACCCTGAGCACGAATGAGGGTGGCATCGCAACCTCCCAATCTGCCCTGCTCTGTGCATGACAGGGGGCGGTGCCCCAACTCCTCAAACGGCCCTGCTCTGAGCCCGACCAGGGGCTGCACCTAGGGATTGGGCCTGCCCTCTGCCACCCGGGAGCAGGCCTAAGCCAGCAGGTTGTTATCTCCCAAGGGGACTCAGACTGCTAGAGGGCACAGGCCGGTCTGAGGGACCCCCCTCCCCCCCGAGTGCACAAATTTTTGTCCACTGGGCCTCTAGTCTATTATAATAGTCTATTATAATAGACTAGAGGCCCAGTGCATGAAATTCATGCACCGGGGGTGGGGGGTGTCCCCTTAAGCCTACACCCTCTCCAATCTGAGAACCCTTGGGGGATGTCCGACTGCTGGTTTAGGCACAATCCCAGGGATCGAGCCTAAACCGGCAGTTGGACATCCTTCTCACATTCCTGGACCGCTGGCTCCTAACGCTCACCTGTCTGCCTGCCTGCTCGCCCCTAACTGCCCCCCGCCCCCTCCAGCCTGGTCATCCCACGCAGCCTGCTGTTCAGTCGTTTGGTCGTCCTTCACTAACCTCCCTGCTGGTCTGGTCATAGGCAGCCATCTTGTGAGGGTGTGAGGGTTAATTTGCATATTACCTCTTTATTATATAGGATAGGCCTATATCTTTTTAAAGAAATTGAATCAGTAATTAATAACCTTCCAAAACAGAAATTACCAGGCTCAGATAGCATCACTCTGACTTCTATCAAACATTTAATGAGGAAATTATATAAATTCTCTACAATGCCTTCTATGAGGATAGCATATCCTAATACCAAAACCAGACAAAAACATTAAAAAAAACCCCACTATAGGACCATATCTCTCATGAATATAAATGCAAAATCCTCCCCTAAATATTAGAAAATTGAATCCAACAAGGTATAAAACTAATTACACACTACAACCAAGTAGGATTTATTCTAAACATGCAAGACTAGTTCAACATTAAATAACCAATTAATGTAAAAAAAAAACCAATTAATGTAATTCATCATATAAATAGGCTAAAAAAGAAAAATCATGTTATCATATCAATAGATGTAGAGAAAGCATTTGTTAAAATTCAACATGCATTCATGAAGAACTTAGCAAACTAAGAATAGAGGAGAACTTTCTCAACTTGCAAATAAACATCTACCCAAAATACTACAGAAACCAGGTGCCTTCCCCCTGAAATAAGAAAAGGATGTCCTCTCTCCCCCTGCTATTCAACATTTGTACTATAAAATCCCACCTAATTCAATAGAAAGAAAATGAAATAAAAGGTGTACAGGTTGAGAAGAAAGAAATAAAACATTGCTCTTTATTTTATGTAGAAAATCCCAAAGAATGTTATAGGATACAAGATTAATATATAAAAATTGCTTTCCTATATACCAACAATGAACAATTAGAATTTGAAATTTAAAACACTACAATTTACATTAGTATTAAACACACTACAATTTATTTAGGCATGAATCTAACAGTATAGGGTGAAAAAAAGTAGGTTTGCAATTGTTCATAGAGAAAACAATACCATAATCAATAAATAATAGTACAAGAATAAACTATGTTTTGCATACTCATAATTGTGAACCTACTTTTGCCCCACCCTGTATATTTGCAAAATTATATGAGAAAAACTATAAAATTGTGATGAAAGAAAGAAAAGAACATCTATAGTAATAGAAAAATATTCCATGTTCATGAATAGGAAGACTCAATATTTTTAAGATGTTCTTCTAAACTTGATCTATAGATTCAATACAATCCTGGTGAAAATACCAGAAAGTTACTTTGTGTACATTGACAAATTTTTCCAAAATTTATATGTAAAGGCAAAAGACCTAGAATAGCTAAACAGCACTGAAGTAAATAAAGGAAGTGGGAGGACTGTCACTACCCAATTTCAAGTCTTTGTATTAATACAGTTACAGTAATCAAGACAGTGTAATATTGAAAAAAGAACAGACAAATTGATTAATGGATGAGAATACAGAGTCAAGAAATAGACACACAGAAATACAGTCAACTTTGACAATGGAGCACAGACAATTAAATGGATAAAGTATAGTTTCTTCAGTAAATGATACTGAAACAAGTTAACTTGACATCCACCTACAAAAAACACACACAAAAACAAACAAAAAAAATCCCTAAAAGGACCTAGACCAGACCTTACATCTTTTACAAAAATTAACACAAAGGAATCATAGGCCTAAATGTACAAATGCAAAATTACAAAAGTTATAGAATATAACATAAGAGATAATTTAAGTGACCTTGGGTTTGTCAATGACTTTTTGGATATAGATATGACACTAAAAGAAAAATCCATGAAAGAAAAAACTGATGAATTGGACTTTATTAAAATTAAAAATTTTCTGTGAAAGAAATTGTTAAAATAATAAGATGACAAGCCATGCACTAGGATAAACTATTTGCAAAATAAATATCTGATAAAGGACTTGCATTAAAAAAAAGAAGTCTTAAACTTAACAATAAGAAAACAACCCAATTTAAAAGTGGGCTAAAGATCTGAATTAACACCTTACCAAAGAAGATATCCAGAGACTGAATAAGCATATGAAAAAAATGTTTAACATCATGTGCTATTAGGGAATTGTAAATTAAAACAGCAGGAAGATATCACTGCAGACCAATTAGAATAGCTAAAATCCAAAACACTGACCACACCAAATGCTGAAAAGGAGCAAGAAGAACTTTCATTCATTA
Organism: Myotis davidii; assembly: GCF_000327345.1. Classification (NCBI taxonomy): domain Eukaryota; kingdom Metazoa; phylum Chordata; class Mammalia; order Chiroptera; family Vespertilionidae; genus Myotis; species Myotis davidii. The sequence continues at coordinate 9,650 of NW_006300203.1, read as the reverse complement.
CTGTTGGGAATGCAAAGTGATACAATCACTTTTAAAGAGAGTTTGGTAGTTCTGTACAAAGCTAAACATACTTTTACCATACAATCCAGCAATTGAACTCATAGATATTTACCCAAGTAAGATGAAACCTTATATCCACACAAAAATCTGCATATGCATATTTATATCAACTTTATTCATAACTAGTGGCTCTGTGCACGAATTTGTGCACATTGAAAGGAAATTAACTAGAAAAAATATTTTAATATTGCTATTCGCCCTTTCTCTGTAATAGAAGTGTCAACCAAATTCACAATCGGCAATGACAGATCGAAACACATGCGTGCAATTGGCAGCAGTGAGAGCTTTATACGTATGTGTGAGTCAACTTAGCCTTTTATATAGAGAGAATAAACTTGCTTAATTAGACCTGCTTTCTGATTTAGCTAAACTTTTTTTCAGCCAGTGAAGCACCCCAACTTCTCTTTCAGGTAATTGTCAGCAACACAGCAGTAAATATCAACACGAAGCAGGTTATTATTGTAGATCACGCAGGGAGAACAAAGGGTAAAATATTTGACTGCAGCAGTGTTTGACTATATTCTGCACAGTGAGAAAACCTGAAGTCATTTTCAAAGTCCACTATTTCTTTCTTCTTTTCACTTGGGTAAAGTTTTTAAGCTTTCTAAATCTCCGTTTTCTGACTTAGGAAAAAAAAAATAGGATTCTACTGAGTCTCCTTTCTACCTACTCCAGGACTTCTGTGAGGATCAAATGAGATGAGGCATGGGAAAGTGCTTCACAGACATTTGGTTAAAGTATAAAATGTTTGCACCTGGCTATAAAGCAAGTCATGTTCCTGGGCTGAAGAAACTGCAAAGGGGCTAGTTGTCACTAGGGAGAGGAAGCTGGGCGTTGCTAGAGAACATCATTACCTGGCACCCACAGTGACCATTTCTGGGTGGGGCTGGGCTGTGGGCTGCATTTTTGCTATGGGGTCTCAGCAGCATTGGTTGTGATTTGGTGGGCTGCCACTCTGGGGTGGTGGCAGGGACTGTGTCCCACTTGGGGGAAGCCAAGTATTGCTTTGTAGACACCATGTCCGCAATACCATTTCTCTGTGCATGTCACAGCAGCTCCTGCAGTGAGCATCTGCCCCCTAGTGGTCAATGTGCATCATAATGACCGGTCAGAATGTGGGAAGGACACTTAGTATATTAACCTTTTATACAGGTAGATAGCTCCAAACTGGAAGCAATTCAATAGGTAAATGGATTAAACAAACTATCCATGAGACTTGGCCTTGTTTTGCCATCTCTAGGTACATTCATGCAATGTAATTTTATTTAGTGATAAGAGGAAAATGACCTGTCATACCACATAATGATATGGAGAGACTTTACCTGCATACTGCTAAGTGAAAGAACACAGTTGAAAGGTTATGGAATTCCAACTATATGGAATTCTGAAAGGGATTCCAACTATATGGAATTCTGAAAGGGCAAAACTATGAAGACAGTAAAAAAAATCCGTGGTTGCCAGAGGTTCAGGGAGAGGGGAAGGGATGAATCAGTAATGCACAGAGGATTTTTAGAGTGGTGAAATTATTTTGTATTACACTGTAATGATGGAGGCATAACATTATGTATTTATCAAAACCTATAGAGCTGTACAACACAAAGAATAAAACCTTTCTGTAAACTATGGACTTTAATTAACCATGCATCGATATTGATTCATTAATTCTAATAAGTGTACCACACTAATGCCAGATGTTAATAATTGAAGAAACATGTGCAGTAAAGGGGGATCAACCTTTTTATAGATCTAAAACTGTTCTAAATTAAAGCCTACTAATTTAATAAAAAGTTACATAATAAATAGGTGAAATAACAAACAGCAGAGAAGAGAGGAGAGAAAGTCAAACTAATGAGTGTAAACTAGTTTGCTATTGAAGGGAAGGATAAATGTGCTGGGATGGTGGTAGTTGGAAGAAGTTCTAGAGTCTACTGAGGTTTTTTGCTAAATATTATGTTTTGTTTTGATGTGGAAGAGAGAAAAAATAAATTTGAAGATAGTGGTACAATCATTTTATTGAATGAAAGTACTTTGATTAGTTCCATATAAGCAGTAAGCAAATATTCTTCTCCTACTACTGCCCTTCAAACTCACATGGCATACATCCCTCTCCCAGGGCTTTTTCTAGACACTTTCAACTATTTGCCTTTTCTCATTTTCAGATAATAAGCAACTAGCCCAATCTAAATCAATACTTTCATCTAGTATGCAATCCAGTGTGCTCTTCCTCTCAGCTCAGACCAATTTTTACAAGCCAAGG
>NW_006300203.1:5593-7315 GCF_000327345.1 Myotis davidii | reverse complement strand
GGAAAGAGAGGCATGAAGTTCTTTCACCTTGTTCTTTCACTCCCCTCCTCCCTCAGGTATTGGTTTCTGGTTCCTTCATAGATGGGGCTAGGAGTGAGGAAGAGTTAAGGAACTAAGAGTTAAGGTGAGAATCAGGTATCAATCCCTGTATACTCCTGAAATGCCAGGAAATATATGTCAAATAATTTCAGGGATCCTCTTGCTTTATTCCAGTTTGGACACAACCATAGGTAAGCCAATACCTTTTTGCTATTCTGTAGATATTGGTAGGAGAAGTGGGTAGGAGAATGGTGAGATTTTATTTTCTCCTATGGCATATACTCCTGTTCTCTATAAATGGTTTTCTAAGAATGCCCTCTCACTTGGATTATGGTGGTGGGGAAATTATCTTCCTCCACCCACCAGGGGGAGAGAAAGATCAGGGAAACACATAGCACTTCAATAGCACTAATCAGAAGAAATCCTCTCTCTAAACACAGATCAATCTCTAACTATCTCTTGTGTAAAGAGAACACATAGGTGAGAGCTAGACTTGTTTGGGCCATCTCTCTCTTTTTATTTCATGCAATAAACATTAATATTTACAGAAAAACAATTTTAAATATAATAATATTACCTGCATAAACATGAATATTTCAAGAAAAAAGATTTTAAAAATAATATTACCAATACTGTATTAACATAGTATATCACAAAAGTTGTAGAAAATATTAAAAATCTTCAAATAACAGGATTACTTCTATTATATTCAAAAATATTTTGTTCTCTGGCTCTAATTTTGTTTATCAGTTTATGTTGTCTATTATATTCCACAAATGAGTGAGATCATGTGGTATTTACCTTTCTCTGACTGGCTTATTTCACTTAGCATAATGCTCTGCAGTTCCATCCATGCTGTTGCAAAAGGCAAGAGTTCCTTCTTTTTAACCACAGCATAGTATTGCATTATGTAGATGTACCACAGTTTTTCTTATCCATTCATCTGCTGATGGGCATTTAAGCTGTTTCCAGATCTTAGCTATTGTAAATTGTGCTGCTATGAACATAGGGGTGCATATATCCTTTCTGATTGGTGTTTCTAAGTTCTTGGGATATATTCCTAGAAGTGGGATAACTGGGTCAAATGGGAGTTCCATTTTTAATTTTTTGAGGAAACTCCATACTGTTCTTTACAGTGGTGCACCAGTCTGCATTCCATCCAGAAGTGCATGAGGATTCCTTTTACAAAAATACTAGAGGAATCCACAGGCAGCAAAATATCAGACATATACTGAAGCCATATCTTCACCAATACAGCTCCTACAGCAATGGACACTAAAGAGAAAATCAACAAATTCTACCACATCAAAATAAAAATCTTTTGCACAACAAAATAAACCATCAACAAAACAACAAGAAAGTCCACTGCATGGGAGAACATATTTGCCAATGTTATCACTAACAAGGGTTTAATCTCCAACATTTACAGGGAACTCATACAACTTAACAAAGGAAGATAAATAACCCAATCAAAAAATGGGTGACAGACCTAAATAGGTACTTTTGGAAAGAGGACACAAATAAGGAAGGCCAAGAGACATATGAAAACATGCTCAAAGTCACTGTTCATCCGAGAGAGGCAAATCAAAACGACAATGAGGTACCATCTCTCGCCTGTCAGAATGGCTATCACCTACAAATGACAAATGCTGGCAAGGCTGCGGAGAAAAAGGACCCCTCCTG
>NW_006300203.1:0-3972 GCF_000327345.1 Myotis davidii | reverse complement strand
ACCAGAATCGAACCTGGGATCCCCCAGTCTTCAGGCCAACGCTCTATCCAATGAGCCAAACCGGTTTCGTAGTGTATGGACATTTTAATGATGTTGATTCTACCAATCCATGAACACAGTATATTCTTCCATTTGTTTATGTCTTCCTCTATATCTTTTTTTCAACATCCTGTATTTTTCTGAGTACAGGTCTTTTACCTCCTTCGTTAAATTTATATTCCTAGGTATCTTAAATTTTTTGTTGCAATGGTAAATGGATTTTTTTTTTTTAGTTTTTCTTTTTGTGAGTTCATTATTGGTGTATAAAAAAAGCCATAGATATCTGGGTGTTAATTTTGTATCTTGCTACATTGCCAAATTCATTTATTAAGTCTAGTAGTTTTTTGATGGAGTCTTTAGGGTTTTCTATGTACAATCTCATGTCATCTGCTCATAATGACAGTTTTTCCAATTTGGATGACTTTTATTTCTTCTATCTGATTGTTATGGCTAGCACTTCCAGCACTATGTCGTACAGGAGTGGTAAAAGTGGGCATCCCTGTCTTTTTGCTGTTCTTAGGGGAAATGGTTTTAGGTTTATCCCATTGAGTATGATGTTGGCAGTAGGTTTGTCATATATGGATTTTATCATGTTGAGATATGCTCCCTCTATTCTCACTTTGCTCAGAGTTTTTTTTTTTATCAAAAATGGGTGTTGGATTTAGTCAAATGCTTTTTTTGCATCTATTGATATGATCATGTGATTTTTGTCTTTCAATTTGTTTATGTGATGTATCATGTTTATTGATTTGCAAATATTATACCAGCCTTGCATCCCTAGAATAAATCTCACTTGATCATGGTGTATGATCTTTTTAATATATTACTGGATGCGATTTGTTAATATTTTGTTGAGAATTTTAGCATCTATGTTCATCAGAGATGTTAGCCTATAATTCTCTTTCTTTGTAGTGTCTTTATCTGGTTTTGGAATTAGGATAATACATAAAAAGAGTTTGGAGTTCCTTCCTCTTGGATTTTCTAAAATAGTTTGAGGAGTATAGGTGTTAGTTCTTTGAATGTTTGGTATAACTTCCCTGTGGGAGTTTTTTTTTTTTTTTTTTATTACTGCTTCTATTTCATCAGTTGTCATTGGCCTATTCGGGGTGTTTTTTTTTTATTCTTCCTGATTTAGTTTTAGGAGATTGTATTTTTCTAGGAATTTATCTATTTTATCCACATTGTCCAGCTTGTTGGCATATAGTTGTTCATGCTATTTTCTTACAATCCTTTGTATTTCTGTGGTGTCAGTGGTTACGTCTTCACTTTCTTTTCTGATTTTATTTATTTGGGTCTTCTCTATTTGTTTCTTCATGAGTCTGGCTAATGGTTTAACAATTTTGTTTATCCTTTCAAAGAACCAGCTCTTGTTTCATTGACTTTTTAGTCTCTATGTTATTTCTTTCTGCTCTAATCTTTATTATTTCCTTTCATCTACTTGCTCTGGGCTTTTCTTATTCTCTTTCTAGTTCTTCAAGTTGTACTGTTAAATAGTTTATTGCTGACTTTTTTTTTTGAGGTATGCCTGCAGTGCTATGAACTTCCCTCTCAAGACTGCTTTTGCTGTGTTACAGAGATTTTTGTCTTGTTGTGTGTTCATTTACATTTGTTTTTTAGTTCCTTTCTTGATCTCATTGGTAACCCATTCTTTTTTTAATAACATGCTATTTAGCCTTCATCTGTTTGAATGTTTTTGGGTAGTTTTACTGTAGTTGATTTATAATTTCATTCTACTGTGACCTGACAAGATGCTTGATATGCTTTCAATCTTCTTAAACTTGTAGAGATTTGTTTTGTGTCCTAACATGTGGTCTATCTTTGTGAGTGATCCATGTGCACTTGAAAAGAATGTATATTTTGCTGTGTTGGGGTGAAATGTTCTATAAATGTCAGTTAAATCCATCTGATCCAGTGTGTTCTTTAGAGTCTCTGTTTCCTTGTTAATTTTTTTTTTCCAGGAAGACCTATCCAGTGAATTTAGCGGGGTGTTACACTCCCCTACTATGACTGTATTGTTGTCCATCTCTCCGTTAAAGTCCTCTAGAAGTTTTTTATATATTGAGGTGCTTCTATAATGGGTGCACATATGCTTACCAGGGTTATATCTTCTTATTGGATCAATCCCTTTAGTATTATGTAGTGACCTTTGTTGTCTCTTGTGATGGACTTCATTTTAAGTCTCTTTTGTTAGATATGAATATTGGTACTCCAGCTTTCTTTTTCTATTTTCCCATCCCTGTAGTCTCATCCTATGCGTGTCTTTTGTTTTAAGTTGGGTCATGCCTTTGTATCCATCCAGTTATTCTATACCTTTTGATTAGAGCATTTAGTTCATTTACATTTAGGGTTATTATTGATAAGTATTTATTTATTGCCATTTTAATTCTGTATGGCTAGGTTTCTCTCTCTGTTTCTTCTTCTCAGTAATCCCTTAGAGCAATTCCTTTAGCATTTCTTATAATGCTGGCTTGGTGGTGATGCACTCCTTTAGCCTTATTTATTTTTTTTTTTTTGTCTGGGAAGCTCTTTATTTGACCTATTTTGAATGGTAAACTTGCTGGATATAGTAATCTGGGTCTCAGATCCTTGCTTTCCATTACCTTGAGTACTTCATGCCATTCCCTCTGGCCTGTAGAGTTTCTGATGAGAAATCAGTTGCAGCCTTTTGGGAACTCCTTTTAGGTAGCAGTTTTCTTTTCTTTTGCTGTCTTTAAGATTCTCTCTTTGTCTTTAATTTTTGGCATTTTAATCATGATGTGTCTGGGCATGAGTCTGTTTGGGTTCTTTTTGTTTGGGGTTCTCTGTCCTCCTGCACTAGTGTGATTTTTATTTTCCTTTACCAGGTTAGGGAAGTTTTCTGCCATTATTTCTTCAAACACCTTCTCTATGCCTTCCTCCCTTTTTGCTTCTCCTGGCACACCTGCTATTCTAATATTGTTATGTTTCACATTGTCCCACAGCTCCCTTAAGCTGTCCATCTGTTTTTTAATTGTTTTTTTCTTTTTGGTTCTCTGATTGAGTGATATTTTCAACTCTGTCTTCTAATTAAATAATTTAATCCTCAGATTCCCCTAATCTGCTGTGTATTCTTTTCAATTTGTTCTTTATTTGTGATATGTCATTCTTTATCTCAGACTTCTATTTTTTCATAGTTACTATATCTTTTTTCATGCTTTGAGCATTTTTACCATTATTACTCTGAACTCTGTTTCAGATAAATTTCTTATCTCTGCTTTATTTATCTCTTCTTCTGGAGAATTCTCTAGTTCAGTCAATTGGGGGTTGTTTCTTTGTTTCCTCATTTCGGTTGTTGGTTTGGTTTGTGACTATGCTTTAGGTAGATCCTCTATACTTCTCAACCTCTAGTGCAGGACAGTGTAAAATTCTTTATTAGTTAAGGTATTACAAATGTGTCCTCATCCCCCCTATTTAAATCCCCATCCTCCCCCCCGCAACTCATGCTTTCATCCCCCTGTTGTCCATGTCCCTGGTTTGGCTTATATGGATGCCTACAAGTCCTGTGGTTGATCTCTTCCCCTTACCCCCACCCGGCCCTAATTTCCCTCTGGAGAGTGATAGTCTGATGGCTGCTTCTCTGTCTTTGGATCTGTCCCTATTCATCAGTCTATATTGTTCTCTATATTCCACAAATGAGTGAGATCATGTGGTATTTATGTTTCTCTGACTGGCTTATTTCACTTAGCAAAATGCTCTCCAGTTCCATCCATGCTGTTGCAAATGGCAAGAGTTCCTTCTTTTTAATCACAGCATAGTATTGCATTGTGTAGATGTACCAAGTTTTCTAATCCACTCTTCTGCTGATGGCCACTTAGGCTGTTTCCAAATCTTAGCTATGGTGGATTGTGCTGCTATGAAAAAAAGGGGTGAATATGTCCTTTTTGATTGGCGTTTCTGATTTCTTGGGATATATTC
>NW_006300202.1:885-2424 GCF_000327345.1 Myotis davidii | reverse complement strand
CATACATAGGTGTCAAGTGCCCCAGGAGGCGAAGGTGTCCACGGCCACAGGCTCCTGGAACCATCGCCAGCCCCAGGAGGCACGCCAAGCCACACCCATGGGTGCCCAGGACTTTCACCAACCCTGGGACCGTCCCTCTGCTATGCTCACAAGGTTGAGTATGCAAATTAACCCAACAGAGATGGCAGGCCTGTGGGCAGTGTGCATGTGCATAGGCACCGAGTGGCTGGGGGCAGGTGTCCGACCTTGGCCGCTCCATGCCAGTGTGCAGTGCGTGGAGGCATGGAGTGGCCAGCCACAGCGGGGAGGGATGCCTGGCTTTCGCCCCACCCAAGCCACTCTGGGCCAGTGAGCAGCGTGTGAGGGCATCTCTCCCCACTCAGGCCGCTCTGTGCCTGTGGGCAGCGCGTAAGAAAAGCCTCTGGACAGGGGAGGCGGGCCTGCGGAGGGCGACCTGTACTTCCCACATGGTGGCGATGGCAGCCATGAGCATGCCAACCAGAGCCTGTAGGTCAAGTGAAGTGCCAAATAGTGGCTGCACAAGTCCCACCTCTTGGCCCAGAAGGTGTGTGATCGCAGGGACAGCCACTGTGGAGGGCCAGACTGATGTCCTCCTGGCCACACCATTGGGGTTTGCATATCTGCAAAGCCATAGGCCTCCGGTGTGCATATCCTCTCCTCCCCCCCCTTGCATGTGAACATCTCACAGGGCGTTGTCACCCTTGCGCACCTGCAACAGTCCTGGAACATGGCACGCACAAGTTCCCCCCGCCCCTCCACTGCCATTCCATCAACCCCCGCATGCCTAAGACCCCACAGGATGTGCACACTTCCCACCGACATGCTCATGTCCTTTGGAGAGTGTCTGGGTGTTCTGGGTGCTGAGGGTGGGCACCTGTGAGATGACAGTGAGAGGGCGGAGTGGTGATTCCCTGTTCCCACGGAGGCCAGTGCAGCTACGAGATCACCTCTGGGGGGTTAATGCAGGTGCTCAGGCAGGAGCAGGTGCAGACAGACACACCTGGTGGGCATGGGCGGCCCTTGCTGAGGTGCCTTCAGTCAGATTTCAAGATCAAGAACCCAGAGGCTGAGAGGAATTCCGTCCTCTCATTGAAACAGAGGGATAGTCGGGGCGACTGTAGAGGAGGAATGTGCACTTTGAGTGCCAGCACCCATGAACGAAGGCTGCCCTGAGCCTCGCTTGCTTGGGGCCTAGCGCACTCCTGCCGGGCAGCGGGTGGCAGGACGTGCTTTTCCGAATTAATGAGAGAAAACGTTGATTCTCCTGCTGCCCACAAAGGTGGAAAGTGAAGTGGGGAGACATGTGGGGAGTGAGCGAGGTTCCCTGTCTGGGGGTTCCAAATCTGCTGTTGGTTTATTTCACCACTGACTAGAGATATACAGGGTTTCCCCCCAAAATGTATAAACACTTTGGATACCTACTAATTCCAATCATTTTAAGCATAAGAAAGAAACAACAATTGATCTGTTATCTGTTAAAAGTGTGGGCACAAACAGGTAGTTGGACATTTCCTGCGG
>NW_006300202.1:0-404 GCF_000327345.1 Myotis davidii | reverse complement strand
CTCTGGGTTAACTGTGAGGAGCCAAAGGCTGACTAGGAGGTGGAGCTTTTGACGCTGACTGGCATTGAAACTGACCAATCAGAACATAATCTAGAGCCAATAGCTGCCTAGGAGGCAGAGCTTTTGATGCTGACTGGCATCAAAACCAATCAGTCAAAACCTAATCTGGGCGAACTGTGAAGGCAGAACTTAATGTGGGGGCTGAGGAGAGGTTTTAGGGCAAAGGTTGTTTGGTGTATGCTGTAAGAAAGCGGTTCAATTTTTTAATGACCAGTTTGGCTGTATAGTGCATAGCGCTGGCTCTCAATCAAGATACAGTGATTATGTATTTTTGTCTGCCAAGTGCATCTCCCCTTAGGCTTCCCTCCCCGCTTTAAGCAATGCTATCCTGTATAATCTATCTA
>NW_006300201.1:469-780 GCF_000327345.1 Myotis davidii | reverse complement strand
CCCTTGTGGTCTTTGTGCACGGTCTTGTTGTAGCTAAGCCCTGGTTGTTGTAGGTAACACTGGGAGGGATTTGACCTCCAGGCCAATTGGCTGTGAGAATCAGCTGTGTCTGCAGTGGAAGAACTTCTGTCCTGGATCTCTAGGGCGGCGCTAATCTAGCCTTGGGCGGGGCAGGTCCCAGGGTATCAACAGGGCAGGCAGAGCAAGCAGTTATGGCTGCTCTCAGTCCCGTCCCTAGAGGCTCTGCCTCTCAGTGTCCCGGTAATCGCTGCAAGCCCCTCGGAGGGAAAGCTGCCCCCAAGCCCCACCCA
>NW_006300201.1:0-408 GCF_000327345.1 Myotis davidii | reverse complement strand
CCCCAGAGCCTGAGACTCCCTCCCGACTGAAACAAGACAACTGCGCCCTCAGCCGCCAGCCCGCTCCGCACACACCTCCGCACCTTTATATTTTACTTCAGCACCGCGCCTTCTCTGAGTCTTGGTATGCTTTTCTCTTTCCTTCTAGTTGTAGAATTTCCCCTCAGCCAGCCTTCCTGTGGTTCTGGGTGATATCCGTTCCGTCTTTTAGTTGTATTTTTGAAGTGGTTGTGCGAGGCAGCAATCTCTGGTGTTTACCTATGCCACCATCTTGGTTTCTCCGCATTTTTATTTTTATATTTATTATTTCTTTTCATTTTTAAAATAGTTTTTTTGTGTTTTTTTTAAAGAATCAATTTATTCTTTTTTTAAATTTATTTTTATTTATTTCGGAGAGGAAGGGAGAGG
>NW_006300200.1:0-594 GCF_000327345.1 Myotis davidii | reverse complement strand
TTCATAGACTTGATTTTTACTTCATATAATGTTCCTACCTCATAGACAGGATTTTGACTTCATAGGGAGGATTGTTAGTTCACAGACAGGATTGTTACTTCATAGATTGTATTGTTACATCATAGACAATATTGCGACTTCATAGAGAGGATTTTCAATTCATAGACAGGACTGTAATTTCATAGACTGTATTGTTACATCATAGACAGTATTCACATAAGGAGTGACCACCCTTTCAATATTTTAACAATATTCAATATCCTACCATCTCAAAAGAAAATCCAATTCAGTATTATCCTCCACCAGAACTAACACAAGTCCCTGTTCCTGCGCCTATTCCCTCCTGCCCTTCGAATGCCATGGTCGAGGTCAGGGTTTGATGCCTGGCCTGCGTTCTCGCCCTCCCGCCCTCGATTGCCATGGCAGGGGTCTGTGTATGATGCATGGCCTGCGCTGTGGCCCTCACGCCCTCGATTGCCATTGGGGGGCTGGGCGGTTGTAGGCCAGCTTGCGCTGCGGCCCTCCCGCCCTCCAATCACCATGGCGAGGGTAGGGGCAGCATTGAATAAGATATTCTGACCTGATCCAATTCTT
>NW_006300199.1:0-204 GCF_000327345.1 Myotis davidii | reverse complement strand
AGCCTCTGTCCTCTCTCTCCTCCTCTGTCCCATGAGCCACTGTCCTTTCCGTCATCTGCCCCACCAGCCTCTGTCCCCTCCCTCCTATGTCCCATCAGCCTCTGTCCCCTCCATCCTCTATCCCATTATCCTCTGTCTCCTCCCTCCTTATCCCAACAGACTCTGTCCTGTCTCCCCTTCTCTGTCCCATCAGCCTCTGTCCCC
>NW_006300198.1:0-668 GCF_000327345.1 Myotis davidii | reverse complement strand
ATGCTCAAGTCACTAATCATCCGAGAGATGCAACTCAGAACAATAATGAGGTATCACCTCACACCTGTCAGTATGGCTATCATCAACAAATGAACAAAGGACAAGTGTTGGAGAGGATGCAGAGAAAAAGGAACCCTCCTTCACTGCTGGTGGGAATGCAGTCAGGTGCAGCCACTATGGAAGACAGCATGGAATTTCCTCAAAAATTTAAAAATGGAACTGCCATTTGGACCAGTAATACCACTTGTAGGAATATATGCCAAGAAAACAGAAACACCAATCAGAAAGGATATGTGCTCCCCTACGTTCACAGCGCACAATTTACAATAGCTAAGATTTGGAAACAGCCTAAATGCCCATCAGCAGATGAATGGATTAGAAAACTGTGGTACATCTACACAATGGAATACTATGCTGCTATATAAAAGAAGGAATTCTTACATTTGCAGCAGCATGGATGGAACTGGAGAGTATTATGCTAGTGAAATAAGCCAGGCAGTGAAAGAAAAATACCGCATGATCTCATTCATTTTTGGATAATAAAGAACATTCTAACCTAATGAACAAAAAGATAGATACAAAGGCAGAGAAGCATCGAGCAGACTGTCAAAGTACAGTTGGAAGCCTGTGGAGTATTGGGGGGTAAGAGATCAATCGAAGGACTTATA
>NW_006300197.1:0-706 GCF_000327345.1 Myotis davidii | reverse complement strand
TATTATAAAGTGGCCTTCCTTATATCTTGTTATGAGCTTCATTTTGAGGTATATTTTGTCAGATATAAGTATTATTACCCCAGTTTTTTTTATTTCGTTTCTATTTGCCTAAATGATATTTTTCCATCGCCTCACTTTCAGTCTGTGTAAGTCCCTTCTTCTGAAGTGTGTCTCTTGTACACAGCATATATATGGGTCATGTGTTTTTTTTTTAATCCATTTAGCCACTGGATGTCTTTTGATTGGAGAATTTTTTCTGTTTATGTTCAAAGTTATTATTGAAAGATACTTATTTGTAGTCATTTCTATTTTTTTGTGCCTGTGTTCCAGCTCACCTTTTTATTCCTTCTTTTTGCTCCAGTCCCTTTAGCATTTCTTCCATTGCTGACTTGGTGGTGATAAACTCCCTTAGCCTTTTTTGTCTGTGAAGCTTCTTATTTCCCCTTCAATTTTGAATGATAGCCTTGCTGGATAGAGTAATCCTGGATTCAGTCCCTTGCTTTGCATCACTTTCTAAATTTCCTTCCATACTTTCCTGGCCTGATATGTTTCTGTTGAGAAATCATTAATCTAATTGCAGATCCCTTGTATGTTACTTTCAGTCTCTCTCTTGCAGCCTTTAAGATTCTCTCTTTGTCCTGTGGATTTGCCATGGTAATTATGATGTGTCTTTTTGTGGGTCTCTTTGGGTTCATCTTGTTTGGGA
>NW_006300196.1:0-272 GCF_000327345.1 Myotis davidii | reverse complement strand
CTGGGCTGCCAGAGGGATGTCTGACTGCCACTTAGGCCCGATCCCCCGGGAAGCGGGCCTCAGCCAGCAGGTGGACATCGCCTGAGGGGTCCCAGACTGCAAGAGGGCACAGGCCGGGCTGAAGGACCCCTCTGAGTGTACAAATTTTTGTGGACTGGGCCTCTAATATATATGTAAAGAGCTAGGGGTTGTCACATTTGAAACAACCGAAAGGATGACCAAACAGGCTGAGTGGGGGAACCAGGCTGGCAGGGGGGGAAGTTAGGGGCAAC
>NW_006300195.1:0-232 GCF_000327345.1 Myotis davidii | reverse complement strand
ATGCCCGACTGCTGGTTTAGGCCAGATCCCACAAGGATCAGACATCCCCTGAGGGGTCCCAGATTGGAGAAGATGCAGACTGGGCTGAAAGACCATCCACCCCCCACATGATCTTCATGCACTAGGCCACTAATAATTTGATATCAGGTAGCCTGATACATTTAACTTTGCTCTTCTTTCTCAAGTTTGCTGTGACTATTTTTAAGTCTTTTAAGGTTTCATATAAATATTT
>NW_006300194.1:0-239 GCF_000327345.1 Myotis davidii | reverse complement strand
AAACTAGAGGCCCGGTGGACAAAATTAGTGCACAGGTTGGGACCCTAGGTCTGGCCTGCAATCAGGGCCAATCAGGTTCCCTGCCTCCCGGCCTCTCTTTTCCTCACTGCCCATGCAATGCCATCGTGCAGTTACCCATCTCCCAGCCTCCCTACCTCCTCCTTCCCTTGATCCCTCAGTGCCTGGCCACTGCTGGTCTCTTGCCATGCTCCATGCTGCCCCCTGGTGGTCAGCGCACA
>NW_006300193.1:0-401 GCF_000327345.1 Myotis davidii | reverse complement strand
CCTCCCCTGCCGCCACCCGCCTCCTCCGCCAGGACCCGCCTCATCCTCGCCGTGCTGAGCCATGGGACCCCCAGGCTCATGACATGAAGCAGCAGCCAGACCCCGCCTCAGCAGTGCACGCGGCCATCTTGTGACGGTCTTCTTTGTGGCAGCTATCTTTTGGTGCCAATCTTGTGACGAAATCACAGGCAAGGGCCACCTACGCTTTTATTAGTAGATATGCATTAGCTATGGACACAGACAATAGGGTGGTGAAGGCCCATGGCAGGACAGGAACTGGGTGGAAGGGGATAATGGGGGAAGGTGGGGGACATCTGTAATAATGTCACCAACAAAGATTTTTTTAGAAGATCAATATTTAAAAAGGAGCATAGTTAATATCCCAATAATAATATCAATAT
>NW_006300192.1:0-659 GCF_000327345.1 Myotis davidii | reverse complement strand
GTGACCGGTCCCCTTTCTCTGATTCTGGACAATTGTGAGAGATTGTTTTGCTGATGGAGGTCCAAGGGCCCCAAACACTACAGCTAATACCATGAAGCAGAACCCCATGACCTTCGGCTCCTTTCTCACCTGGTACCAAACACCCGGCACTTAATAAATTTGCAGTTTTACCTGTTCTTTCCTGGCTCATGAATGGTTGGGAAGGGTCATAAATGATGGACAGGGGGTCCTTTCTCTGGCTCCCAGGGGTCACAAGGAGTGTCCACGTCTCCCATGTAAGAGCAAATGTCAGGTGTCCCCCATGATCTGCGGGTTTCCCTGACTAACATTTGCATCCCGGAGTGTCCACGTCTCCCATGTAAGAACAAATGTCAGGTGTTCCCCATGATCTGCGGTTTCCGCTGAATAACATTTGCATCCGGGTCACCGGGATCCAGTTCTTGTTTCCACCTCACCAGGGCTTAGGACAGGGAGGGGGGCGCGGCCACAGGGAGGGAGGGGCTTTGGCGCTGAATCTGTCCCCCACCACCTGCCTGGCCCAGTAGATGGATGTGAGGGCAGCTCGCCGCCTGGCTGGAGGCGGGCGCAGGGCAGGCAGGCGCGCTGAGTGAGACCAGGGAGGGGTCCCCAGCGCTGGGCAAGGAAAAGGTGCCTCCCCT
>NW_006300191.1:0-285 GCF_000327345.1 Myotis davidii | reverse complement strand
ATGCTCTATCCACTGAGCCAAATCGGTTTCGGTTTCTTTATTTTTTTAAATAGAAGGTCATCATGGTGACCTTGAGGGGTGGGCACACAATGAAATATACATATCATGTTTCATAGAAATATATACTTGAAATCTATATGATCTTTTTAACATGTTAAGTGCCCAGCCTGTTCTGTCTTTGGGATGGAAAGTATAGTGTCAGTCACCAGTGACTGACATAGTGCTTAATGTGTTAACCAATGTCATCACAATAAACTTAATAATAATTAATAATAATAATAATAA
>NW_006300190.1:0-476 GCF_000327345.1 Myotis davidii | reverse complement strand
TTCAGGAGGTAAGAGGAAGGTCTCTTTTTTTAACCACAACATCTGAGATTTCTGCATCCTTTCACACCCCCGCCCCTCCTGGATGGTCAAGCTGAGTCTTTGTGATGTCAAGCCAGACCATGGCAACCACGGATCTTGGGCAACCCTGTTGCCATAAGATAGCCAAACTTACTAAGCAGATATTGTAGACTAGTGGAGATAAGGAAGAAGAGTTCAAACACAAGGATGGATGAGCATCTATGGTCAGCTTCTTTAGTTGACTCCATGTGGGGACACTAGCTTCTCAGGTGGCCCTGGTCACTTGCCTTCTGATCCGGGGTCAGTGGCTGAGCTGGCATCATCACCGGAGGCATTTTCTTCAGCTTCTTGAATGTTGGGATTAGCTGTTCGCCCAGATGCATGGTCGTAAAGCACCGCTCGCTCTGGCACTCAGGTGAGGTTACAAGTGCTTATGGAAAGACACAAACATGGTCTCT
>NW_006300189.1:0-497 GCF_000327345.1 Myotis davidii | reverse complement strand
ACTCTTTATATCTAAACTAGAGGCCTGGTGCACGAAGTTAGTGCACAGGCAGGGTCCCTACGCCTGGCCGGTGATCAGGGCTGATCGGGGCCTTCCTTCATTCTGTGCCACCCTCTGGTGGTCAGTTCACATCATAGCAAGAGAGTGAACTCCCAGTCTTCCAGTTGAACTCCCAGGGGACACTTTGCATATTAGCCTTTTTTTATATATAGACTAGAGGCCCAGTGCACGAAATCATGCACTGGTAGGGTTCCTAGTGGCTGCCAACTGCCGGCCAGGCACTCCCTCCCCTTCCCCTGGCCAGTCCCGTCCCCTGGTCAAACTCCCAGACAAACTCCCAGTCAAGGGGACACTTTGCATACTATGCTTTTATTACATAGGATGGTAGAATGTAGGTGACTTTTACAAATAATTCCTTTGTGCAAATTTATGTTTCTTAAAATGGACATTCACTATGTAATACTGACTTGTTAAATACTTGAAAACTTTTAATCATG
>NW_006300188.1:0-444 GCF_000327345.1 Myotis davidii | reverse complement strand
CAGTTTCAACTGCCCAACAGATTCATTCACACCCCCTATCAATATCTAGACTGCCTTTTCCACTACCACTCTCTATGTATGGCTTTGAAATCAGCAATTCTGTGTTCCTCACATCTTCCCACCAAGTGAACCTGGTCATGGATATCAGTGGCTATAATCCTGCAGTCACTCCAGTGATTTCAGAATTAATATAAATGTAGTAACTAATAAAATATAAAAGGTCTCTGTTATATTGGCTGCCACATGGCCCAACTCGCATTTCACTTTTCATCCCCTGCCTTCATTATTGGTTAGATATTAGAACCATTTGTATAATCTAAGTACACTTTACAGTGTAATTAACTTCTACATTTACTTCCCTACTGACTCTTATCCTATATTCACTGGAAGAATTCACTACAGCTCCAAATATCAGTACAATTATAAGCTTGTCTGTAGCCTTCA
>NW_006300187.1:0-314 GCF_000327345.1 Myotis davidii | reverse complement strand
AGAGGCCCAATGCATGAAATTCATGCAAGGGGTCCGGCCCTCACAGCCGTGGTGGCTGCCTTAGCCCACGCAGCCCCGGCTTCATCTGGAAGGTCATTTGGCTATCCAGTCTAATTAGCATATTACACTTTTATTATTATAGACTAGAGGTCCAGTGCATGGAATTCATGCATGGGTAGGGTCCCTAAGCCTGGCCATGCCCCCTGCTGCTGCCACTGCCAGTCATCTCCCTCTGTGGGGTGACCGGTAGGGCAATCTGGGGGGCCCCCTCTGGCAACCGTCTTGGCTGGCCTGGAGCCTGCAGGCTGGGGGCA
>NW_006300186.1:0-344 GCF_000327345.1 Myotis davidii | reverse complement strand
AGAGAGGACCACTACAACAGTGTTTCCACTCTAGGGAAGGCAGGACAGAATGAACAACATAAAAATAAAAACAAAAGTATGAAATAGGAAGACAGTTTGAGAGTGTTGAATCCTTCATTTCTTTCCAGGTGGACTTGCGGTGCCACAGGGGAGAGAAAGGTGACCCATTAGAGCGTTAGAAACGTGTGAGATAATTAAATTGGAGCATGGCTTGAATGAAGAATTCTGGGGTTACTTAGCTGGAGAGAAAACAGCACTACAGCGGGGCCATAATCCAAATACAGAATAATGGCTGTTGTAGGAAATGGAATTAATAATATGAAAATCAACCATGTAATAAGCAC
>NW_006300185.1:0-497 GCF_000327345.1 Myotis davidii | reverse complement strand
GCTCTTCTCTGGGTCTGCTTTCTGGTGAACCTGACCGGAGACATCTCTGATTATATATACACCTTGACACTTATTTTCCTCAGTGTCAAGGAAAATATTGAAAGGCCAATCTGGAAATAGGATAAGGCTTTAAATAAGGATATCGCTTAGGGAAGATCTAATGCAGGACATATAGGGTATTAGAAATTACATGGGACTTGGTCTAGACCAGTGGTTCCCAACGTGGGATACATGCCCCACAGGGGGGCAATTTGCTTTTTAAGGGGGGCAATTCAAGAATGAGTTATTAACAGTGAATTTTTGCATTTCTAATGGTTCTAGGGGCCTCCTATACAGTATATAAGTATATATTGTGACATATTTATGCATTTAAGTTCTCTATTATGTTTTTGAACTTTATTTGCTATTTTTTATATAACTTTGTATTATTATTTTTTACCAATTTCCTAGTGATTTCTTTCTCGGTAGTTCAACTGTCCTTTTGATCTTTTATGTTT
>NW_006300184.1:0-600 GCF_000327345.1 Myotis davidii | reverse complement strand
TACTGAACACCACGGATCACGCCCCCTGGGCTCATGGGCTCCGTTAAACCTCCCAGCAACTCTGGGAAGTGGGAACCATGGTCCCTTACCGCAGATGGGTAAACTGAGGCGCACACAGAGCAACGTGCGGGGGCGGGGCAGACGGACAGCACTTTGCCCTGCTGTTCGTGGTTCTCAGTCTTGTCCCTAATCAGACGGTGAGGTCCCTGAGCGTGGGGGGCTTGGCGTCCCACCAGCAGCCAGCACCAGCCTGGCCCATGGAGTGGGTGGTGATGGGAATAATAATAATAGGAATAATAATAACAACTCCCGCCCTAGCTGGTTTGGCTCAGTGGATAGAGCGTCAGCCTGCGGACCAATGGATCCCGGGTTCGGTTCCAGTTAAGGGCATGTACCTTGGTTACAAGCTCCTCCCTGGCCCAGGCCCTCAGGGCTCCTGCAGGAGGCAACCAGTCAATGTGTTTCTCTCTGTCTTTCCCTCTCTCTTGCAGTCTCCCTAAAAACCAATGGGAAAATGTCCTGGGGTGAGGATTAACCAAAAAAATAAAAAAAATAAAATAATAATAATAACAACTCCCAGTAACAGAATCCTTCTAGGCA
>NW_006300183.1:7090-7872 GCF_000327345.1 Myotis davidii | reverse complement strand
CCACTGAGAATGGTTCTGTCAGCAGCATTTATTTATTTATTACTGGAGGCCCACTGCAGGCAAATCGTGCACTCGGGGGATTCCTCAGCCCGGCCTGCACCCTCTCATGGTCCTGGAGTCCTTGGGGTATGTCTCCCTATGGGGAGCCATCTATGAGCCCTGTTTCTGGCTGAGAGCCCTCCCCCTATGGGCCAGCCTACATTAAGTATCTGCCCCCTGGTGGTCAGTATTTGTCACAGCGACCGGTCATTTTGCCTTTTGGTTGATTTGCATACTAGCTTTTTAATGTATAGGATTATTTTTAAAAAATAATTTTATTGATTTCAGAGAGGAAGGAAGAGTGAAAGAGTGATACAACAATCAATGATGAGAGACAGTCATTGATCAGCTGTCTCCTTCACGCCTCTTACTGGGTATACAGCCCACACCAAGGCATGATGTGCCCTTAACCCAATCAAAACCAGGTTCCCTCATCTGCCGGCCCTTGCTGTATCCACTGATCCACAACAGTGAGGGCCAGAAATGTTTATGTAAAGTTCAAAGGGCCCATTGTCATCAGGACACTGACGGGTGATAAATGTGTCTGGGAGCCCAGGTTCCTGTAAACTGTGCTTCTATTGAACATGGAGGGGTCACTGTGGAGCTGACGTGGCTGCTGTTACAGACGTTCCCGCTCACGGTGTCCAGGCCCCTCCCGGGGGCAGTCCCGATGCACCCACACTCCTCATGGGCCTCCTGCTCCTGGACAGGACCCATGGCTGACAGGGGTCCCTGTGGGATCG
>NW_006300183.1:2187-3615 GCF_000327345.1 Myotis davidii | reverse complement strand
GGGCAGCCTGGCGCCTGATGAGGAGCCTGTCCTCTGACTGAGGACGCACGGCCTCTGACTGTGGGTGTGAGCTCTGCCCCTGGTCTCTGGGCTCCTGGGTGGCTCTTTCTGGCTGTGGAAGCTGCTCTCACAGGTGGCGCTGAGCTCTCAGGGATAGTTGCTGTCCCCCTGGCGCCCTGGGAGAGGGAGATGCGCCTGCAGCGGGGCTTTGGTGTGAGCCCTCTGGGAGGAAACGTGAGAGGCCAGACCAGGTGACCTGCCTGTGGTGACAACTGAGGATCAGTGGGGAGGGCGCCCTGAGCTGAGGGGGACTCTGGACCGTGGCCAAAGGCAGGTGCTAGGCCTGAGCCTCAGTCTGAGAGGGGCATGGCCTTCGGGGAGGCAGCCCTTCCCGGGGAGGGCACAGCTGTGTGCTGCCAGGTCCCAGCAGGGCTGTGAGGTCGGTCACCCCTGAGCAGGGACCTGGATGGGCTCCTCTGTGCCCACAGCTCGGGTTTGGTTGTTCAGCACCCAGGCTGCCAGGTCCTGGGGCTTCATGAGCTCAGATGGGCTGGGATGTCTGGGGAGACACTCGGACATGGGACCCATGAGAGGCCCCATTACCATGGGAGGATAAGCAGGGTCCTTACACTGTGTGTGTGTCTCCGGCTGAGGGTCCTCCACCCAGGTCTCTGTCTCCCACTCAGGCCAGCCCTGTCCTGTCAGAGTGAACCTGCTCTGTGCCACCCCCTGCAGAGCGGCCTGAGGTGGGAGGAGGAGGCAGCAGGGGACCTCAGAAGTGGGACCTGGGCTGAACCTGCCCACGTCTTGGTCTGCAGTCCTTGGGGCTGGAAGAGAGGGTGACAAAGGGAGGTTTCTGTCACACTTCCCCATCCGCCTGTATCACTGTGAGTTTCAGCAATATTGTCCAACACCGCACAGTAATAGTCCTGGGCCTGGGCCCTGCTGATGGTCAGGGTGTCGGTGTCCCCTGAGTCAGAGCCAGAGAATCGTTCAGGGATCTTTGAGGTCCTGTTTTCGTCACTATAGACGACCAACACGGGGGCCTGGCCGGGCTTTTGCTGGTACCAGCTTGCGTAAGATTCTTTTACGAGTTCTCCCTGGCAGGTGATCCTGGCCGTCTGTCCGGGGGCCACAGACACTGCTGGGGGCTGAGTCACTACTGAAGAGGCCACAGGACCTGTAAGAGAGGAGAAGAGAGGAGAGGAGAGGAGAGGAGAGGAGAGGTGAGTGTGGGCATGAGGGTCTCAGTCCCAGAGGCCCACACCCCGCAGCGTCCCCTGGGCTGAGCTGAAGGTCATGGCCAGGCTGCTCCCTGGTTTTGGGGCCTGAGCCTGGGGGCAGCACCTGTGCAGAGTGTGAGCAGGGGGAGCAGGAGGGTCCAGGCCATGGTGAGGCTCCAGGCTCTGCTCTGAGCCCTCAGCTCAG
>NW_006300183.1:0-1220 GCF_000327345.1 Myotis davidii | reverse complement strand
ACTGAGACTCGCACTCAGCACACAGCCCAGCAGCTGTGCTCCGGGCACTCATTTCAGAGGGAGGCCTGTGCTCACAGGGACACTGTGCACAGAGGTCATGGCCCCGCGGGCACCACGTCCACGGGGGAAGCCATGGAGGCCTCTGCCCCTCCTGCGTGGACGGGTTAGCAGCCGTCGGTCCCCCCAGACCAGGGACACTGCTCAGCAAGGACAAGAAAGGAGCTGTTTTTACAATTCATGTGGTTTTATTGATTTCAGAGATGAAGGGAATGGGGGAGAGAGAGAGAGAGAGAGACTTTCCATTCTCCAAATTGTAGTTCTCAGGCTTGGAAAGACAGAGAGAGAAACATCAATGATGGGAGACAATCATTGACTGGCTGCCTCCTGCCCTCCACTTCCTGGGGATTTTCCCTGCAACGCGGTCATGTGTCCTAGAGCAGAATCCTACCCGGGACCCCTCATCTGCAGACCCAGGAAATATCCACTGAGCCACACCAGAGTGGCCCAGCAAGGTTTATTTAACGTTCAAAAGGCCCATTGTCATCAAGACACTGACGGGTGATAAATGTCTGGGAGCCCAGGTTCCATGTAAACCGTGCTTCTATTGAACATGGAGGGGTCACTGTGGAACTGACGTGGCTGCTGTTACAGACGTTCCCGCTCACGGTGTCCAGGCCCCTCCCGGGGGCAGTCCCGATGCACCCACACTCGTCATGGGCCTCCTGCTCCTGGACGTGACCCATGGCTGAAGGACCCATGACTGACAGGGCTCCATGTGGGATCGTCCACAGGTGCCCGAAGCTGCCCTTGCTCTCGCTCCACACAGACGGGCAGCTGTGCTCAGGGCTTGGTCTGCAGTCCCTCGGGGCTGGAGGAGAGGGTGACACAGGGAGGTTTCTGTCCCACTTCCCCACCCGCCTGTGTCACTGTGAGCTTTAGCACTGTCGTCCCATGTTAAACAGTAATAGTTGGCCTCGTCCTGGGCCTGGGCCCTGCTGATGGCCAGGGTGTCGGTGTCCACTGACCAGGAAGTAGAGAATCGCTCAGGGATCATTGAGGTCCTGTTTTTGTCAGCATAGATGACCAGCACGGGGGCTTGGCCGGGCTTCTGCTGGTACCAGCTTGGTAAATATTTTTTTTCGAGATTTTCCTTGCAGGTGATCTTGGCCGTCTGTCCCAGGGCCACGGACACTGCTGGGGGCTGAGTCAGTTCTGAAGAG
>NW_006300182.1:0-226 GCF_000327345.1 Myotis davidii | reverse complement strand
ATGGCTGGTGAGTGCTGCTGGGGCAGCGTGAGCATCTCCTGATTGGGTGGGAGCACACAGTAGGCACAGTGGGGCTGGGATGAGCTGGAGTGGGAGTGGCAGGTAGGAGCTGTAGGCTGCATTGGACTGTGGGATTTGGCCCGGTCCCTACAGGCCACCCAGAAGTACCGCCCTGTGCACAAATTCGTGCACTGGGCTTCTCGTGTGTGTGTGTGTGTGTGTGTGT
>NW_006300181.1:0-324 GCF_000327345.1 Myotis davidii | reverse complement strand
AAAACCAAAATATAAAGATTATAATCTCTGAAGACTTTTAAAAAAGTTGATAAAGTAAAACATAGGGTAAGTCATGGAAAAATAAAAGTTCCTTTTATTTCATCAGTAGGCATAGAAGCAGAAGATCAGACTGTAAGGATTCGTAGGAAGAATGCAATACCACCCTCAATTTACAGGTAAGAACACTGAGGACAAGGAAAAGGAAGAATATCTCCAAGGGCCTAGGAGCAGAAATAAAAGAGCAAAATTTTGAGACCTTGAAATTGGTGTTATATGTAAAAACAGCGGCAGTACCTGGCTTAGGTATTGGCACAGTGTAGGCCT
>NW_006300180.1:0-565 GCF_000327345.1 Myotis davidii | reverse complement strand
AGCTCCTTAATCCCCCTTTAATTTTGATTGATAACCTTGCTGGATAGAGTAATATTGGATTCAGTCCCTTGCTTTGCATGACTTTGTATACTTCATTCCATTCCCTTCTGGTCTGGTGTTTTTCTGTTGAGAAATCATTTGATAATGTAATGGAACATCCTTTGTAGTTAACTCTCTGTCTCTCTCTTGCAGCCTTTAAGATTCTCTCTTTGATGTTAACCTTTGTCATTGTAATTATGACATGTCTTGGTGTGGATCTTTTTGGGTTCATCTTGTCTGGGACTCTTGTGCTTATGTGACTTTTTGCTTCCCCAAACCAGGGAAGTTTTCTGTCATTATTTCTTCAAATAGGCTTTCTAATCCTTGTTACTCTTCTTGTCCTTCTGGAACTCCTATTATACATACGTCACTTTGTTTTATGTTGTCCCAAAGCTTCTTTAGGCTCTCCTCTTTATTTTTAATTTTTTTCTCCAATTGCTGTTCAGATTAGGTGTGTTTCTCTGTCCTATCTTCTAACTCACTAATTCAGTCTACCGCTTCTTCTAGTCTACTGTTGAAACCTTCC
>NW_006300179.1:0-423 GCF_000327345.1 Myotis davidii | reverse complement strand
TTATTTAGTATTTTCAGACCATGGTTGACCACATGTATCAGAAACCACAAAAAGCACAACTGCGGGAAAAGTAGGGGGAGAACCACTGTAACAAACGTGTGTTTTCAATGTTCCTTTATTGTATGGCCTTAGTGTGGCTTAAAATCACAGTAAGAGCCACCAGGGCTGGTCCAGCCACAACACTGGCTCTGGTGGCCACAGTCGTACGGGCCCAGGTGACTGCCCCAGTGAACAAAACAAGCACCAAACCCAGATAAGTTGTGCCCTAAACTTTAGAGAGTGGCCCCGAGGAAAGATGTGGACATTTACACGGGGGGACTAGGAGAGCATTGGCCCCCCACACCCACTACACAAACCCACTGTCAGTGTGGGAAGAAGTTGACCTGTGAGTCTTGTTTAACACCAGGTTAAACCATTCTGCTC
>NW_006300178.1:0-636 GCF_000327345.1 Myotis davidii | reverse complement strand
GGAGGCCACAATGCTTTGGGGTTCAGTACAGCGGGGGTGGACCGGGTGCTGCAACCACAAAGGAAGCAGATGCCTGGGCTGGGGGGACGGCACCCCGGTTGCCCCTCTGCTGCCAGCTGAGGGCCCTGCCCTGTGGCTGCCTCTGACCTTCCTCGTTTGAGGAGGGAAACCTGTTTGAGGGGCGCCCAGGTCTGGGAGTCGCCTCTGGGCCTGACCCTTGGCTGACTGGTCCCCACTTCCTGTCGGGGTTCAGGCTGGGAGCTCTCAGCCGCCCCAAGAGGCCTGGCCTTCTGTGGAGAAAACCCTGCCTCCATCCCCTGCTGCTGCCGCCCCGTCCCTCGGACCCCCCTTGGGACTGGCCTGTGCGTCCGGCAGCTCCGGCCTATGTTCCGGCTGAGCCTGGGCTGCGGCCGGCAGGGTCCAGGGGGAGCAGATGGGGCGCACCCTGTCCCCGTGCCCTCCCCAGGCCTGCGGGCGCTGCCCAGCCCTCAGCGTGGTGTCCTCCCGGGACGGGCGCTCCCCCAGCCCTGGCAGGCCTGGCTGCTGCTCTGAGCTCCTCCTCTGGGTCCCAGGCCTGGGCCAGGTGACCAGACGGAACTGCTCCACCCGGACCAACACCGTGTGCGGCTGCGGGCG
>NW_006300177.1:0-681 GCF_000327345.1 Myotis davidii | reverse complement strand
ATGCTCCCCCCCCCAGCCTCTCCCCAGGCACCTCGAGTGGATTCCATGCCCCCCTCCCTTCACCAAAGCCTCTGGTGAATAGTTGCAAATGAAAATTCCAGGGCTCTAGGTTTAGAGAAAGACACAGACACACACACACACACACACACACACACACACACACGAAAAAGAAAAAATCAAACAAAACCAAAACCCATAAAACTGCTGCTTTCTCTCCAACTGGCTCTGGTCTATGGGCTCAAGGCTCCACTGTGGCCAGTATCCCTGCCGCCTTTCATAGCTGGGTGTTATAGGGGCTGCAGGTTACAGCTCTGGTGCTTGGGGCTGTGGAGCCCAGCTTAATTTCTGGGCCTCTATCTTCTGAGGGAACACACTCTCCCATACATGGGAGTTTCTGCCTCCCTCTCGGTCCACTGGCCTGCTGCACCTAGGAGCTGGGTCCATTCCTCTTGTGACCTCACCCTTACTACCAGTCTCAAGGTGTTTTCCTTGATATGTCTCCTCCTCAGCTGGACCTTAGTTGGTAATTCCTGGTGAATGTTCTCCAATTTAGTTGTATTTCCAGTCTGGCCCTAGGTTGAGTTTCAGAACAGGCTTGCCTATTTCACTGCCATTTTCTCTAGCATCTCTATAATGTTTAAGTTTTTCTTATATTGTTACAGAAAAACCGGACAAGAACCA
>NW_006300176.1:0-220 GCF_000327345.1 Myotis davidii | reverse complement strand
GAACCCTGAGCACGTAACACGCTAAAGATTGGGCTTCATTCTTCTGAATGGACCTGTATGTTTCTGTGGCTGCTGCTCACCAACAAGACAAATGGACAATAGCTCATTTTCAGGTGAGACTGGATTCTTTCTTTTAAATGAGGGTTGAACTCACAGATAGAGAAGAAAAACAGCTGCTGCAGATTTTTTCTGTTTCAGAAGAAGATGCTATTTTCATACT
>NW_006300175.1:0-965 GCF_000327345.1 Myotis davidii | reverse complement strand
GAATTTGGAGATCTATAAACCTCCAGAAAGTTAAATTATCCTACATACCACACTTGGGTACTATCAGGAGACACATTTTCAACCTTCCTCGAAGAATACACAACCCACAAAAATCTGTGGGCAGTATCGTTATTTTACATGGTGCACTATGTAATTTGCAGGAATTACTGTTACAACAGCAGAAAGCACCTGAAAAGTCCCTGACATTATTTTTCACTCAGTGCTGTATCTATTTCTCTACATGATGATGACGGCGTGCCGTTCATATACGCAAATTGGTGGCTGCGTCAGTTCATAGGAAACACGTTAGGACAGCGAGAAAAGGTAATCTAAATAGACACATATTTCCTCTGATTTTCAAAAGTCCATGGCCTCCTGGGATGACCTGAGGTCACTGTCAGAATGTTGGCACCTGTACATAGTCATATCCTAAGAGACATTGGTGGTCACGGTACAATGGCCCACAGCTTCTTTTATTCCAATACTGTCTTTGCAAAGCACCTACATAAATGAGTAGTTAGTGAACATATAGTTTAGTGCTTGCTAATTATTATTTATGGGATAATAATGCTAGCAGAAAAAGAATACTCTTGACACGTTTGTGTGTTTAAAATGAATGTTGTTTTGGATATTCAAAGGGGGTATAATAGCCCTAGCTGGCAGACAGAGCGTTGGCCTGCAGACTGAAGGGTCCCGGGTTTGACTCGGGTCAAGGGAACATGCTAGGGTTGTGTGCTTGATCCCCAGTAGGGGGCATTCAGGAGGCAGCCGATCAGTGATTCTCTCTCATCATTGATGTTCCTGTCTCTTTCTCCCTCTCCCTTCCTCTCTGAAATCAATGAAAACATATTAAAAAGGGGGGCGGGAAGGGAGGGCACAATAAATTGTTCTTATGGCCAATGCTCAGGATTTTTCATGTCCAGCTCATTGCTTGACCTTTACTTCTGAAGATAAAACATGGTCTT
>NW_006300174.1:0-211 GCF_000327345.1 Myotis davidii | reverse complement strand
AACTAGAACTAGACCTGAGCTCCTTTAGCTCACTTATGTCATAAAATACTTTATGTCCCAGAATCTAATTCTCTAGCTTTAGGCCACTATCTTCTCTCCCAAGTTTCCACTAAGTAAAAGGATATGGGTATGCCAGGCCCCTTTACATGTCCCAATAATAGGCAATATTACTTGTGGGAAAATAGTCAATTCAGGATTTGGAATTGGTAGG
>NW_006300173.1:0-237 GCF_000327345.1 Myotis davidii | reverse complement strand
TATTCAAAATTAGTGTCCTAGGTGTGATGTAAGATACTAAAATTGCAAAGTCTATAACAGCAGTCGCCAACTGGTGGTCCGTGAGGTCCAAAAGGTTGGCGACCGCTGGTCCATAACATACACACTCTACAGAGAAATAGACACACCTGGAAAGAACCAGCTGTGCACGTGAAGGTCTGGCAGGACGTAAAGAAATTTTTTATTTTTTATTTTATTTTTTTTTTTAAATATATTTTA
>NW_006300172.1:0-265 GCF_000327345.1 Myotis davidii | reverse complement strand
TGCACAAATTTTTGTGTACCGGGCCTCTGGTATTAGAAATATACTGCAATAAAAACAATCCAAAAAACTCAAAGACTTGGAAACTAAATAGCATGCTATTAAAGGATGATTGGGTTACAAATGAGATCAAAGAAGAAATTAAAAACATCCTGAAACTAATTACAATAAAAAAAACCAACAGTCCAAAATCTATGGAACACAATGAATGCAGTCCTGAGAAGGAAATTTATAACTCTACAGGCCTACCTCAAAAATAACAAGAAAA
>NW_006300171.1:0-524 GCF_000327345.1 Myotis davidii | reverse complement strand
CCCCTCCCTCCACACTCGCACACTTTCACCAGATGTTCATTCAGCAAAGGCATTTAGCTACCACAACACACAGTCCTCCCGCCACACTCACACACTTTCACCAGACATTCATTCAGAGTTTAAACAATCCATTCAATTCGTAACAACTTCCCAACCCCTGAGGGTGCTCTAAAGCCTCCCCCAATCTCCTTGAAATGATCAATCACAATACTCAAAGGTGCAGTCTGAGTCCATCCCATAACATCCATCCAGTACAAACACAGAACACTAAACAGGACCCGAAAATACAGCCTTCCAAATCCATGGAAGTAACAAGACGAAGGCCTTACGCCAAACCAGCAGGAGCGACCTGCCTCGTCTCAAATCCGCGAAGGGCATATCCATCCCTCCTGGGGTGAGGGGCATATCCATCCTTCCTGGTGTGAGGGCATATCCATCCCTCCTGGAGCTGAACGTCTTCCAATTCTCCCCAGCCTGTGTTCTTTCATGGTGCATCCACCTAGACCCCTCAGGCAATTACAGAT
>NW_006300170.1:15393-18692 GCF_000327345.1 Myotis davidii | reverse complement strand
CTGTAACCCTTCCATGCTGCAGTCCCTCACCCTCACACACTGGCAATCGGTGAGAACTTATTGAAAAATCCGGCAGGGGGTAAGGACAGGAGGCGCCTGGGATGAGATCTCACAGGCGGGTCAAGGGGAGGGCTGGACACAGCACTACCTCCCGACTCTAGCCGGTGGCCACG
Source organism: Myotis davidii (assembly GCF_000327345.1). NCBI lineage: Eukaryota > Metazoa > Chordata > Mammalia > Chiroptera > Vespertilionidae > Myotis > Myotis davidii. The sequence goes on along the minus strand of NW_006300170.1, from coordinate 18,519 downwards.
ATGGTGGCACAGCATCTGGCAAGTGTGACTTTCAGTTGCACAGGACTTGTCTGTCTGGTGTTTGTTGTTTGGTGTTTGTTGTCAAAATGGGACAGTCGTTGTCTGCTTCTGTGTGCTCCCCCTGCAATGTTTTCTTAAGAATTTTCAGGACTTCAAGAAGAGAGCTGGAGACTACAGATATGATGTTAATGCTTTTGATTTACAGTGATTCTGTGAACGGGAGTGGCCCACTTTCCAGGTGGGGTGGCCGGATGCAGGGTCTTTCGATCTGACCACTGCCTACTGGGTCCATCATATCATATTCGGCCGCCCAGGGCATCCTGATCAAATTCCATATATTCAGGCTTGGATTGACGTATTGTCCAAGAAACCCCAGTGGACGAGGGCATGCCTCCCGAGGGGAAAATTGGGATAGAGACAGACAATTCTTTTGGCCGGGCCCCAGAAGGGAAAGACTCCCCCGGTCCTTCAGGGAGAGCAGGAAGAACCCATTAGCCGGCTGCCCTCCCATGCTTCCCTGGCACTGGATCTGGGTGAGCCCTGGCCTCAGGCCCAGGCCACGCCACCAGCTCTTGACCTGGAGCCCCTGCCTCTCCCAATGCCAATTATCTTCCCTCCAGACCCACCGACAGGAGGGGCTTTGTCATACTAGACAGGAAACGGAATATGGAGCTTCCAGGGGGGGTGGGCAGGCGGCCCCAGTGCCTCTCCTACCCTTGAGGCAGGCTGGGCCACTGGACCTGGGCCCAGAAGGCCAGCCTTTCATGATTTATGTCCCTTTCTCAACTAGTGATTTGTATAATTGGAAGAATCAAAATCCCTCTTTTTCTCAGAACCCTCAGGGTCTGATCTCTCTGCTGGAGTCAGTCTTTTTTTACCCACCAACCCATGTGGGATGACTGCCAGCAGTTACTGCAGACCCTCTTCACCTCAGAGAGAGAGAGAGGGAGGGTGAAGGTAGAGGAAAGGAAATTGGTCCTCGGGCCAGACAGGCAGCCCTCTGGGAATTCAAGGCGGATCAAGGCACTATTCCCCAGCTCCAGACCAGATTGGGGAGTGAATGATCAAAGAAGGGGGGGTGTCAGGATTGCTGCAGCTATTTGGGATCTTTTTTTATTCCAGATGAATTTTTGGAGAGTTCGTTCTAGATCTATGAAGAATGCAGTTGGTATTTTAATGGGAAGTGCGTTGAATTTATACATTGCTTTGGGTAGTATGGACATTTTAATGATGTTGATTCTACCAATCCATGAACACGGTATGTTGTTCCATCTGTTTATGTCGTCCTCTATATCTTTTTTCAACGTCCTGTAGTTTTCTGAGTAGAGGTCTTTTACCTCTTTAGTTAAGTTGATTCCTAGGTAGCTTAATTTTTTTGGTGCGATGGTAAACGGTATTGTTTTTATAATCTCACTTTCTGAAAGTTCACTATTGGTGTATAGAAATGCCTCAGATTTCTTGGGGTTAAGAGCCTTTTTCGAATGAGGAGCAAATAGCAGTTTAGAATGTGGTGCAAACAGCAGTTTAGAATGTGGGGTGACGAGCCATTTGGAATGTGGGGCGAGTAGCCTAGAGGCCTGGGGCCTTTGGCTTGCAGACTACAGCAGTTAAGGCAGAAGCCAGTGACTGCTACTAGCCTTCCTACAGCCCCAGGAATAGAGCAGCAAGCCTGGGATTTATGAAAGCTGCAGATAGAGCTAGCAGAAGCTCCCTGTTTACAAATGTACTGAAAGTATTCAGTACCTGTTGCTGCGGGAAGAGGAGGGGCTGATATTCCCTTCCAGTGCACTCCCTTGGAAGAGGCCTGGTCGCTGTACTGCCACAAAGGGGACTGGTGGGAAGACACGGATAGTGGGGCCCTGTAACTAAAAAACAGGGTTAACAAATGGGCACTCTCGCTGTACCTGGGAGCCATCAAGACTTTGAAATTCTCCAAGAGAGGAGGAGTCTGACTCAGAGACTGGCTGAAACCTCGTTGGGTTAAGAGGACTTAAGGTTGCATATTGAACCTGTAACCTGCAGTTTTCTAGGCAGAGGTCCAAGCCCAGGTGTATAGGGTATAAGCTACCTGTGTACAGACAGCAAAACAACTTTCTCCTGTGCCGGAATACATTTTAAGGAAATTGGATAGACTGTGTTTGCGGCTAGAAAGAAGAACTGGCTGCATACACAGCCCTGACAGTAGCCCACAGGAAACTGTGTAATAGACTTAGATAGTGCCTGCATCTTCATGGACATGGCTCCAGAGAGACAAGGACAATTTTGCCTTATATAGGAAGGTCAAGAGTAGACTTTAGTCACCTCCCTAAGATGTTTGTATAGCCGTACCATATGACATGTTTAGTAGCAGAAGATTTAGCTGTCTGAGGCGGCCATGGTGCAAATATTATGTTTTATTGTATTAGTATGTTGTATTAACCTTTGATTATCTTACAGGTTTGAATGTAGCTGTAGCTGCCAGCAGTTGCTGTAGACCGGTGATGGTCTACAGTCCTTGGTAGTCTTTGGGAGTAACTGGCAAGTGTCCAGTCTCCCACACTGAGGGCCATTGTTATGGCTATGTGCTGGGTGTCCTAAAAGGAGGCTATCTGGGGTGAACCCTAAAAGCACTATGTGGGGTGAACCCCAAAAATAGAGGGTGCCTAGCTGCTGAGAGGGCAGGTGCCCAACTGGGCAAAGAAGAATATCCATTAGGTTTTGGTCTCTATTAAGAGAGAGTTGACAGTTAGCAACCTGTATACTGTCTTGCAGGACTGTGTGACCACGCCCATGTCAGGGGTGGCACAAAACCTCAACTGTAGGAAACTGGGGAAGGCCTGTTTGGAACAGAAGGAAGTAGTGAGTTGGTGAATACTAGCCTTCTGTTATAGGAATTACCGACCCTGTGAGGTCCAGTGACATGTAAGACCCTGTAAAGAAATAAAGCTCCCTTAGTCCGTTCCGACAGAACAAGTCAAGTAAGGGGAACCCTACTACAGGGACAGCAGTGACTGTATCTTTGAATATAGACACGTTGTAAATTTCTTCTTGCCATTTAAAGACAATTACTCTGAAGACTCCATGAAAAGGGACTGGCAAGGAAAATCAGAAAATCTTAGAGCAGGTCAGTATGTTTTTCTCCTTATA
>NW_006300170.1:14024-15162 GCF_000327345.1 Myotis davidii | reverse complement strand
TCCTAATAATGGTTTTATTAATGGAAAACTTTGACTGGAGTATCATGTTTTAAAGAGACCTGTCTAGACTCTGAAGACTTGAAGCCAATAAGAGTGTCACGGGAAAAGCTTGGTATCCTGCTTGGGAGCCCTGAAGATGGCTGGCGCTGGAGTGTCAGGCCCATGCCCTACCATCACTGGCCGTTGGTCAGAGTAGAAGGGGAGCAACAAGGATGCCTCTGCGTCCCTGCGGAACCCCCACGCACTCTGGGCTGCTACGAGTACGATGGCTACTGAGATGGGCCTTAAAGCCTAGAGTGTGGGCTCAGGAGGAGTTGCTACAGGTGTGGGATTCACCTAACTCAGCAGATACTGCAAGCAGGCCTGATGGCAGCTGGATGGCTTGGCTTCCTGGCCCTATGGGGCACATTAAGATTCAATCATGAAATTCCAGCAAAGGTAATCAGTTACCATTCTTGTGTTTATTCAAACATCAGGCCATATTGAATACAATAGATAAATTGCTCTTAATTTGGTTTTCTGATAAATACAGGAGAAAAACTCTATTTCAATAGAAGTTATTAAAACTGAAATGTTTTCTTTCCATCAGGTCAGAAGCCCACCTCCTTCTGTGCCCAGGCCTCATTGTCCCTCTGACAGACAGCAAGAATCTCTTGGCTTTGAGAGAAAACTCCATCCCTCCTCTGCACAAAGCAGTTACAGAAGAATAATCCAATACCCATTTTCCCTGAAAGAATTCAGAGCCAGGGTCCTTGAGGTAATATATTAGGCAGTTGGACAGATATGAGCAGAGCAAAGAAAATGGGCCAACTAGTGCTACCACATGTAACTAAGTATTTCCACCTCTAGGTATGTGAGACAAGGGGCATAGCCAAAGAGGTACTCACCTAAAGTCTCAGTCCCTAGAAAAGGTTGGTAGACTATTTATCCAAAAGACTTGACCCCTTTGCATCTGAGTATTTAGGTGGCCTACTTGCCTCTGGGAGGCAGCAGCCCACCAGCCAAGTGACGCCCAGCCTCAGTACAAGGTGACCTCTGACCAGACACACCTGCTGCGGATCATCCTCAAGAAGACAACGGACCTGGACAATCAACCTGCGCTAATCAAGCAGCAGAGGAAGCCACCAAAAGAACAGGA
>NW_006300170.1:9106-13873 GCF_000327345.1 Myotis davidii | reverse complement strand
CAGAAAGCCTGGGCAGAATCATGGTAGAGCAGACCCATAGGGACACCCATCTCTGAGCCACCAAGCTGTTCATAAATGTTAATCTAAGAAATGCTGGCTGTTTACTTTTTGGTAATCATTGAAATATTAAGGTTTCTAAGAGTGAAGAATCCTAATACATTTTAAATAAAAAAATAAAAGGTCTGTACAAATTGCTGAAAGTAGGACAGAAATAAAGAATATTGGAGTAGAAATACTTAATGGAAGTTCTGATCCATGGTTATACATTTTGAAGGGAAAAGGAAGGTAGTTTCTTAAGGTGGTTATTTCTGAAAGTTGTAAGAATGTCTGTGAAAGTTACAGAAAGTTTTCAGAAAGAAATGTTAAAAGGAAATTGATTAAATGACATAGGCCAGTAATCCAGGACAAGCAGAACAGGGAAACTGAGATAGTAAAACACTATTTTGCATCTATCGAGAAAATCTAGATTCCAAGCAGTTTGGGACCATCTAGTAAATCCTACCTTCCCTAAACCAAGGACATTTAAGAGTAAATGATTTGCATTTTGCTTCCCTAAACACAGGGTAAATAGCTTATGCCAATGTACTCAAGGAGACTGATAGTAGAGATCTAATTAGTGTCATTGGCTGTCCACACCCAACGAAAGAAGTTAGAAAATAAGCCTTATTTTGGTTAGTTATTCTCTAGTAAAATGATTATGTTATATTAATCAGGTATTTAATAAAAAAAGAAAGACCATCTTTTAATCATAGGAATTGAAATTTGCTAGCCTATGTTTGTGTCTAATACACTTTGATATATACTCTTTTGATAAAATCAAGTTTGACAATCCTTCAAGGGTTTGAATTTTAAGAAACTTTCTCTTGATCTAGAATTGGCTTTAGATTATCCCAATAGGCTCTGAAATGCCTCAAATGTTTGTTTTCTCTCTCATGAAGGAAAAGCTTATATGGAAGGTACATAGGAACATTTGTTAAATACAGTTATAACTAACTAGAGGCCCGGTGCATGAAATTTGTTCGCTGGGAGGGTGGGTGTCCCTCAGCCCAGCCTGAACCCTTTCCAATCTGGGACCCCTCAGGGGATGTCTGACTGCCGGTTTAGGCCTAATCCCAATCTCACAATCCGGGACTGCTGGCTCCTAACCACTTGCCTGTCTGCCTGCCTGATTGCCCCTAACTGCTTCTGCCGGTCAGCCTGATAACCCCCTAACCACTCCCCTGCCAGCCTGATCACCCCCCACTGCCCTCCCCTGCAGGCCTGGTCACCCCCAACCACCCTCCTCTGCCGGCCATCTTGTGACAACATTGGGGCAGCCATCTTGTGACACGAGGGTGTGAGGGTCAATTTGCATATTACCTCTTTATTATATAGGATTATATAGGATGGTTATTGGTTATATTATAGAATGTTAGGTTTTACAGAAAGGGCAATATTACATGTCATCTGCATTATAATGAAATCCATAATCATGTCATTTTAAATTTCTTCTTGTCATTTGGAGACAGTTACTGTTTTGTTATAATGCGTTTGGAAAAATATTACATCTTCTTAAGAGTCCATGGAAAGGACTGACAAGGAAAATCAGAAGATCTTAAAGCAAGTTAGTGTATTTTTCTTCCTATATGATCCCTCCGAAATTTGGCAATTCTTAATGAATGAATCATGGCAATGCATTTCTTTGCATAAATTCAATAAGACAGGTTTCCAGTGGTGGTTTTATTGACCGAAAAATTTGACTGGAGTGTCATGTTTAAAAAGGTCATGTCTGGACTCTGAAGACTTGAAGCCAATAAGAGTGCCATGGAGAAAGCCTGGTTTCTTGCTTGGTAGCCCTGAAAATGGATGGTGCTGGACTGTCAGACTCATACCCTGCTATTGCTGTTGATTGGTCAGAGTGGAAGGAGAGCAGCAAGGGTGCCTTTGCATCCTTGCCAAACCCCCATGCACTCTAGACCATGACGAGTAGGAGGGCTGCTGAGATGGGTTTTGAAGCCTAAGGTGTGGGCCCCAGTGGAGCTGCTGCAGGTACAGATCTTGGTGAGGAATTCACCTAACCCAGCAGATATTGCAGGCAGGCCTGATGGAAGCTGGATGGCTTGGCTTCTCTGCCCTAAGGAGCACATTGAGACTCAATCATGAAATTCCAGCAAAGGCAGTCAGTTACCATTCTTGTTGTGTTTATGCAGAAAATCAGGCCAAATTGATAAATGGTCTTAATTTGGCTCTTTAATAAAATAAGTGTGATTTTAAGGAGAAAAAAAATCTATTTCAATAGGAAATTATTAGAATTGAAATGTTTTCTCTTCCCTTCCACCAGACCATTTGTTGTAATTCTTGCTGTTCTAATTGCTCAATAATACTAAATTTTATAATACAGTTTGTCTCCATCAGGTCATAAGCCCACCTCCTTCCATGCCCAGGCCTCATCATTCCTCTGACAGAGAGCAAAGATCTCTTGGCACTGAAAGAAAACTTCATCCCTTCTCAGCATCCGAGCAGTTAGAAGAGCCCACTGACACCCACTTTCCCTGAAAGAATTCCCAGCCAAGATCCCTGAGGGGATGTGTTAGGCAGCTAGACAGACATGAGCAGAGCTAGGACAATGGACCAACTGGAGGGGAAATAGAGGCCACTCTGAGACATGCTACTCACCACTCCACCTGCTCTGAAGCCAGAAATGAAGAAACCTGTGTAGAATCCCTCTTCCTACCTCTAAGAAAGCCAACCGGTTTAGAACAGCTAATAGAGATAGACTCAATAAGCCCTGAAGCCCCAGATGTTACTCCAGACCAGATCTCTGGACTGCCATCACATCCCTTGGGTGATGAAGATGAAAAAGACTTGAGCTGCTGAACACCCTGCTCTCTCGCTTTGAGTCTCCTATTGAATCCCCAAGGCTGAAAATCAGCTCAAGGATCAAGAGGGGGGAATGAAGGGGAAAATAAGACAACTGGGGGGCTAGCATTCTGAATCTGTGCCAGTAACCTGCCTCTGACACACGTTCTTGTTAGCCTATAATTAAGTCACTGCCCCTTCCATGGGCAATAATCTGTTTTCCCAAATATTCCCAGTTTACATGGGCCATAAACCAAGAATTTAACAGCTTAGCAAGAGGGGAGGTCTCTGGCATCACCCAGGCCAGGCCTTTAGCTGTAATCTTACTTCCCCATTCTAACTGACACTAAGGGGATAAAAGGAAAGCTTGCTCCATATTCATCACTCAGGCTTTGGAAAACTGACTAGTTTGGAAAACTGAGTCACTGTATTAGTACATCTGCAAATAAAGGGTTTTTCTGAATCTTCTGAGTACCCATTGTGTGTTTTCTGGTTTCCTGATAAATTCTGCAACATTCCCACCAAGAGGGACACCATCACAGCCCAGGCAGCTGCATGCTGAGCTCAAGCCCTGATCTCCACATGCCAACCTGGCCCCAATTCTCTCCTGCTTCCTGAGAGGCCCACCTGGCTCCTCCTCACACCTGCCTCCTGACAGGCCCACCTGCCCCTCAGGGATTAAGATCATCCCTGGGAACTGCACCCTCAGGTGGGTGTCCATCTGACCACACATGACCCTCTGGCTGCTCAGTGCCTCAGGAAACCACCCTAGCAGGACCCACTGTATAATTCTCACTGACTCAGACCTAGACTCGAGCTCCATGGGCCCGGGGCCTTGCTCCTTCTTCCCAGCTCTCCCACATTGCCCGTCACAGAAGACACTTTCAATCAATAAGTGACCACACGGGTCCCAACCTCAGCTTCTGACGTCCATTTGTCATGTCTGCCCATCACGGACACCCAGACCCTTGAACTTGTGGGGATTTCAGTTTTCAATTCCACTTGATGGACCTGTGTGGATGGAGGAAATATCTAATTCTAAATGTTCAGGTAAAGGTTTACTTTCATCAGCTTTACATGACATTGCTCAATGGCATTTAGGGGCAAACTATGAAGACACAGAGGAGGAGGGTTTCCAGCCCCACAGGCCTGTGGGGAAGAGGGTGTCAGTGCCTTTCCAGGACTCAGCTTGCACTCACTGCCACTCTCTGCAGTGCACAGGGGGGAGGAGAGGCCCAAATGAGCAGGCTCCATTGAGGCCAGAGTCAGGAGGGTCACTCCTTCTTCCTTTCTGATTGACTGCCACTGACTGGTCTGCCTCAACACAGGCAGCTCAGGTTTCACTAGCAGACAAGGAACCCTCACTCTCAGCCGGCATTTGCAGTCACCCTGTGTGAAACAGGCAGGGTTGGGGGACAGGAGAACACCATTGGGTGCTGAGCCAGCTCAGCCAAGGGTTGGAAAGCCTGAGTGACCTGGAAAAACCAAGATGGTGGCATAGGTAAACACTGAAGTTTGCTGCCTCGAACAACCACTTCAAAAATACAACTAAAAGATGAAATGGACATCATCCAGAACCACAGGAAGGCTGGCTGAGTGGAAATTCTACAACTAGAAGGAAAGAGAAAAGCATACCGAGACTCAGAGGAGGCGCAAGGCAGAAGTAAAATACTAAGGTACAGAAGCGCACATGGAGTGGGCTGGCAGCTGAGGGCGTGGTTGTCATTTTCAATCAGGAGGGAGTCTCAGGCTCTAAGCTCCAGTTCCTGGCAAGTCTCTGGGGACCCAGACTCATATGGGAGAAGCGGGACTGTCTGGAATCGGTTGGAACTCGAGGGCAGCTTTCTCGCCGAGGGGCTTGCAGCGATTACTGGGACACTGAGAAGCAGAGCCTCTGACGGCAGGACTGACAGCAGCCCTAACTGCTCC
>NW_006300170.1:1784-7946 GCF_000327345.1 Myotis davidii | reverse complement strand
GCAACAAATACACATCTATCAATAAGTGAATCTAAAAATCAAGTGAATAAAATAATCTGATGAACAGAATAAACTGGTGAATATAATAGAATAAGGGGCATAGAAAGAGAGTGGACTGACTATTCTTGTGTGTGGGGGGGAAAGGGGTGAGGGGGATGCAGGAAGAGACTGGACAAAAATCGTGCACCTATAGATAAGGACAGTGGGTGGGGAGTCATGGAGGATGGGGTGGGAACTGGGTGGAGGGGAGTTATGGGGGGAAAAAAGAACAAATGTAATAATCTGAACAATGAAGATTTAATTAATAAAAAGAAAGAAAGCCTGAGTGAAGGGGGTGAATGGATGAAGAAATGACAGACAAAGAGAATAAGCTAGGTCTAGGTGGATCTGCCTGTGCCTAGCTGAGGCCACAGAGAGAGAGATCCAGAGGCAAGCTGAGCCTTTATGTTATAGCCAGAGGTAAACAAGGTAGTGTTCATCATAGTTACAATGTTCTTGTGAGTTTCACTTGTTTTGGCAGCAGTTGCTGCACCTCCCACAGCCCATTAGCTACCCAGATAAGATCTAGGGAGTGTCATAAGGCCAAGCCTAATTCTGCTAAGAGGACTGTGCCCTCTAAGCTGGGACTTGTCTGTGGCTTTGCCAACAGGTCAGTCCCAGGCTTAGTCCTGTAGCCACACCCTACATCTTACCCTTTTTTATTTTTAAGCTACTATAATGAAAGTAAAACTTAAGCATCAAGAACAAAACTCTAGCTATTAAAACAATAACAAAACAATGCCAATGCAAAACCCAAACTACAGACATGTTAACATTTAAAACTTAAACATAAAGCTCTGGCTATTAACAAAACAATGCCAATGTGTTAACATTTTTAAAACTAGTAAGAATAACAAAACAATGCCAATGCAAAACAGCAATAAATGAGAAATCACACTACCATAACATTTTCTACTAAATGAAAGTTTCTTTTGCTGATTTACTCAGAGTCCTCAGAATTGGCTGCGCAAGACTTTGCAGAAGACTGGCAGCTAACCACTGCTAGCATAGCCAGAAACACGATTGAGGGAGTAGCTTCCACATCTTTCTTCTCTACCATCTGCTGGGATTGGCTGGTTGACTTCTTCAGCTGACCCCATGGTGGTACCTCGGTCCCTTGCATAGCCATCCTTTTCTTCTTTTTTCCACTTTGCTGTCATCGGGGCAGCTCTGTCTTTTGAGTAAAGGGACAAGGAGCTTCTCTGGGTCCATTGTGGTGACGCACGTAATGCTCTGGCACCCAAATTGGCTGCACTGCTCCTTCTGGAAAGATACAAACACAACTTCTGCCCTGCACCATTACTGATTCTGGTAAAACTCTTGCCTGGTTTGTGTATCCTTCCATCGGGCTAACCCAGCAGAAGCTATTGTACAGGAGGCCCCAAGTCTTTCGGCCTCTGTACAACTCTGCATTGTACTTCAAAAAATTTAACACATAACATTCTCCCCCCCCCTTTTTGTTTTTATAGTTGCATTTTAAGAGTAGGATTGGCGCTTTTTGATATTGCCTGAGTCCTGATCCATCACCCCAGGAAGAACTCGCCAATGCTGAGCTTCCCAGGGTGGCATGATAAAGGTTTACTGAGCCAGTAGGAAAGGCTGCAGTGGGGTTAAGGATAAGTACCCTACTGTTTGGTGGGGATGGGGCTGGCCCCACTTGAAGTTTCCCTGCCTAGGGGACATTGGATTATCATCAACATCAGTCATTTACCCAATTGCTTTCCTCTCCTGCATCCTGAATGTAGTCCAGGCTGCTTGTTTCCACTCCCTGTAGCCCTTGACTTTCATTTCTAGCTGCCTGTTTAGGGGGTAAAAGGAGAGGCTTATGAGCAACAGTAAGCTCTCCAAATATTTGCATCAGATCCCCATCATCCCAAACCTGCTGGCACTGTTCCCTTGCTTCCTCCAATCCTCGCTCATATTTGGGAGGAAGCACATTGTCTGGAGGGCTGCCCGCAACCAAGGTACATGCCCTTGACCGGAATCAAACCTGGGACCCTTCAGTCCGCAGGCCGACGCTCCATCCACTGAGCCAAACCAATTACGGCTATATAATGATCTTTAAGTTGTTTTCCTACCTTCTCCCATGCCTCTATATTTACCTTTCCCTCCTCAGAAAACCATGGGCAGGTTTTACTCACAAAACCCAACAACTCAAAAAGCTGTTCATACCTCACAGAACAGCCCTGTGCTTGGAGTATAGCCTTAAGCATGGATATGTATAATTCTTTTGCAGCGATCCTGAATTTCCCATGTTTTACACCTAGTTATAGCACTGAACTTCGCTGCTTACCTTCCTTCTTGTTTTCTGTACGTGCTTCACTGGGAGTCCTTTCACCTGAAAACTGCAGTTCCCCTGAACTCAGGCCCAACGTTGGGCACCACATGTGCCGAGCCAGCTCAGCTAAGGGTTGAAAGCCTGAGTGAGGGCGGTGAAAGGGTGAAGAAATGACAGACAGAGAGAATAAGCTGGGCTGAGGTGGATCTTCCTGTGCCTGGCTGAGGCCACAGAGAGAGATCCAGAGGCAAGCTGAGCTTTAATTTTATAGTCAGAGGTAAACAAGGTAGTGTTCACCTTGTGTACAGTGATCCTGTGAGTTTCATTTGTTTTGGCAGCACTTTCTGCACCTCCCACAGCCCATTAGCTACCCAGATAAGATCTAGGGGGTGTCATAAGGCCAAGCCTAATTCTGCTAAGAGGACTGAGCCCTCTAAGCTGGGACTTGTCTGTGGCTTTGCCAACAGGTCGGTCCTAGGCTTAACCCTATAGCCACGCCCTACACCATTGCCCTGAACCCAACCTGTTTAGAAAAGACCTGACCTAGGGACTGAGGGTCACTCGGTGCTGAAGGGCATGACTGTGGCGAACTGACAGGAATTGGTCCTAAAGGAACCTGTGGCTACTGTCACTAATCCTGGGACAGGCGTCCACAGCACAAGCCCAGCTGCTGACCAGGTCTCCTCTCCAGCCCCGATCCTGGGGTTCACTCAGAGCTCTTACAGACCTACAAGAGTTGAACAGGACACCAACATGCAGTGCTCAGGTTTTATTGCAGACGCTGGCCAGCGAAGTGTCAGAGAGAGTTGGTATCAAAATGCCCGTACTGCGCTCATGCTGGATGTGGGGCAGGACTCCTGCAGCTTCTAAGAAGTGTGGCCTTGAGCTCTGCCAGCTGGTTATGGTGACTTTTTTCAGGTGTTTCTTCATGTTGCCTGAGTTGTCCAGGGGTCGGAAGGCTGACTTGCTGTTTACTTTCCACGAACTTTCACTTCAGTGACTGTAGTGGTCTGGATAGTTCTCACATTCGTGGCTACGCCAAAGAGGAGGGCAGCTATGAGGGCAAGCATGCGACCAAAAACGACTCTCAAATACACCAGTGACATATCTCCTGCCCTCACTGACCGCCTTCTTCTTGGAGGGGGTCCGCTGTCCACACTCCCTCCTGCACCATGGTTAATGCACAGGGGAGGGTCCCAGCCTACATGGCAATGGCAGTTCCTGTTATTGTTGCACACGCCCCTGTAGTTGCATTTCGAAGGGGGACAGTTGTAGTCGATGGCCGCCAGAGTAGCATTGCAGAAGCCCTGAAGACAAAAGTTTCCACCGCCGCAGGGAGTACCAGGTCTCACAGCACCAACATCAGTTGTATCTGTCGCACGGTGTGCACCCACGCCAAAACACAAGGACCCCCCTATGATTGAGTGATGGAAGCCCACATGTTCCTGCAACCGAGGCAGATGAGTGACGTTGACACACTGTAGGCGTCCACACATAACGTCAGCGTCCGCACAACCTTTTGGCTGGTATTCATCAGTAACTTTACAGTGTCCAAATCGGTGGCCCTTTTTATTTATGCTGTAGCAGACGTCTGGCGCGCTCAGCGCCCCCTCCCCAAAGATCTCCTTGCAGTGCATACTGCGGTCGGTACAATTGCCCTGATAGCAGTAGCCGTCCTCAGTGCACGGGGTTCCATCTTGCAGATAAAAGTCACTGGGGCACCTCGTGTCCTTCCCCAGGCAGTACTCCGGAAGGTCACAGATGTTCTGGATCGGTCTGCAGAGTGTCCCTGCAGGCGAGTGGGTGCAGTTTGCACAGCACGTTTCTCTGTTACAGATGCTCCCAGGTGTGAAGCTGCAGTCACTTTCACAGCATGTGTTGCTGTAACACTGCTTGAAGGTCCCACAGTCACACTGCTCTTTGTCTTCCACCACAGAGTTTCCACATCGAATGGATGTCAGGCTACTGTTTGAATATGCCAGCGGCCCTCTTTCTTTGAAGAGGCAGCGTTGTATATTATTATTAAGTACATGTTGTGTGTGTACAAAGGAGCAGTTACTGAATGAATCTGTCAATACAGGGTATCTGTACATGATGCAGGTGGCCCTTCTCTGGCAAACACAGTCCATTGAATCTAACCACAGACCAAAAGAGGTCCCTATATGGTGGGAGGCTATAATTGATAACAGTAAATAATGTCTGGATAGTTGACCTAGAAAGATCAGATTTTTATGCCCACACAGCGAGTATGTAACTGGTTTAAAATCAAGCTCATGGGGTCCATCTCTTTTCACAATTAAGGCTGGATATGTGTCATAAGGCCTAAAAATTTTGTCAGCATAATTCTGAGCAAATGGACCCCGTGGCACAGCATAATTGTTCATATCGGCTGGCTCTCCCTGATTGTAAATGACAATGAGGCCGATGTAGTACCTCAGATTAAGACCTCTGAACATGGCGTCTATTATACTACCTATATGTACCAGGTATTGGGCACACAGTGACACATTGTTGTACAGAGTATAAATGGAATGGGCACACATAAGACAGCCTTTCATAGCTCCACTGTGGGATGCATAGATCTTACTGCTGATCCTGGAGGCTGCACTGGGTTTCGGGTCAGAGAACAGTGGGTACCTCTCAGCCTTGTGTCCCAGACTGGACATGGGTCCTATGGCGTGTGTGTCGGCTACGATCTGAGAAATGGTGTGCTCAAACCTCTGGGAATCCTTGAGGGGTTTGATTTCATAGGCAAGGTCATCCACCTTCATGATGCCTTCCAGGCCCCCATAGCACGTGTCCACGGTGACCATGGAGAGAGGGACATCCTCCAGGTAGCCCAGGTAGTAACAGTCGAGAGGGAAAAAGGGGTAGTCCACCTGCAAGGCTCTCTGGTCATCCTGAGTCATCATCACCACCTGTCCAGGCCAAAAGAGTCTCTTGCGCCGCATGTGGAGGACGTGTCTCTGGCCCCCAAACCTCAGGCTGTAGGAGAGCCAGCCTGCTGCCCGCACGGCTTTGCTGTGGTGCAGCTCCTTCCTGGGAATCACCACCTCGGAGGAGATGTAGCGCCAGGAGGGGCGACCTTGAGAACACTGGGTGGGAGCCATCACCACCCAGAGCCCAAGCAGCAAGAGGGGTGTCCTCAGGGTGACGGGGCCGCCTGCCAGCCTCATGCCCTCAGTGGGGGAGAATCGTCGATGGGAACGGAGAGAGGGAAGATCCTCAGTGAAGCCTGGTCCCCACCATCTGCTGTGGCCACTTCCTGCCAAGGGCATAATGACAGAAAACCTACCCTGGCTGGGGCAACTGAGGCAACAATGACAGGGTGTGGCAGTGGGTGGGGCTGGACAGGCATTCAGCTTGGGTGGAGGTGGGGGAGGTGGGAACCCTGTCTGTGAATGCTGAGGTGGAAATAAGAGACAAGGAAGCAGACCCATGTCTCCATTGCATACATGTCAGGCTTCCCTCTAGCTACTTGCACACATGTTATGTAATTACAGCAAAGTTAAATTCCCAACCGTTGCCCTGACCGGTTTGGCCCAGTCGATAGAGCATCGGCCTGCGGACTGAAGGGTCCCAGGTTCGATTCTGGTCAAGGGCATGTACCTTGGTTTCGGGCACATCTCCAGTAGAAGGTGTGCAGGAGGCAGCTGATCGATGTTTCCCACTCATTGTGTTGTGGACCAACATTCGCGAGAATAAGACCACCAACTCCAATTGGGTCTTAAACCTGAGCTGGCCAGCGACTACGGTTACAGCACCCTGCCGAAGCAGAGGCTGAACTGCAGTGACAACTACAGAGGTACATTTTATTATTAAATTCTGTGGAGGCCCAGAGACAA
>NW_006300170.1:0-333 GCF_000327345.1 Myotis davidii | reverse complement strand
GTAAAGCAGGGATGCAGAGGCATCTTTATTGCTCCCCTTCTACTCTGACCAACCGCCAGTGACGGTAGGGCATGGGCCTGACGCTCCAGCACCAGCCATCTTCAGGGCTCCCAAGCGGGATACCAGGCTTTCCCCGTGACACTCTTATTGGCTTCAAGTCTTCAGAGCTCAGACAGGGCTCCTTAAAACATGATACTCCAGTCAAACTTTCCGGTTAATAAAAACACTATTAGGAACCAGTCTTATTGAATCTACGCAAAGAAATGTATTCCCATGATTTATTAAACATTGAAAATTCTGGAGGAGTTATATAAGGAGAAAAACATACTGACC
>NW_006300169.1:0-495 GCF_000327345.1 Myotis davidii | reverse complement strand
TGATCATCCCTAACTGCCTCTGCCTGGCCCAGCGCCCGGGACCCAGGATTCCGTCCTCTGGCTGGTTGCAGGCACCAGGAATCTGGGCTTCCCTCCCTCTTGCTGGCCTTAGGCACCTAGGACATGGGCTGGCTTCACCCAGGCCCGGCACAGCTGCAGGGGACCGTGGGCAGGTGGCTTCCCTGGGCCGCAACCTCCAGTGCCTGGGTTCGTAGGGTGGGTGGCTTGTTCCTCTCCTGGGCCGCAGCCACAGGCACTGGTGCCTGGAACTGCGGGCAGGTGGCTTGTCCCTCTCCCAGGCCGAAGCCTGGCTGGTCCCCATTCCTCTCACCCAGTGTTGAGTGTCTGAGCAGTTAAGGCATGATGGTGCGAGGGCGGGATGATGTTAGGGCATGGTGGTCCTTTGCATATTAGCTCTTTATTATATTTGAAGTGTATAAAATATACAGAAGGTCATGATAGGTGTTTATATATAATATGACTGCTTATGTACAT
>NW_006300168.1:0-385 GCF_000327345.1 Myotis davidii | reverse complement strand
GCCTCTAGTATCTATATAAAAGCCTAAGCAACCTTTACTACAGAATGACTGGAACGACCAGAACGACTGGAACGACCAGTCGCTATGACACACACTGACTACCAGTGGGCAGATGCTCAACGCAGGAGCTGCCCCTAGCCCACAGGCCCTGATCACCAATGAGGCCTGCTGTCCAACCTCCTGGTCAGGCTGTGACAGGGACCCGGGGGTAGGTGGTGGCAGATGTAGCCCCTTTCTTAGGGGGGCCAAGGGCCAGCTCCCTCCTCAGGGCTGGCAGCCAATCTCCCGGGTCCCTCCCCCTGACCCTCCCCCATGCCAGCAGGCCCTGATTGTCTGATTGGGGCCAGGGCCCGGGCTGGGACAGGGAACCAGGGGTGGGTGGCAG
>NW_006300167.1:0-508 GCF_000327345.1 Myotis davidii | reverse complement strand
ACTATTCATTATAGCAAAATTCCTATGACCAGAGTGTTCAAGAATTTAAAGTTTACTACATCTTACTTTATAATATTATTTGATATGCAAATTATAACCTACAAAGAAAACATACTCTTTTATCATGTTACTCCCCCTACTTTCTTAAAGTCTGTTTTACAGTGATAAATGAATGTACAATGAATTTCCATCACACACAGAGTCCCCTTGAGCCTCTTTAGTTAGTCCTTTCCCACCACCCCAAACCTCTGATAAGTATTGATCTGCTTCCTATCACTACAATGGCACCTTTTCCAAAATATCATAAAAATGAAATCATAGAGTATGTTGTCTTATGCATCTGACTTCTTTCACTTAGCATAATATTTTTTAGATTTATGCAGGTTATTAAATGCCATCGTAGTTTTTTTTATTGCTGAGTAATATTTCATTATATGGATTTATCATATTTGTTTATCGAATCACCAGTGGATAAACATTTAGGTAGTTTTTAGTTTGAAACTATTAA
>NW_006300166.1:0-303 GCF_000327345.1 Myotis davidii | reverse complement strand
TGCGGAATTGTGGAATCTGGGGAGAGAGGGGGGATCCAGTAGTGTCAGCGAGTGTGGTGCTGAGTCATGCCTGAGCCTGGGACTTGGGCAGCCATTTTACCCTGAAGGGATAGCCCCTTCCCTCCAGTATCCAGGCAACTAAAACAACCACATCCAGATTCCACCCTGATTGGTAAAAGGATTAAAAATCTAAAAAAATAAAAAAAAAAACCTAAATAGTCCCCGAGAGCACAAAGGAGCTGGACTAGAGACTTTCAGTCACAGCAATCAGATCCTGAGAAACACTACAGTACAGAAGACTGG
>NW_006300165.1:1203-3359 GCF_000327345.1 Myotis davidii | reverse complement strand
TCTTGGAACTGAGAGAAGAATCTATCTCCATTCTTATGAGAAACCTCTTTAGGTATCTGAAGACAGACCACGGCCTATGTTAGGTCTCCTCCTCTGCAAGTTAAACATCTCTATTTTATTCTAACATTACTTTTATATTTTGGATTTTATGTCTTTGCCTTGACAGTCACCTTCCTCAGTAGATGTGCCCATATGAGGACAAGTCAGGATGGACTCTAAGACTGTCCAGTCAGCATTTAACTCTGTCCAGTCAGCATGGAGAACATGGACACCCTCCTCCCTCCATCCAAGTAAACCCGCTGCTCCCAGCACCACAACCCGAGCTCCCCTGTGCTTGGCTACCCTCCCACACTGTCAGGTCACACTGAACTTGGGTCCTCTAAAACTTCAGGCCATGTCCACATGGGCTGCTGTGGACTGCCCCTTTTTCTCCTTATGCAAGTAATTTTTTAAACCCCTCCTTTGTGGTTGTTTCTTTTTCCCATTGAAATTCATCCATTACCCCAGTGCTAAGTTTTTCTTGATCATGATTCTGATATTAAAATTCGGAACAGTGTGAGTCTAGAGGCCAAGGACAAAGAAGTAGCCTTCTGCTCAAAATAAGATCTCATAGTTGAAGCTACTTTGTAAGGGACTTGATTATTTCTCCACCAGGGTTCCATTGAGGCCAAGACTAAATTAAACCATGTCTGCATTGTTGAGGAAGAACTTCCCTCTCTGTCTGTCTGTCTGTCTATCTATCTATGAGCATGGCTTCTGGGCCTCAGTTTCCCCATATGCATATGGAAGGGATTCCCCTACATAAGTTCTAAGACCCCTTGCAATGCTTACTCCAACTTCTATCAGAATTAGTCTGTAGCCACTTCTAGGAATCAAAGAATCTCAAAAGTGAGACATGGGTAGGATTTTTAAGGCTTATCACTTGTATTAATTACTACCACTGATACTGATGCTTCTACATATCTTTTTTCCTCCAGGAGACCTCAGACCTGCAGGTACTCTGGCCCCTCAAGCCCCTACAGGTCAGTAACAGTGTTAGAGACCACAGGAGCCATAGAAGTTCTGGAGTGTGCTACCTGGCCCTGGAGGGAGGGAGGAGAGAAAGAAGGGAACTTTTCATACCTCCCAAGGGATTGGTCCTTGGAGAGTGGTGTGTGCCCCAGGGCAGAGTCCTTCCCCATACCCCTTACTTCTGCCCAGGGAGGCCCTGGCACCTTCCATGTGCAACCTAATATGCCTCCATCAGGTATTTTAGGGTAGGCAGAGATGCCTGTCTGGTGGTCCAATGTTTTCATAGGTGGGGGAGGAGCCAAAGATGCAATTCAGGTTAGTGAAGAAATAAACGTGGGCATTAGATGTAGAAGCTGTGGTGAGAGCCTTTCTTTATTCGTTGTCAGCCTCACCTTCACCCCCCGATGCCCCAGACATGCTGCACTTTGTGGACCAACATCGGGCACAGCTGGTGGCTAGAGTGACATCTGTGGACGCAGTCCTAGACAAGCTGCATGGAAAGGTGCTGAGTGAGGAGCAGTATGAGAGGGTGCGGGCTGAGCCCACCAATCCGGACAAGATGAGGAAGCTGTTCAGCTTCAGCAAGTCATGGGACTGGGCCTGCAAAGATCAACTCTACCGAGCCCTGAAGGAGATCCATCCTCACCTAATGATTGATCTCTGGGAGAAGTGACACAGTGGATGAGACTAGGGGAGCTAATGACAAGCTCGGCAGCTGAAGTCTGAACACCTGCTTCTGAGTCCTGGCTCTCACTGGCCAGGCTTTGGGTCTAGGTTTCTTCAAGTCTAAACACATTGCCATCTCCCAGCTGGAATGGCTCAGTTGTTTGAGTGTTATCCTGTGCACTGCAGGGTTGTTGGTTCGAATCATGGACAGGGCACATACCTGGGTTGCAGGGTCGATTTCCGGTCATGGCATGTATGGAAGGCAACCTATAATGTTGCTGATGTTTCTCACATCGATTTTTTTTTCTTTCTCTCTCTCTCTCTCCCCCTCCCTCCCTCTGCCCCTCTCTCTAGGCATGTCCTCAGTGAAAATAAATAAATACGCAAAAACATTGCCTTCCAGCCCTAAAGTTATGGTGCTTTGGTGATGCCTTTGCTGGGCATTATGTGTCCATGCTCAGTGCTCACACATGGGCTTC
>NW_006300165.1:0-1026 GCF_000327345.1 Myotis davidii | reverse complement strand
AGGGGCAAAAACAGATTTGTTTTTCACTTGTCCTTGAGCTGGGTTTTTCTATTAGCCCAAATTGCGCTTTGTTGATTCTGAAGTCTACTAGATTCCTAGAGCCACAAGAGAGTGAAGATCCAGGCCACAGGGGGAATGGATCCAGGTCTTAGCTTAGATAACTCCTGCTGTGCAAAGTCATTCCATCCCCTTACACCTGATTTAGGTACCACTGCCTATGCCCCTACAGAAGTCCCAGTTGTTTCATAATAATGTGCAGAGGAGCCACCTCCTGGACTCATTACTTTCCTGCTCAGGTCACATGGCTAACATGTTCAATACATTTGGCTGACTCTGTCAGGACCTTCTTCTGAATGAGATTATTACTGAACTTTGGATCCCAGCTCTTGGAGCTGGCCTCTAATGGAAGTGGAGTCTAGCAAGACACCTGTACTTGAGAAGGGTACTCTTTTACTAAGATCCAAGTAACTGTGGCTGCTTTCTGGTCCCAGGCAGGTAAGCTTGTGCACAAGGCAAGATATCGTCAGGACTCTGCACCTAAGACTCTGGCTCTGCACCTCCAAGAACAAGAAAGCCGACACAATGAACTTGATTTAAATGTAATCCTGTGTCCCCAGTTTTCTGCTGAAGGTGGCAGGTATATGATTTGATTCTTAATTTGATGTCCTCGGTTATCTTAAGAGAAATAAAGGAACATGCCAATATGTCTTAGAGCTTCTTTCTTCATCAAAAGGCCAAAGCTCTCCTGTAAGAACCTGAGAAGCATGGAGGAATATTCTTAGGACACACCCTGCACTGGGTGTCACATTGCAGGGGACAGTGCCCATTTCTTGGTTCTAATTTACTTCATTCTCAAGGTAAAATCAAGAATCTTGTAGAGGAAGTTTAGCTCCTCTCGACAGGAAGCTGCAAGTGGAGCCTGGTAGCTCAGGCTCCTGTGTTATCCTGTGCATTCCAAGCCATGCCAGACAGTCTCATTTCAGCCCCGTCCCGGTGGCTGACCTTTGGGGGCCCCAAATGGCCCTC
>NW_006300164.1:3506697-3507245 GCF_000327345.1 Myotis davidii | reverse complement strand
TATCCTTAGTAACTTGTACTGGCCTTTTCTTTCCAGACTATAGGATTAACCCTTTTTAATCTGGCCAATATAATACTATATCCCAAAGTTTCTCTGCTTGAACATTTCTACCCAGTCTAAAAAGCACCCACTAGCCTCGCCCTGCCAAGCTCAGAGACAGAAACCTTCGCCTCTCTGTTTAAATGTGAAAGACTTTTTTTTTCTTTCAGTTTTTATCCTGCCTCCTGTCCCTTGTTGCATTAACCATTCCCTCCATCCTTGGCAAGAAGGGAGAAATGGAGTTGTAAATAACTCTTTGTTTAAATCTCCTTGAGATTTAAATGACTTTACAACTCTTTTGCAAATAGTTAACCTTAGAACTCATTTTTTTTTCTCTCGCTTCACCTCACGAATAGTAAACTTGCCTGGGTTGCAACCTTTATAAATTTTACACCTTTAAATTAACCTTAGAATCTTAAAATTTTAAGGCAGTATAGCATAATGATAAATCAGGGGACAGCAAATTAAAGTCCCTGCTTTACAGACATAAACAGGTCACTGTGGGAGGA
>NW_006300164.1:3502724-3505495 GCF_000327345.1 Myotis davidii | reverse complement strand
GGGGGAGGATGAGGATTTTTAAAAGCATGAGCCTCAAAGCTAACAAGAATGTGCATTAGGTTACTGGCACAAATTCAGATTGCTAGACTCCCAAAAGTGTGTCATTTTCCTCATGAAAATGAAGCCAGTGAAGAGCTGCAGATCCTGGTCCCAGGGCTCCCTTCACTTCTCGGAGGGTCCAATCCGGTAAACAAAGGCCGGACCCTTGGAGAACAGAATATAAAGTCCGCCCAACAGAGTGCTCCCCGCCTTGCCTTCCCAGTGGCAGCTGTGATCTGTCCACACTCCCCCACTTAGTGCAGGTGGATTCTGTTCTGAACTTGAAATCTACGAATTCCTCCTGGTGGGCAGCAGAAACCACAGGCCCAGCCAAACTCCTCCCTCTTCCGCCAAAGGAAGGCAGCCCCGTCCTGGGTCAGGAGGTGGTCCTGGCTACTGTTTCTAAAAATCAGGATAAAATAGAAATTACACAAAATACTATAGTTTAATGATTTATGAGTTCAATTCAGTGATATTAATGCAGTCACACTATTGTGCAACCATCACCACCATCTAGTTCCAAATCATTGCATCACTCCAAACAGAAACTTGGTGTCCACTGATCAGTATCTCCCCTCTCCCAACTGCTGCTATTCAACTTCCTGTCTCAGCCACTGCCAAGTCTAAAAAAAACAAACATTTTTCTTTATTATTGATTTTCTTTTCAGACAGGAAGGGAGAGAGAGAAACGGGGATTTGATAGATACACAGACCGGCAGCCTCCTGCACGCCCCCTCCTGGGGACAGAGGCCGGCATGTGCAGTATTGGCAATGCGAAGGGTGACTGGTTAGCTACTTTCTTTACTTTGAAATTGTGTTGTTGAGAGTATTGCAGATGCCTGCCATTTCCCCTCGGCCCCTCTCCACCCAGCTCCCACCCCAGCCCAGCCTCTCCCGAGTCTATTGTCTATGAATACATGCCTAATAGTTCTTGATTAACACTTTTTGTACCGCTCACGAGTTTTCTCGTGTTTCCCGCCCCATCTGTTAATTTCTTCCTGCCCTGCCTCCCACCTCCACTCCGGGATCTGTCCTTCTGTTCCGTGCTTCCACGTCGATGGTTCTGTTTTATTCGTCAGTTTATTTGGTTCATTCGATTCCACATGAGTGAGATCATGTGATACTTGTCTTTCTCCCAATGGCTTACTTCACTCAGCATAATAGTCTCCAGGTCTATCCAAGCTGTCTCAAAGGGTAAGAGCTCCTTCCTTTTTACAACCGCATAGTATTGCATGGTGTAACTGTACCACAGCCTTTTTCCATCCACTCATCTATTGATGGGCACTTGGGCTGTCTCCAAATCTTGGCTATTGTCGATTACGCTGCTAGGAACATGGGGGTGCACACATCCTTTCTGATTGGTGCTTCAGGATTCGTAGGATATCCCCTGAAGTGGGATCACTGGGTCAGACGGCAGTTCCGTTTTTAATTTTCTGAGGCAGCTCCATACTGTTCTCCACAGTGGCCGCACCAGTGCACGTCCCACCAGCAGCGCACGAGGGCTCCCTCTTCTCCACACCCGGCCAGCACTTGTCCTTTGTGTACTTGCTGACGGGGGCCATCCAGGCAGGTGTCAGCTGATTAACAGGTGCTGGGCACAGCCCCAGGCGTGACGTGAGCCGGGCTGTGGCCTGTGTACAAGCCCGGCTCCTGGGAGCGAAGGGCTGAGAGCCCGGGCGAGGGGCCGCTGGCCTGGGAGGGCTCTGCTATCCCAGGGCCCTGAGCGCCCCCCATCCCTGGAGAAGGCAGTGCTGCCAGCTCCACAAAGACAGGAGCCCGGGGTTTGTCCATGGAGCTTCCTCTGTTTCCGAGTGAGACACGCTCCCCGAGCCACACGCTGCCTTTCTGCTCTCACACACTCTGCTCAGACATCTCTCTCTCTCTGCCTCTGTGTCTCCACTGTCTCTGTTTCTCCCTCTATCTCTCTGTGTCTCCATTATCTCTGTCTCTCCCTCTGTATGTTTTTCTGTCTGTCCCACCTTCTATCTCTCTCCAATGCCCCAGGTCGTAGTATTTCTGAAGTGAGGCCCTTCCTCTTCCTCAGAGAAGCCCCAGGCTGGGCGGGAGCCCCCTTCCCTCCACACCTGTGCCCACCTGAGCCTCCAGTCCTCCCTCCAGGGCTGCTGGTGCTGAGTGTGAGGGGTGGACCACCCTCTGCTGCTCTGGGTCCCCACACCAAGCTCGGACTGCACACCATGGGCCCTCGGACCCAGGCTCAGCCACGTGGCTGCCCAGGAGCACACAGCCCTCTCAGTCCGGAGGCGACATGCCCAGTCCCCTGTGAACTCCCTTTGCTCTGCTCTGGAACTCGTGGCAGGGGCCAGGCCCGGCCTGGAGGGAAGCAGGCCCCCTTCCCTGAGGGTGAGCCCAGGCCCTTGTCAATGAGCCACAATGCAGGGCATTGTGCACCCAGCCGAGTCCCTGTAGCCCCTGCCCAGGACCACATGACCATTCCCAGTAACCGGCCCAGTTGGGCTGAGGGCACCAGCCACCCGGATCCACGGGTCCTGGCAAAGGTGGACCATCCCCGCCTGGGAAGAGTAGCTATGCATGTTTGTGTCTGTGTGTCTGAGTGTGTGTGTGCCCGCACCTGCATGACCTTGGCCCTGAGCCTGGCTGGAAACGGCAGCTATCCTGGCCCCAGGTGTCCTGCCTGGAGGAATGGGCAGAGTGAGGGGAGGGGAAGGGAACCATCCACAGACAGCTGCCAGCCCTGGCTCCCGGGTGTCCCC
>NW_006300164.1:3491584-3501464 GCF_000327345.1 Myotis davidii | reverse complement strand
GGCAGTGACTAGATTCAGATTGCTAGCACCCCAAAAATATCTCATTTTCCCCATCAACGCCAGCCCCTCTGGTCCCCCACAGGGACCCTGAAGGCCAAGGACTTCAAGCAGCGATGCCTGCAACTCACTGGCACCATGTTAAATACCAGGGGCTCCGAGGACTGCCTCTACCTCAACATCTGGGTCCCCCAGGGCCAGAAGGAAGGTGCATCCCCCCACCCCATGCCCTCCTGGTCCCCAAACCGCATGAAGCGCCCAGGCAGGCAGCCCCTGTCCAGCCCCTTTGCTTGTTGGGGCTCCAGAGGTGAAATTCCCTGAAACAAGCACCCAGAGGACATGGGGACAGGACAGTTGGGGTCACCAGGGCTGCTCTCCTGCCTCAGTTTCCCAGAACCTGCCTGTCATGATCTGGATCTACGGAGGATCCTTCCTCTCCGGGTCTGCCCAAGAAAAAAGCTTCTTCAATAACTATGAGTACGACGGGGAGGAGATCGCCACGCGGGGCAATGTCATTGTGGTCACCTTCAACTACCGCCTCGGGGCACTGGGCTTCCTCAGCACTGGGGACGCCAATCTGCCAGGTGTGCTGGGCGCCATGGGCCAGGGGGGAGGGAGCTGGCAGGGGCCCTTCAGCACCCCTCTCTCCCAACAACTCCTGACAGCCTCCCAGAGAGACCCAGAATTCTATTGGCAGATCAGGAAGCTGGGGATGGACAGTGAGACACAGGAGCCCATCGGCAGCTATAGTGAGAGAAGAGGCTGCCAGCCAGCCCGGCAAGGACCCAGAGACACTAGGGAGCAGGGACAGGGACCCAGTGAGACCTGGGAGTGGGAAAAGGGACCCAGGGCAAGACAGAGATGAGACACTGAGGTGGTGACTCAGGAGACCCAGAGCCATGGGACAGACAAGAGGGACGGTGTCAGGGAGAGAGATGAGCAGCCTGGCCCTCCTGCTCCTGGTCCCCTACCTGAGCCCCACACCCCCTCCAGCACCTCATTCAACAGCCTCCTGGGACCCGCCCTGCACCATCCTGGGGCTTGACAGGGGCCTCCACATGGAGGACGCTCTCCCCCCACCCCAGTCCCTGATGGGCTCCCCCACCCGCCCCAGGTAACTACGGCCTTCGGGACCAGAACATGGCCATCGCGTGGGTGAAGCGGAACATTGCGGCCTTCGGGGGGGACCCTGACAACATCACCATCTTTGGGCAATCATCTGGAGGTGCCAGTGTCTCTCTGCAGGTCTGGGGACCTGGGAAGGCGGGCCTTCCTCCCAAGATGTTGGGGGAACTAATGGGGGCTATGAGGAACAGTATGAAGCTGACATTCTTGCAGTTTCTGGCTGAGCCTGGGTGTGGGAAGGAGAGGCAAGACCGTGATGACAGGACCTCTGTGTTTCGCAGACCCTCTCTCCCTACAACAAGGGCCTCATCCGGCGAGCCATCAGCCATAGCGGTTCGGCAGTGGCCTCCTGGGCCATCCAGAGGAACCCTCTCCGCTGGGCCAAGGAGGTAAAGGGGATCTGCGGGGGGAATGGGGGAGGGTTACCTCCTGTCCACTCCCTGTCCCAGTCCCCATGGCCATCTCTCCCTCATTGGCCTCACCTACCTGTCTCCCTGCAACCCCCAGATCGCCAAGAATGTGAGCTGCCCCGTGGACGATACCGCCAGGATGGCCGAGTGTCTGAAGGCCACCGACCCCCGGGCCCTGACACTGGCCCATAAGACGAACCCATTCGGCAAGGCATGTGAGTCGGGGCTCCACATGGGGAGATGGTTATGCACCCCAAGAAGTGAGGAAGTGCTGGGTCTGTGGCCTGGCCCATCACTCGCTCACTAGCGCCTGTAGGCAGCGACATGCCGCCATGGCCCTGATGCCTGTGTGGCCCGACCGGGGGTTCTGAGGGCGCCATCCCTCCTTCTGAGCCTCCCTGGGTCCTGACCCCTTTGGGAAGTGGGTGCACATTTTGGCGCACCCCCAACCATGCCACGTACAGCCATTTGCACCCAGTTGTAGAGACCAGACCAAGCGCCTTTGAACTAGTACCAGCAGTCGCCTCTGGTGGTCCGTGAGTTCCGAAAGGTTGGCGACCGCTGACCTAGCCGACCACTGACTCTCCTGAGCCAGCCGTGCGGTCTCCTCAGGGGCCATTCAGGCTTCCGGGGGGAGAGGGGGCAATGTGGACATGGCACAGGGCCTGGCTCACAGGCCAGCACAAGCCAGCCCTCACTCCAGAGGCTCCTCACTTGCTCTTGGTCTTCCTCCTCCCGATTCTGGCCAAGCAAGAAGAGAGGGAGACAGAGAGGCCCACTCCAGGACAAGACAGGCGCGGCCTTGGGCCCAGTGGCTGTCAGCGGGATGGTTTGGCCCCAGGGAGCCTGTGGCAGTCTGCACACAGCCTGGGTAGCCACACTGGGGGGTGCGGACATCAGCAGGTGGGGCCAGGAAAGCTGCTCCACACCCACAGGGCAGCCCAGGACATAGAATTATCGAGTCCCATGTCAGGGGACAGGCTGAGGACCCTGGTCTGGATCAGAGGAGGCAGGGGCTGCACCCGGGCATGAGGCCTGGCAGGGGGCTCTGGAAGGTGCTAGAACCCGTTGCTCTCCATGCAGCTGACGTGTTGGCCCTCCTCCCTGTCATTGATGGAGACTTTATCCCTGATGAGCCCATCAACCTTTTTGCCAACGCGGCCGACATTGACTACATCGCTGGCACCAACAACATGGATGCCCACTTCCTTGTCAGATTATTCGTACCGGCCGTCGACTTTGACCTGCTGACCATTACGGGGTGAGTAGGGCGCAGGGCCCAGGTGGTACCTGGGGGCCTCTTGGAGAAGCACAAACCGAGGGAGGAGGACGACAGGTGTAGCGGTCCATCTGCAGGCCCCTGGGGTGGGGTGGGTTGGAGGTGGGGGTGTATATGGGTCCCCTCCCATTGGCCGGGTTGAGGGTCCAGTGCCGACTTGGTCTTTGCAGGGAGGACTTCTACAAGTTGGTCAGCTGGATCACCATTGCCAAGGGGCCCAGAGGTGCCAATGCCACCTTCGACTTCTACACGGCGTCCTGGGCCGAGGACTCCTCCCAGGAGGCCAAGAAGAAGACGGTGGTGGACTTTGCGACCGACTACTTCTTTCTGATGCCCACGAAGATAGATGTGGCCCAGCACAGAGCCAACGCCAAGTGAGGGCTGGGGAGGGGAGGCCTGGGTCATGGACCTGCCCAGCAAGGCCTCGCAGTGGGTGGCTCAGGGGGTCAGGGAGGCCCGAGGAAGCCGTGATAGGGTCCCAGCGGTGCCTGCACCATCTGCCTTGCCCAGGCCTAATGAGACTTGAGAAGGCCCCTCCTCACCTCCCAGCTCAGGGGCCTTTACAGAGCCCTCCTCAGCCCACAGGCCTCCCCTGGCAGCGCCTACAGCCTGCCGCCTCCCCCACATTGAGGGGAACAGAACAGGGGATGCTGGTCTCTGTTGTGGGTTTGGAGTTTGCCAACATTCAAAACAACTTTGGCCTGCGGCCACCTGGTAAACCTCCAGTGAAAACAAAAAGTAAGTTAGGACTGCTGACACGGAAGAGAGAAAAAACAATACCATCTGATGAAGATCACAAATTCATTGCAGAGAAAAGGAAGGAAGGTGCCTCCATAGGCTTTGGGGAGGGAAGTGTGGACACACTTGAAATCTCAGAACCCACAACCCCACGGCCTTCCCTTCCCCGGTGCTGGGATCCAGGTCCCTCCTGGGTCTGGGGATTTCCCGGTTCCTCCTGCTCTCCCCAGGGCTTCCCTCCAGGGCCCAGCTCTGGGCTGGGGGGCCCAGGTGAGCTCCCTGCCAACCTGGGCCGTGTCCTCCCTCCTCAGGAGTGCCCGGACCTACACCTACCTGTTCTCCGAGCCTTCTCACAAACTATTCTACCCCAGCTGGGTGGGCGCCGACCACGCCGATGACGTCCCGTACGTGTTTGGGAGGCCCTTCGCCACTCGAAGACAGGACTGTCTCCAAGGCCATGATCGCCTACTGGACCAACTTTGCCAGAACTGGGTAAGGCGGGCGAGGCTGGGCCAGGCCTCCTGCCACCTGGGCCCACGTGCCTGTCCCCTCACGTACACCTAACCTCGCTGACCCTTAGTACCCGCTGTGTGTGAGGATAGGAAGTACTGGAAGGGCCCTGGCTGGTTGGCTCAGTGGGTAGAGCCTGGGCCAGTGTACTGAAAAGTCCCGGGTTTGATTCCCCTCAAGGGCACGTACCTCAGTTGTGGGCTCAAACCCCGGCCCTGGTGAGGCGTGTTGGGGATGTGTCACTCTCACATCAATGTTGCTCTCTCTCTCTGACTCTCTCTCATTTTCACTCTCCATTGAAATGAATGGAATAGTATCTTTAATTGCGGGTTAAACGAAGGGGGGGGGTGGTTACTGGCTGGGCCTCAGTTCACGCACATGCCCAGCCCGTGTCCAGGAGACAGTGAGGCCCTGGAGGTTCGGGTCAGCATGGAGGTCTCCAGCCTCCTGTGAGCCCTCAGACCCCACCCGGACTTTTCCTCATCTTCAGGGACCCCAACCAGGGGCACATGGCTGTGCCCACCCAATGGGAGCCCTACACCCAGGAAAACGGCAACTACCTGGAGATTAACAACAAGATGGACGGCCAGTCCATGAAGCAGCACCTGAGGAGCAGCTACCTGCAGTACTGGACCCAGACCTACCAGGCACTGCCCACCGTGAACGGAGACGTGGCTGGCCCTGTGCCCGGCTTGGACGACTCTGAGGCTGTCCCCTGAGCCTCCACTGGTGACTCTGAGGGGGCTCAGATGTCCACGGCCATCGGCTCTAATGTCCTGTCCCAAGAGCCCACCTCCCTCCCCAGCTCCTCCTGAATAAAGCCGCTTCTCCCTCTGGCAACCCTCTTCGCCCTCATGACCTCAGGTTCCCGCACAGTCTCTCCTCGTGTCCTTCTCAGGAAGTGGGGTGCCCCCCTCATTTAAGCGGAGGAAAGAGGGTCAGAGAGGTGTCAGCGCCAGGGCGGAGCTCAGGCTGCTGGCCCTGAGTGGGGCCCCCGGCCCCATGGGCAGTTGCCTCTAGACCAGTGCAATGGACCCAGCCTCGGCCACGACCTCAAGGTGCAGGGAGCATGCTCTGTTTAACGGGAATGGCCTGGGAGGGGAACAGATTCACCTCCAGCTGGGTGCCAGGCAGAGACAGTAATGCATGCCTCTGTGCTCAGAGCAGAGGGTACAGGGCTGGGACTTGGGTGCCCACCGGCAGGGCCAGGGTGCTGCCCGCTGGCTCTGGCAGAGTCCGGAGGGGAGTAGCAGGCACAGGTCAGATGCAGGGCCATGGCCACCTCACCAAGGTCTGGGACGGGGCACTGCCTGCAGCGAGGGCTCCCCCTCCTGACCTCACATGGCCCGGGCGGTGGGCACTGTACATCCCTGATGCAGACAGTTACTGTGAGACAGGCTCACCTGTCCCAACTCAAATAGGGACTCGGAGACAGAAGTGCGGTGAAAGCGAGACCTTGAATGCGCTCTGGAGAGCGGGTGTCCGCCCATTGCACAGGCTCACCTGGGGCGGGAACACAGCCCACTTAATCGGCCTCCTCCGGTTCCTCATTGGCTGCGTGCTATGGGCTCAGCTGTTTCCTGACACGTCGATTCGGTCCTCCCATTGGGCCATTTAATAAAATTGGGCTGAGGCCTTTTCTAGTTGCTCCCCCTCCCCCTGTCTAGCTGAGGCCGGTGCCTGGAGGGTCTCCACCATGATGCCGGCCCACACCCACAGGGCCTTGGTCTCCCATCCTCGTCCCTCCGCCACCCTTCTCTGTGCCTGGGGGGGTGTGCATGGCAGGGGCAGCTCAGGGCACAGCCGGCCACCCTGATGCACACGGTCCAGTGTTTCCCTGGCCAGGTGGTGGGAACAGCGGGCAGTGTGGGTGGTGTTCCTCCCGCCCTCCCTGCCCCGTCGTTCCACCTCCCCCACGAGAGGATCCAAGCGCCCACCTCCCCATGGCAGAACCACAGCTCAGCCCTGGATAGCGAGGGCAGCCAGCCAGGGCAGCGGGCTCTCAGGGCTCCAGCCCGTCTACCCTTCAGGACTAGTGAGTCTAACCTGGTCACAGCCCGAGAGGAGGACCTCAGACCTTACAGCCCTGGGTTCCTCTGGGCCAGCGGGGAGGGGGCAGGAATCAGCACGTCTATCCTGCAAACCCGCACTCACCTGGGACTCCTCAGACCACGTGCGGGCAGGCGAGGGGGGCGGCCCAGCGCCTGGTCCTGGGTGAAATGAGGCCTGTGAAGAGCAGCAGCTCCTGGTTCCCGGGGCCCAGCTGTCGCCTTAAATGAGCTGCATCACAAATCCTTCCCCGGACACAGCGCCGCCAGAGAGGCCTTCCCAGGACGGGTTCCCCGAGGGTTCCAATCCGGTAAAGGAAGGCCCGGCCCTGAAGAACAGAATGTAAAGTTCCCGACAGAGGCCCCTGGCCAGTGCTCCCCGCCTCGCTTTCCCCAGTGGCAGCTGTGATCTGTCTACACTCCATCACTTAGTGCAGGTGGGTTCCGTTCTGGACTTGAAATCTACCAAATCCTCCTGGTGGGCAGCAGAAACCACAGGCCCAGCCAAACTCCTCCCTCTTCCGCCAAAGGAAGGCAGCCCCGTCCTGGGTCAGGAGGTGGTCCTCACAGCTGTTACTTTTTAAGAATTGGGGTAAGGGGGTGGATAAGAGATCAAGCAAAGGGCTTGTATGCAGGCATATATGCATAACCCAAGGACACTGGCAGTAGGGGGGCGGGGACGTGCTGGGGGACAGGGGTGGCTGGGGAGACGTCAGTGGCGGAAATGGGAGACGTATGTAATACTTTCAACAATGAAGTATTTAAATTTTAAAAAATTGGAGTGAAATATACATAACATGAAGTGTGCCTAGCCGGCACGGCCAGGGGTGAACTGGGGGCGGTGAAGGACGGAGGAAAGACGGACGAGAGAAGAAAGCTGGGGCTGGGTGGGACACGGTCCTCTCGGATGGAGAGACAGCGCCACGGCCTGCAAGCCGAGTTTTTTATCGGATTCCACGAGGCAAAGCAAGGGCGTGGTTACAATTCGCGGTTACAATCCACTCAGTTACACGCACCTGGTCAAGCTTTGTTGACTTGCTGCACCTCCGCAGCCCACATCACTCAGCCACGTGGGACCACAGGTTCGGACCATAAGGGCAAGCTCACAGCCACAGCCTTTGGCCATCATTGTGCTGGGTTTGCCCGTGGCTTTCCCTCGAGAGGATCTGCCCTCTCACTGGTCCCAGGCTTGAACCTGTCCGAACGCTATAGCCCAGTGACGGCGAACCTTTTGAGCTCGGCGTGTCAGCATTTTGAAAAACCCTAACTTAACTCTGGTGCCGTGTCACATAGAGAAATTTTTGATATTTGCAACCCTAGTAAAACAAAGACTTATATTTTTGATATTTATTTTATATATTTAAATGCCATTTACCAAAGAAAAACCAACCAAAGAAATGAGTTCGTGTGTCACCTCTGACACGCGTGTCATAAGTTCGCCATCACTGCTCTAGCCGCTCTCCACAATAAAGCACCCTGGTTTAACTTCTAAGGTGACATTCATTGCAGTCGCACTATTGTGCAACCACCCCCACTATTTCCAAGTCTTCCCATCACCCCAAACAGAAACTCTGTACCCATTCAGCAGCATCTCCCCTCCTCCAACTCCTGCTAGCCTATTCTATTTCCTCTCAATTTGTCTATTCTAGATATTTCTATTTTTTATTGGATTTATTTTTCTTATATTTTTATTCATTTCAGAAAGGAAGGTAGAGGGAGTGATAGAAACATAAATGATGAGAGAGAATCATGGACTGGCTGCCTCCTACACGCCCCCTACTGGGGATGGAGCCCGCAACCCGAGCCTGTGCCCTGACAAAACCGTGACTGCCTGGTTCATAGGTTGATGCCGCTGAGCCACGCTGGCTGGGCTATTGATTTTTTGGGGGGGTGGGAGGGCAGGGAGTGAGAGAGAGACAGGGGGTTGAACCCACAATCCAGGTGTATGTCCTGACTGGGAATTGAACCCACGACCTTTTGGTGAGTGGGATGATGCTCCCTCCAACGCAGCCACCCGGCCAGGCATAGACACCCGCTGAACGTGGAATCCTGTTTTCCGGGGACGGCCCTGTTGTCGTGGGGATCAGACGCCACTCCTTTTTGTGGCTGAGTGACACCCCGTGTACGGTGTTTGATGCAGAATCGCGCCTGTGCTCTCAGAGCCTTATTAACGCCGCCCGCAGGGCCCTGAGGACGGAGCCTGGTCAGGCCTTTCCGAGTCTGAATTTCTTTCCCTGGAACGCGGCTGGTCTCCCGCGCCTGTCAGTTGCGGAGCAGCGGGGGCTGAGCACCACGGGCGGGAGTCTGAGGGCCGAGGGTGCAGCCCGTCCCTGTGGTAACTCCCCAGCGAAGCCTGCATCGCTTGTGGTGTGCGGTCCCTGCTCCTGTCCTCTGGTCTGTGGTCAGCGTGTGACCCGCCCAAGACCTTGTCACCTGGTCAGGTGCAGCGGCACGGCCGCGTCCGGGCACCCCGGCTGCTGTGTGTGATGAGGTGCGAGAGCCCCGCATTTGGTGATTCTGGTAGGTGCCCCGCCCAGCTTAATGGCTGTCTCCTGGAGCGATGACCCCTGGAGCTTCTTACTCCATTTCCTGTCTCACTTTGCCTATTCTAGATATTTCTTTTCTTTTTTAATTGATTTTTTTTTTTTAGAGAGGGAGGGAGGGAAAGAAGCATCGATGGGAGAGAGACAGGGGATCACCAGTGTCATTTGTAAAGACACCCATATTTCAGAGGTGGTCGCTGTGCCCTGGGAAAGCCCCTCGCCCTCTCCCACCAGGGGTCCTGAGGGTTCGGTCTCAGCTCGCTGCCCAGTTCATGATGCCCCAGTCACCACACACCCTGTGGAAGGTGGAACGGGGGTGCGGGTTGGGGGGGGAGTGTCTGTGGGAGCCAGAGACGGCCGCCCGTCTGCTTCCTGCAGAGAAGCTGACAGCCCCCGACAGCTTCTTGTCTGAACACAGATCGGGCGACTGCGTGTCGTTTCAAGGAGCACAGACGTGTCTGGCCAGCCTGGCTCAGTGGTTGAGTATTGATCTGCGAACCGGGAGGTCACAGTTTACTAGCAGGTTTGGCTCAGTGGATAGAGCATTGGGCTGTGGACTGAAGCATCCTGGGTTTGAATCTGGTCAAGCGCACATGCCCAGGCTGCTGGGTCAATCCCCAGGAGAAGGTGTGTAGGAAGCAGCTGATCAATGATTCTCTCTCATCATTGATGTTTCTATCTCTCTCTCTTTCCCCTCTCTCTTCCTCTCTGAAATCAATAAAAATACATTTTTTAACAAATAAAGGGGCACAGATGAAAGAACAAAAGCGCCACCTCCAGGGCTATCGTAGAAACAGGGTTTTAATATAATATCCAAGTCTAGCATTTGCTATTTACAACAAATAAATATTGCCCCTCCCCAACTGGTAAACATGATTTTCGCCTTTTATACAAATATCCACCCCCTCCTTTCCCCCCAGTCCTCCTTTCCCCCGGCCCGCCCGTGTGGTCCCGAGAAGCAGGGAGGCAGTGGCGAATGGCACTCAGGCCGCGGCGCCGGGGGGCTCGCGGGCCTGGTCCTCACTCACAGGTGAGGAGGGTCCCTCCTCTCCGAGGGGGGCCGGGCTCGCGTGCGGGACTCCCGCACTCCATGGCCTGACGGTGGATCTTTGGTGCAGCCTGCGGAAGGCTCGAGTGGTGGAGGGGCCGGGCCCCGTGAATGGCACGGCCAGTGTCCGTGGGCGCGAGGAGAGAACCGCAGTGGTCAGATCCAGTGGATGAGCGGATGCC
>NW_006300164.1:3489483-3491272 GCF_000327345.1 Myotis davidii | reverse complement strand
CGCTGGTTTCCCAGGCTGCTGGAGCCTGGCAGGGCAGCCCTGTGGCTGGGCAGTGCCAGGGACCAGCTAGAAGATGCCCTTGGCAATCCTGAGTCCCTTCTGCTTCATGCGGGGGAGAGTGGAGCTGGCGCCATGCCGGACCTTGGCCCCCTTGGTGAGGGCCCGTTTCTTCAGGACAAAGTCATAGTTGGCGGCAGAGTTCATGGCATAGAACACGTTGGCGTTGTCCGGGATCTTCAGCTCTGGTCGGGGAGGGGAGAGGGGTGGTCAGCATGAGAGCCCCCAGGACAGGCCTGGGCTCAGCACCAAGACCTCCAACCCACCCCCAGGCCCACCAGGGACCCCTCAGCGACACGGGCCGAGGAGACTGCGCAGGCGGGACGCCGATGGAACCTCGCGGCTCCTCTCCACAGGGTCCGACTCCACGGCCCCATCTCTGGAGCGGGGGGAGGGCCACCCAGGCTGCCCCCCGCCCCGCTGCCTTCGCTGACCAGGATCTCAAGCAGGAATAGGTTCTGTAGACCCCAGACCACCTCCGCGAACCCCGCCCTACTCAGCACGAGAGCGCTGGGCCCAGCGAAGTGCCGGGGTCCAGCCCCAGCAGATCCAGGGGTCCCCAAAGGTGTGGACGGAGTCGGCGAAGAAGGAATGACACGGAGACAGCGTTCAGTTGATCAGCAGCCTTGCCAGGATCTCTAGCCACAATCTCCAGCCAAGTTCTGTGTCCATGTTCTCTTGCTAAGTTCTCCAGCCATGTTCTCCAGGTTCTCCAGCCAGGTTCTGTAGCCATGTTCTCTCGCTAGGTTCTCCAGCCAGGTTCGGTCGCCAGGTTCTGTAGCCAGGTTCTTCAGCCAGGTTCTGTCTAGGTTCTCCAACCAAATTCTGTAGCCAGGTTCTGTCCAGGATCTTTTGCCATGTTCTCTCCAGCGAAGTTCTTCTGTTCTAAGTTCTTTGTTCTAAGTTCTGTGTCTCGGGTCTGTCTCTTGGTTCTGCCTCTCTAGGTTCTGTCTCCTGTTGTCTTGTTACATCTGTATTTATACCAGTTGATTCCAATCCTATCAATCTCTATTACAAAGGTTAGGGCGTTTCTTATCTCCATTCCAGGGAGTAAAGATTATGTAGCTTAAGCATGATTGTTTGTAGTGATTAACTACCCGCCTGGCACTTAGTTAAGGAGTTTCATCCCCTCCCTGACTTCAGGGAAAAATTCCTACCTGGGGAAACAACCTTTCTAGGAGAGGCATCCCCTCCCTGACTTCAGGGAAAATCCCCTACCTGGGGAAACAACCTTTCTCAGAGAGGTGACCTTGGTTAAAACACATAGTGCCAAGAAGGTGACCAAACATTTTAAGAACAGTATGCCATATATGCCAGGTCCCAGCATCTGGCGCCCGAACAGGGACCCTTAGGTAAGCACCCCGCACTCGGGACGGATAGGACTCCACTGTAGGAAGAGGGTGGATAGTCTTAGCCGACTCCGTCCACACCTTTGGGAACCTCTGGAACAGGATTCCTATAGGTAAGCCCTCCCACCCCCATTGAGAATCCCCACATTCGGCATGGATAGGACTCCACCAGGGTGCTGCAAACCCCCCTAGAGAGGATAAGTAGGGTAAGAAGGTGGATAGTACAGAACTTAGATTGAGAAGATGTGCCATACTGAGTCCAAAGAAAGAAGACTCTGTATTGATCTTTAGATTAAGAAGATGTGCCATACTGAGTCTTAAGAAAAAAGACTCTGTATTGATCTTTTAACGCATATGCTTGCTAGCAGAGGAATTAAGGTTGC
>NW_006300164.1:3486893-3488600 GCF_000327345.1 Myotis davidii | reverse complement strand
ACACAGAACCTAGACACAGAACCTAGAGACAGAACCTAGCTACAGAGTCTGGATAGAACATGGCAAGAGAACCTGACTAGAACCTGGTGACTGAACCTGGCTGGAGAACCTAGCAAGGGAACATGGACACAGAACCTGGCTGGTGATCCAAACCAGAACTTCGTTGGAGATCCAGACCAGAACTTGGCTGGAGATCCTGGCTAGGCTGCTGATCAACTGAACATTGTCTCCGTGTCATTCCTTCTTCGCCGACTCTGTCCACACCTTTGGGGACCCCTGGACTTGCTGGAATTGGACCCCAGCAGCGAAGGGCAGACCGCTGTGCCGCCGGGGAGCCGGGCACCCCCAGGCCCTGACGCTTGGCTCCTGTTTCCCACCCGCCCGGCTGCCCTGCCGGGCCCCACTGCCCGCTGGAACCTGTGCCCGCTGCCCCGCGTGGCTCTCTAGGCCAGTGATGGCGAACCTTTTGAGCTCGGTGTGTCAGCATTTTGAAAAACCCTAACTTAACTCTGGGGCCGTGTCACATAGAGAAATTTTTTGATATTTGCAACCATAGTAAAACAAAGACTTCTATTTTTGATATTTATTTTATATATTTAAATGCCATTGAACAAAGAAAAATCAACCAAAAAATGAGTTCGTGTGTCACCTCTGACACGTGTGTCACCTCTGACACGCATGTCATAGGTTCGCCATCACTGCTCTAGGTCCTTCACCTGGGTCGGCCTCACATCCCACCTCACGAAGACGGTGCAGGGAGGTGAGAAGGGATTTGGAAACCAACTCTGAGATCACGGGGGCCTGGCTGATGGTCGGGGCTCATGTCGGGGAGCAGGGGAGCAGCTCGGGGGAGGACGTGGGGGGTGACGTTTACAGTTAACCTTTATGGCACACGTATGTCCCAGGAGCGTATACCGGGGTGGGCAAAAGTAGGTTTACAGTGCCCACATGGAAAACAAAACAGTAATTAAGCAATAAAAGAACGAAGGCTGTGCTTGGCGCACTCACAGCTGTAAGCCTGCTCCCCGCCCTGGCGGTGTTACGTCCCTGTGGGAGGTGGGCCGGGTCCGGAGCCCGGCCTCTGCCTCAGAGTCTGTGCTCTGCCGGTCCCTTTCCCGGGGTTGAGGGCCCTGAGCTGCCCTCCAGCAGCCTCTGCCTTGGACTGAATGTCTGTCTCCCCCCAACATTCCTGGTGAAAGCAAACCCCAAGGCAATGGGATCAGGAGGTGGGGCTCTGGGAAGGTGATGCGCTCGTGAGGGTGGAGCCCCTGTGAAGGGGGTTAGCGCCCTCGGAAAAGAGAGCGGAGAGCCCCCTCCCGCACGTGCGGGCACCGCCAGAAGTCAGTGTCTGCCTCCGGGAGAGGGCCCTCGTCCGACAGGGCTGGCACCCTGACCTTGGACTTCAGCCTCCAGAACCGTGAGAAATAAGCTTCCGTGGTTTATAAGGCACTGGGTCTGCGGTGGGTGGTGACGCGTGCGAGTGGATGTTAACACACGTAACGCTCCAGTCCACGGCAGTCACAGCTCTGCTGGCGCACACACTTCCCATCCCAGCCAGAAGGTGCCCCGGGCGGCGTGGGCTTGGCCGCCTGGCTGCTTTTCTCCTTCACTGCAGCTCTGGACGGGGTTCGAGACCCAGGCCCAGACGTCCGGGCGGCAGTGAGAAAACACTGGGGTGTCCAGGCCCGGCCAGGAGCAGGTCGGTGT
>NW_006300164.1:3464635-3473185 GCF_000327345.1 Myotis davidii | reverse complement strand
CGAGCCGCCCTGGACCGCGCACGGGGGCTCACAGCCTCTGGCCGGGTGCTCAGTCTGGGGGGGCTCACCACCTCCCCGGGGAGGCCGTGCAGTGACGAGGGGTCTTTCCCGATTGTTCCTGCTCCCCATCCTCTCACAGGCCTGCACCCCCTCCCACACTTCCTGGGCAACCAACTGCCCCTCCACAACAGCACCCATGAGCCTGGGGCCAGACAGCCCTGGAGGTGGGGGCCACGGCCGGCCAGGGGCTGCCAACGTGCCAGGCCCACCAAGGTGGAGGCTGCCGCCGTGTCCACCCCAAGGGCCAGAGGTCAGCGGCTTCAGACACGGTCATCCAGGCGACTGTGGCACGGGCACCTACCCAGTGGTGGGGGTGGCGGGGACCCCACAGGTCAACCCGCTGGATGGATCCCGACCTTCAGATTCCACGCAGTGTCTGATCGCTGGCCGCCCCCCAACCCGCCACCAGCCCGTCCCCCGGAGACAGTCACAGGTCTCTCTGCTCTCCTCTGCTCTGACCTCCAGTGACTCCCGTCCCCCCAGCCCCCAACCCTTCCCTGACCCTCTTACCACTGAGCCCCGGGCCTGCTCGCTGCCCCTCCAGCCCCTGGGAACCCCCCTCCTTGGGACACTGCCCGGTGCTCCCCGAGTCCTGTTCCCTGGCTGGGATCGGCTGCCTACTGCCCTCATCCGGTCACCGAGCCTGGCTTCACTCCTGTCCTCCCTGACCCGCTGGAAGGAGGGCGGACGGGCGGGCGTCCAGTCCGGTGCTGCCTGGCAGAGGGGGCCCGGGGCACCGCCGCCCGCTCACCAGGATGCTCTTGTACATGTTGCCGTTGTCCACGTCCAGGCTGACCCGGATGATGCAGCAGTCGCCCACCTGCTGGTTGTAGAGGGAGACACCCAGCTGATGCCCGAGGTCTCCGGGGACGACTGGGAGGCCGACTCCCAGAACTGTGGGGACGGCACGGTCGGCAGAGGCCCCGAGCCCTGCAGGGCGCCCCAGGCGGTGGCCCAGCTCTGGGGGCTTTCTGGCCCCTTTCGTGGGTATGGAGGAGGGGGACACTGGAACCCGGAAAGGAGGGGCTGCAAAGGGCTGGGGGGCAGTCACCTTCTTTTCCTGGCCGTCGGGGGACTCAGGGACAAAGCTCATGGTGATCTCCTCCACGTCGGAGCTGGAGGAGCCGGCCGAGTGGACACTGAGCGCGTCGGCGATGTCCCCACCGCTGAGGTAGGGGCTGCACCTGAGCTGGTCGCAGGACTTGGAGTGCGAGCTGCCGCCGGTGCTCAGCTCCGTGCTGGGGGCCTGGCGGCTGGAGGGAGGGCTGGGTTACTTGGGGGAGGCCTCCCCTGGGACACATCCCATCCCCGCCCCCCACACTCTGCTCCAGGCACCCCACTGGCTCAGGCCATGTGACATCCTTTCAGAGGAGGAAACTGAGGCCCAGGGAGGTGAGGTGACTTCCCGGGTCACAGGGCTGGTCCGTGGAGGAGCTGGGATCTCAGTTCCCGCTGGCGGCCTCCCGCTACCCCCCAGGGGACCCCCAGCCCGTGGCACCCACTCGCTCCAGCGCTTGACGATGGCCGTGCTCTTCTTGGCCTTCAGGGTGTTGCTGGCCAACTCGGAGGGGGGCTCCAGCTCACAGGACAGGCTGTAGCTACGGGACAGGGCGGCAGCTGTGAGCTACTGGAGCCACGCTCAGTCTCCCTCCCGGCATGTGCCAGCGGCTGGAGTGTGGGCACCCCGCCACCTCGCCAGGCAACAGGATCAATGCTGACAAGAGTCCGTGCCGCAGGCCCTTGAGCCTGTGACACGCCCTCCCTGCCCCCTCACCTCTCGGCCTCGCTGAGCCGCGCTGTGGCCTGGAACCAGGCCCCGAACTGCTCCTCGGGCTCGATGCTGTAGTTGTTGCAAGCGGACTGCAGCAGCTTGATCTGGGCGATCACTTCGAATTCCTGGGCCAGAGGGCAGGGCGGGGCGGGGAGGGCCTGAGTGGGGTGCTGGGTCACCGCCTCTTCTCTGCCCCCGCCCAGGCCTGACCCGATCCTCAGCTGGGTTCCAGCAGCCCCTCCCCAGGAAACTGTCCTGGGTGCTCACTCCTGCCCCCACCCTCCTCTGGGAGAGGGTCTCCCTTCTGCACCCAGCTTTCCCCATTAATACAACGGGAAGGGGGAAGCCAAGGGGGTGCCTGGGGGCGTCTGGTTTCCCGCCCCAAAGTGAGGGCAGCGGCTGCTCACCTTCCTCCTCTTCTCGAAGTTGATCAGTCTCCCCTGGAAGGCAGACAGCCAGCGCCCATCAGAAAGCGTCCCCATGCCCATGACCACCCGGCTCCCCTCTCCGGCTGCACTACCGACAGCGAACACCAGGGGGCAGGGCATGCACACAAGCTTAGACCTCGGGTGGGTCCTGGGAGCTGGGCGCTGGGGAGACCTTCTCCAACTCTTTGAGGACAGATGGAGCGACTCAATCCTCGGACAAGAAGACCCTGCTTGGCTACCACGGGCCTGACCGTGGAGGGTATGGCCATGGGCACGGCTTGAGGGAGGGGCCGTGTCCAGCTTGGCTAAACTCTCCTGCAGCTCTGAGCCCCACGGCCAGATGGTGAGCTGGTTACCCACTGGTAAGAGGGGCAGCCGCCCCGACGCACGGGCCAGGGGCTGGGGCTCAGGGCTCGCTGAGGGGCGCTCTCTCCTCGGGCTTCGGGGCCTGCCCCGCCCCGCCCCAGCTCACTCACATACAGGTAGTCCTTCATCGCCGTGTCCAGCATCACCAGGTCCGTGAGAAACGTGCCCAGGTAGGGGATGGTGCCCTGGATGACACCCTGTGACATCGAGGTGGTGAGTGGGGTCCACGCACTCCCCCGGGAGCCCCTCAGCCTCAGCCCCTAGCCCCAACCCCGGGCTCCCGCTCGGAGCAGCCTGGGGACCCTTAGGCGCTCATCCCCCTTCTAGTGCCCATGGCCCCCAAACCCTCCGGTAACCTTCCAGACCTGGTATCTGGCAAACCCCCAAGATGATGAGTCCCTGACCCTCCCCGCCCCGAATCCCCCAAGCCTGGGTCTCAGGGCCTTGCCCTGGTGGCTGCAACTAGTCCTCCTCGACAGCGGCTGGTGAGGGACGGCCCTGCCAGGCCAGAGGCAGGAGGGCAGCGGGCGGGGGACGCGGGCGGGGGACGCGGGCGGCCACCCCGCGCTCCGGGCCTGGGCACACTCACCGTCTCCTTCGGCCGCTTCTGGGCTCTCTTGGGGTTCATCTCCAGGGTGGCAAACTTGGAGGTCCCCTCCTGCCAGAGTTGAGCATGGGCTCAGTGAGGCCTTCTGCCCTTCGCCCTTCGCCCCCACATGCACCCAGATCTGTCTGGTCATTTGGACCCACACCTGGGCAGCCCCTTTGGGACCTGTCCCCTGGGCAGGCACGGGACCTCCCCTGGGAAGTGAGTGCAAACAGAAGGGGGTGGCAAGGGCCTGCCCAGGGCACAGGCTGGACTGGGCAGGGAAGGGATGCCCACCCAACACCATCACCACCAGCCCGGAGGGCACAGTAGGAGGGGACAGCACGGGAGCAGGACACCTAACCCTGCCAGGCCGCCCACCTTCTAGAAAAGCCCATTCCCCGGGCCTCCTGTCCCTGCAACTGCCCCCACCTGCCCACGCCCAAACAGGTCCCCCTCTCCCCAAAGGTCCGGGCAAGACAGGCCGGAAGTTTGCAAAGACCTTCTGCTGCGAGGCTCCGCCCACCTCACCTTGACCAGCAGCTCTCTGCTCAGCGAGTAGTTGTTCTCATCCGAGAAGATCTCCGACAGCTTCTGGAAGGCGCGCACGCTGTCCCTGGGGGGGGAGGGTGTGAGCGCAGACCCCTCCTTGTAGAGCCCAAGGGCCCTAGCTGCCGGGCGCTGGTCCCACGGTCCTAGGGCTCCGTGGGCCTGGGGAGGGGGCTCTCAAATGGGTCACCTGGGAGCCGTTCCCAGTCCTACTGAGGCCTCCGTTGGGACCAGTTTTGACTTTGTGGCTCAGACCAGGGCCTGACAGATAGGGAACCTGGGTCCTGAGGTAGATCTGCTGGCCTAAGGCCAGTGGGAGGTTTGCCCCCCGTCCACCCCCCACATGTGGGCCCAGCAGGTCGCAGGCTCCCCGAGGGCAGGGCCCAGCCCGGAGGCCGCCCACCTGGACACTTCCTCCCACGTCTTCTTCAGCCGGTGGATGGAGTTGCTCTGCAGCGCGGAGAGGATGGCGTAGAGGGACGAGAAGTTCTTGAGGACCCGGCACTCCTGGGGGCAGGGGGGCAGCGTGAGGGGGGCTGGCACCCCCCTTCTGGGTGAGATGCCCGGGAGCCCCCCTCCCAGGGGACCCGTGCCCCATGAATATCGCTGGGGCGTGGGAGGGACCTGAGCTCAACCCAGGAAGGAACCTGGGCACTGGGGGGAGACAGGTCAAGGTCATCAAGGCCCTGAAACGGAAGGGCTGGTGCCACAGACCACAGCCCTGGGAGCGGGTGAAGGCGGCAAAGGGCTCCCGCATACCCTGGCCACCTCGATCCAGTGCTCCACCACCCTGGCCCGGGCCCGGGCCGTGACGCTCCGGTCCCCGAGGCAGGTGGTGATGACGCAGTTGGCCACACTGTTGAACTGGCTGACGGTGGCCCGGACGGTGGGAGCCAGGTGCTCCTTGCCCTTCTTGTCCCGCTGGGACCAGATGGAGCCCAGACAGTGGTAGGGCACCACCTTCTTGAACAGCTCCGCGTCCATCAGGGTGAACTGCTCCGCCACCAGGTAGGGAGGAAACGCCAAGAGGTGAGGCCTCTCCTCGCTGAGCCCGTTCTCTGCAGCCACAGGCGAAGGCCAGGGAGGCCCTGGTGCGGGAGCTGGCTCTAGCTCCAGAGTTTGCGACAGAGCCGGTTCCAGCTCTGCAGTTGCTGTTGGAGTGGGTCCCGGGGCTGGCTCTCGCTCTGGAGCTGGTTCAAGAGCGGGCTCAGGCTCTCCAGCCAGCACTAGCTCTTGCTCTGATGCCAGCACTGGACTGGGCGCTAGAGCTGGCGCTAGACTGGACGCTAGAGCTGGCGCTGGAGCTGGCTCCTGCTCTGAAGTTGGCACAGGACTGGACGCTAGAGCTGGCGCTAGACTGGGCGCTGGAGCTGGCTCCTGCTCTGAAGTTGGCACAGGACTGGGTGCTAGAACTGGTGCTGGAGCTGGCTCTAGCGCTGGAGCTGGTGATAGAGCTGTAACAGGAGAAAAGTTCAGCAACACACCTGCTTTCCCAAGACAAAAACCACGCCACTGCCTTCCAGAGAAGCCTCAGCCCAGGACGCTTCCCCACCCGCAGGCAGGTGGGTGGGCCGAGGCCAGTCTTTGCTCTCCAGGCCTGCCCCACGCCAGCCTCTAAAGGTTCCTCTGTGTCCAGCACTGACCCCTCCCCAGAGTCCCCCCCCATTCTCCTCACCCTCCAGCTCCGCCTCTGTGAGCTCTGTGCTCTCCAGCTGAGCCAGGAGCAGGTGCGCGCGGCGCTCCAGGTCCGAGCCAGGCATGTTGAGCTGCACGTAGGCCACCAGCTGCTTGAGGCAGGGGAAGCCCGGGGGCTGGTAGAAGTCCTCTGAGTACTGGTCCAGCCAGGTGCCCAGGATGGAGGAGATGGCACTGGGCGGGGGAATGGGGGCAGCAGAGTCAAAGGCCTGGCTCCCCCTCCATGCGGCCCTCCCATGGCCCTGTGGGGGTTGGACTCTGGGCCCGTCCCTGTCCATCCAGAGGCCAGTGCCCCTGCCCACCCAGCCTGGTGAGCAGGCAGGGTGCCCTCCATTGACCGTGTGACCACTTCCCCTGCCCGGAAAGCCTGATACCCTCTCTGACTATCTCCAGCACCCCCCACTGGACCATATGCTCCACCAGGCTAGGGAGGGGCTGCCTGCTCGGTCCTGGCACAGACTGGCACACAGTGGGTGCCGCCTAACCATGCAGGGAGGAGGGACCAGCAGCGAGTGCCCTGCCCAGCTGTCATGGCCCTCGTGGCAGCTCAGCCTCAGCTGCTGCCCGATGTGCTGCCCTATTCTCTGTGCCTCGTCTTCCCCTGACACTGTCCGCGGGGAATGGGCGCAGCTGCCCTGGCCCCACGCGCAGTTGGGCTGGGAGGATGAGGTGGGGCCGGGTGTGAGCCGGGCGCTCCCACACCACCTGTCCCAGGCGCCCAGACAGGGACAGGGCAGGGACGGGGCGAGCAGGCTGGGCGGGCTGTGGGGAGGACGGTTCTCTCCGGGGGGCTGGCTCTAGGTCCCCGGCCTCCCTCTGCTCCCTGGGGCCCGGGGCCCACCCACAGCTCCCCACTCTCCCTCCTGCAGGAGCCCTCAGCCCCAGGGGAGCAGGGCCAGGGTTCTGCCCACCCCGCAGCCTCGGAGGCCCTGCCAGGACCCGAGTGCACTCACTTCCTCAGGTGGTCCTGGGGCCCGCCGTCCTCGTGGGGGTAAGGGAGGATGCATCCGTATCTAGAGGAGGCGGTGAGGGCGTCACATCTACCGAACCCGCTGTGCCAGCCGCTGTGCTGGCCGCCCGCCCCCCGCTGGGCCAGAGCCTGGAGGGCCGAGCTGCGTTTTGCGCTGAATTATGTTCTGTGCCCAGAAAAGTGCCCACACACAGGACGGGCTTCACAAATACGTTTGTGGGATGAATGAACCCCAACGGGCACCTCACAGATATCCGAGTGGGCCTGGGGCCCCCAGCCTGCCCCCAGGGCCCTTGTGCTGGCGCTCAGGCAGGGGACCCCCAGAGAGAAGCTGGAACCTCTACTCAAATGAGAGCTGTTTCACCCCAGGGCACAGGGCGACGAGGCTGGAGGCAGAGAGCGGCTGCTTTGGCGGGAGAGTTCGGTCAGCCCCCCGCAGTCCCGACAACCCGGGAGGTGGCTTGTGTTCACATGAGCGAACTGAGGCTCAGAGAGGGCAAGTCGTTTTCCCGGAGACGCACAGCAGCAGGTGGGGGAGCCCGTGCTGCCGAGGGCGGGGCGCTCACCGTTTGAACAGCAGGTCCAGGACCTGCTGGGTGGTGGTGAAGGTCCGGTAG
This sequence comes from Myotis davidii, assembly GCF_000327345.1. Taxonomy (NCBI): domain Eukaryota; kingdom Metazoa; phylum Chordata; class Mammalia; order Chiroptera; family Vespertilionidae; genus Myotis; species Myotis davidii. The sequence continues at coordinate 3,466,143 of NW_006300164.1, read as the reverse complement.
GTGCACAGGAAGATGGTGACGTAGGAGAGGTCGCTGCCCTGGAAGGCGGGCACCAGGTGCTCCACCAGCTTCTCCAGCGTGCCCGCCTTCACCGTGCGCACCTTACAGGTCTCGTACAGGCTCAGGGCCGACTCATTTTCACACTGGGGTGGGCAGAGGAGGGCCAGGTGGGCAGGGGCAGCAGCAGGGACCCCCAGAAGAGTGAGGGCTGGAGCGCCGATGAGCGCCCAAGCTCGCAGGGACTTGTGGCAGGAGGTGGGACGTGAGTGTCCCCCCAGAAAAAGGCTCTCACGTTCAAAAGTGGATCTGAGGGGGTGACGGGAAGGGCCAGGCCTGCAGGCCATGTGCTAGCTGCGCAGGACAGCCCCTCGCTGTGGGAAGAGCATCACCCGGGCGCCCTGGCGGGAGGGAGCAGCACGGCAGGGCATGCGGGCACTCAGCACAGGGCGGTGCCAATGGCCACAGAACCCGACCAGGTCCCAGGCCCAGAGGGGCTGGATCACCGTGGCAACCGGCCGCCCTTCTGGAAGGCCGGCCTCGGCTCCAACCTGGAGGGGCCACGGGCTGTGCTCGCCGAGAGACCAAGTTACAGGCAACTGTACCGAGTAGCCAGCCCCCACCCCACCCTTTTTGGGGTGAAAACAGCCCTTCCTAAGTGTGGGGATGTTAAGGCTCAGGGGTGTGGGAGGACAGACAGGAGGACAGCTCCACGGGACAGCGGGGAGCAGCAGCCAAAACAGGAAACACGGGCCAGACGCACAAACACTCCCAACCCAGCACGAAGGGAAAAGGGAAGCCAGTGGAAGTGGCCTTCCTGATGTTCACACAGATGTGCGAGCAGCGGCTGCACCTGGCGGGGGGCGGGGCTGATTCCTCTGGGAGCAGGACTGTGGGGCCCAAGGGCAGGAAAGCCCTGGGAGCAAGTGGCGCAGTCCCAGAGCGGCACATGGAACCCGGGCGCCCCACACTCACCCCGAGCCGGCGCTGGCCCCTGCTGGCCGCGGGGTGCACCTGCACCTTGCGCAGGGAGATGGAGTAGACGACCCCGTTGACCAGCTCCTCGCCGATCTCCTGCGTGGAGCTCTGCAAAGACAGCGCCCAGAGCGGGCGGGGGTCAGGGCCCTGCCGGCCGACGCTGCAGGGGGTGCCCCCTGCACCCTGTTCCCCGGGGGAGGCCCCGATCAGTGGCCACACACACCTCAGACCCAGAACGAAACAGGAGGACTGCCTGAGAAGGGGACCCATATCAGGGCCACCCCTCCGGCCCTGCTGGCCAGGAGCTGGGTGTGGACAAGACAAGCCCTCCTTCAACAACCTGCTCCTGCCCAGGGTGCCCCCCAAGACAAGCACTGCTGCTGGTCACCTCACAGGTGGCAGGCACGTGGAGGCGGAGAGGAGAGCAACCTGTCGGAGTCACGCTGCTGCAGGCGAGCGGCCGACTGGGACCCCACGGCCCGCCAGCCAGGCACCCAGGGGGACGTGCGGCCCTCCCTCCACCTCCTCCGCGC
>NW_006300164.1:3458862-3464607 GCF_000327345.1 Myotis davidii | reverse complement strand
AGAGCCGCTCCTCCCCGCCCAGCCCTGGAGCCAGCATCGCGGGTCTGGGCAGGTGCAGGGGGTGTGGTGGGGGGGGCCTGGAGGCCACTTCCTTCCCGCTCTGCTCATTCATGGCCTCGTGCCTTCTTGGGCAACAGAGGAGTTCCCAGCTCCCTGTCAGCATGTGCGCGGGGACGGGGTGAGGAAGAGGACAGTGCTGACATGCAGGCTGCGGCCGGGGTTCTGCAGGACCCACAGCCATGGGACTGGCTGGGCCAGGAAGAGGGGTCAGCCGGCTGCAGCCCGGACTCCGGCAGAAAGGAAGGCCCTGTTTTCGGAGGCAGTGGCCCCGTCCCGCTGTCACCCGGCCCAGACGAGGCCACTGAGTCACGGCGCAGCCCTCCCTCCCGCCGGCCCTGTCCAGGGGAGGGTGAACTTGCAGGGGGGGAAGGGGCCTCGGAGTAAAGATGCCAACCTCCGAGGGCTCGGGAGGAGCCAGCTGGGAGGTGCCAGTGGGCACACGGCCATCAATCACACGGTCAGTGACAGCAGCTGGGACCAGGCACAGGTCACTGCCCCAGGCCGGGTGGGCGTGGACCTCAGAGGAGGCCCAGTGCAAAGCGCTGACTCAGCCGGGCCACTGACAGCCCTGTCCTGATGCCCAGGCTGCGCGGGGCCCAGGGCGGAACCAGGAGGGCTCTGGGGGGCCCGGGAGTCATCCTCCGGAAGCCCACTTCCTCTGACCCGAGGCCGCCCCCCGCTCCGGGCATCGTACCAACGGGAAAGCCGCTGCAATCACACCGGCTCCTGGGCCTTCGCCGCCTCCTCCAGGGAGACGGCCATTTCCTGGAAGTTAGCAGGGAGCAGCACCTCCCACACCCACCCGACCCACAGCCCACGCTGCGGAGGCCCAGCCCTTCCAGCAGGGAGGGGAATTCCTCCTGCGGAAGCAGAAAAACAGAAACAGATGCTCCCATCCTTCCCCACACCCCTGTCTGCCTGGAAGAGCCCCTGGGGGAGGGGGCCTGGTAGCCCTGCCACCCCCCATCTCCTCCAAGTCCCAGAGGCTGCCTCCCACCAAGGCCGGGCCCCCTCCGGGGACTCCAGCCACATCTGGCCAGGCTGAGCCCGCGGTCCAGCCAGTCTGGAAGCCGTGCAGGACCTGCTGCCAGAGGGCACTGGGCTCGAACCCCTCCGGAGCCCACACAGCACCTGGCTGCCCAGGCCTCCGTCCAGGCCTGCGGACAGGGTGCTCCCTGGCCAGGCTAACGCGCGGGCAGGGCCAGGGCCTCGGGTCTAAACAGCGGCTCTGCACTGAGCCATGGGCCTTGCTGGCTGGGAGCAGCTGGCTGGCCCTGCCTGGGTGTCATGTGATCCCTGAGCCATGCCCCCACCCCAGGGGCCCCCTCTGCCAGCCGACTGGGGGGCAGGGCGGGATGCTGAGCACAGGCTGGGCTGGGGAGTCACTGGCCCAGCGGAGCTAACCCCGTCCTCCCTGTCCCCTCCCCAGCAGCCTCAGGGACAACCCAGACCATGACAGCACCTGAGTGCGGGCACCATGGAAGCCGTCGACCGAGAGGCAGGCGCAGGCTCTACGGGGAGTTCCCGGGTCCCGGGCGGAGTGGGCATCTGTTCCCTGCCTCACCCCCTTGCCAGGGGAGGAAAGCAGCCGGAGCCCGGGCATCCGCCCCCAGAACCCACACAGGACCCTGGGCCACCCCGTGAGCAGAGCGGGCCGCCTGGGCCAGAAGCAGCCGTGGGCAGAAGGCCCCGTGGACACTGGCAGGGGCTGGGAGCTTCGGAGAGGAGGGGATGGCCTAGCAGACAGACGTCCTGAGGGTCGGCGTCCACGGGGCAGCACTGAGCTGTTAGGAGGAAAGACTGTGTCCTCCTGGGGACAGAGCCTCCTGTCCCACCCAAGCAGGCACCCCAGGGCCCTGGGACCCCCTCAGAGCTGTGCCTTCCAGCACCTGGGTCCAGTGGAGTGAACATGGCAGGGTGCCCCCAGGCCCTGGTGAGCAGAGGCCAGCAGAATGAGCACCCAGGGTGTCCCACAGCCCCGAGCCCTGGGGGGCATCTGTTAATGTGTCACCGGATCAGCCTTTTCAGGGTGGCGGGCCGGCAGGGTGCTGCCCCCAAATTACTGCAGGCCAAGCCCGAATGCCCTCAAGGTACCATGAGGGCTTTGCCAGGGCTCCCGTGTGCACTGGGTCACCACTGTGAGCTGCTGCTAGGGTCCACCGAGTCACCGAGGCCACCCCGCGGCCCTGACCGGCCACCCACCAGCCCCCGGCAGCCCTAGTGCACGAGGCCCCTCCCCAGAGCCCAGCAGACCCCAGAGCACAGTCCCGCATGAAGGGCTCTGACTCCCAGCTCTGTTGGGCCTCCGCCCTCGGCCTCAGTGAGCTCGCCTGTGCAGTGGGGAGAAGAGTGTCTCTCTAACAGGGTCACAGTGGCGGCCACGAGGCTCGAAGCCCAGACGGGTGCCTGGCACCGAAAGTGCCCAGGAAGCGGGACCTGCTGCTGTGGGATGCCTGGCACGCACACAGCCCCCACCACCCCCACCACCAGCTGAGGCTGAAAACCCTCCCGGGAAAGCTGTGGGAGACCTGCCAGAGGCTCCGGGAACCCAGAGGGCGGCCGAGTCACCCCGGAAGCCTGAGGGTAGAAGCCAGCCGTGCAGCTTTCTGACTTTTCCTCCTTCTGCTCGAAAGCAGGAGCTCCAACGTGAGACAGACCAAGAGGGAACCCCAGGAATTCTAGGGACCAGGCCACGCTCCTCCTCAGCCGTCAGGAATCCCAGGCACCCATTACACAGAGCGGGAGACTGAGGCCGGGAGGGTGACCCAGCGGACAGTGTCCAGCTGAGGAGAGAACCAGGACTGTTCAAGTCCAAGTCCTGGCTCCTTTCTTAGACCATCAGCCCAGGGCCGGGAGGATGAAAACGCCGTTCCCGCGTGACCCTGCTGGTGCGCTGCACTGAGCCCAAGGGCACAGAGGAGACTCAAGGTCAGCCCTGCATAAGGGTGGGCCACTCTCCTGATCCAGACACCGCAACCCACAGAGGCAGCCTTGGTTGGAGACCCCTCAAGGTGTCTGGTTTCCAGGGCAACCGCGAAGCTCAGTGATTCCAGAAATTGGAGTGTGGAGGCTGTGCTGAACCCCCAAAGAGGCTGGCCCATCTCCCCAAGAACCCTCCCGCCTGCCGGAGCCCAGCTCTTAAATGTGCCTCCGTGGGGAGGAGAGATGGCTGGTGACGGCTGCGGAGGAGGGTGGCCGGGCCCCTGAGGTGTAGGGCGGGGCTGGCTGAAGGTCCAGTCCCCACAGCAATACCACGGACCAGTGTCCAGCACACGTGGGCACTTCCTGGGAGCCAGGCCCTCGGCACATGCGTCGCGGTTAGTCCTCCCCACACCTCACTCGGTGGATGAGGAAGGAGCAGGAGGGAACGCGCCCAGGCCAGGAGCCAGGAAGTGGCAGTTGGGGCAGGGACTTGAACCCTGGCCTGTGACGCTCCTGGCCTGTGGAGACACACCCAGGCCCCGCTCTACTGGTGGCTGCTCCTGGTCACAGGGATGCGGGAAAGAGACCAGGGCTGGGAAGGACTTCCCGGGGTCACACCGCCCGTCGGGGGAGGCAGGCTCACCGGACCCACTCCTCTCTCTGAGGGGACGGCCAGGGCCCCCAAGCCCGAGGTTCAGCTACAGGACACCCTGGGAAGCACCAGGCTGACCTCCCCGGAGCTGGGCAGGACACGCACCCGGGCCCCCGCCTGTCGGCTCTGCCGCTGCCCCGGGAGCTGCGGGGACTGCCTGTCGGGCCGTCTCTCGCTCGGTCCTCCCAGAACCCTCAGCGGAGGAACTGGCACAGGCCTACGCCCCAGACGTGACTGAGAGCAGGCCGTGCAGGCAGCCCACCTTCCCAGTGAGGAAAGTGCCAGAGCAGCCCCCGCACCTGGACTCCCCACACGCAGCCCTGTGCTGGGTGCCACCACCCTGCCCACCCAGCCACCGGGCTCTCGTCCGCTCACTCCCCGGCCCAGCGCCTCCTGCTCTAGGCCGCAGATGTCGACTCTCAGATCCTCAGAAGTGGATCGGGAGTCGCTTCACTGGACCTGTGTGTCCGGGAACACGGCGATTCTGGGCCTGTGAGGCTGGAGGCCCCAGCCTGGGACAGGGGGCCACCGGCCACACCAAGGGAGCCGCCGGGGCCACCAGCCAGCAGCCCCTGAAACTGCCCCCACTGCTCGTTCAGGGGCCACCGAGGGCCGGTGCTAAATCGATTCCATCGAAGACAGGGCCTGGGTCCGTCCGATTCCCAGGCGGTCTGGCATCTCCCAGGGCCGACCCCCACCCCCCACTCCCACTCCAGGCCTTCCCTGAGAGTCCGGCACCGACAGCCCAGCATGCGCACGAGTCTTCCCAGCCAGAACCAGCCAGCCGGGCACCCGCCCTTCTCCTGCAGCCCAAGGAGCAAAGCAAGAGGGAACCGCAGGGTCTGTGCGGTCCCTGCCAATGGCAGGCAGACACACAGACACGGGCACCTGAGGCCATGCCTCTGGGTCCCCGGGTCAAGGCCCTGGGGGTTAAACTGAGATCTGCACACAGTGTGGTCAGGAGGCCAGAGGACCCTGAGGAGGCGGGGAGCCTGGAAGGAGAACACCTGTGTATCTCCACCCCAAGAACAGAGGAGCCCCCCTCACTCCATCCCACCCACAGCCGCTCTCAGGCCTTGCAGGCCCGCTGCCTGGGTCAGAACCCTGCCTCTGCCACCTGCTCGCTCGGAGAGGCTGTGCAATCTAATTAACCTCTAGCGCAGCCGTGGGCAAACTACGGCCCGTGGGCCGGATCCGGCCCGTTTGAAATGAATAAAATTAAAAAAAAAAAAAAGACCGTACCCTTTTATGTAATGATGTTTACTTTGAATTGATATTAGTTCACACAAACACTCCATCCATGCTTTTGTTCCGGCCCTCCGGTCCTTTAAGAACCCATTGTGGCCCTCGAGTCAAAAAGTTTGCCCACGCCTGCTCTAGCGCCTCAGTTGTCCCTTCTGCTGAATGGGCTGCTGATAGTCCTGAACGCAGAGGACACAATGCATGGAATCGCTCAGCACTGGGCCTCCCACAGCTTCCGGCTCCTATGCGCTGTTACGTTAAACCCTGGGGGGCTTGCTGAGGGCTTGCTCCTTCCTGGGGGCCCCCCAGTGTGCTCTGGCCACAGCACTGGGCCTTCCTCTGGCCTCTAAGCATCCCTGCCCCTCACTTGGCCACAGCTTCTGGGCTGCCTGGGCCCGGTTCCATCTTCCCACAGCTCCAGCGTCCTCCTCGTGAACTTAACGTTGCCTCGATGGCGAGCCTTCTCTGGCCCCTCTGGTCTCGAGTACACAGTCGGCGCCCAAGAGGACACAGCCCAGGGTCAAGTCCTGGCTGCGTCCTTCCCGGCCATGCATACGTCTAGCTCAGGGGCTCTGGTCCCCTAGACAGTGGGGCTGGCACCTGCCTGGAGGGCTGGATGGGGAGGTGGCGCCTGCATCCAGTAGGTGCTACAGGTCAGAGAGCTGCCTGGCCGAGGAGGGGCCTGCCAGGACACGGGCATGGGCCGGTGACCCCCGGAGAGCACAGAACCACACAGGCTTAGAATCAAGATGATGAGGGAGCAGATGCCCAGATGTGCGAGGACATCTGGCAGCCCGGTGAGGGAAGCGCTGGCTGGAGGCTGGGGGGGAAATGGGGGGCCGGGGGAGGAAGGCAGAAACCGCCTGGGG
>NW_006300164.1:3456696-3458304 GCF_000327345.1 Myotis davidii | reverse complement strand
AGGGAGGGAGGGGGTAGGGAGGGGGGGGGAGACAGAGAGAAGGCCACCCCTGGGCAAGGCTAGGGCTCAGACCTGCCTCTCCCTCAGGTCCCCAGGGATGCACACGGTCAGAGAGAGGGAGGGAGGGGGGCAGGGAATGGGCTGAGCAGCTGGCCGCACCCTGGCCAGGAACCTGCCGGGCGCTGAGAGCTGAGAGCTGAGAGCGTGCAGGCCGGACCCTCCAGCACACAAAGCCCGCCTGGCTGCCAGCTGTAATGCAAGTCAGATGAGGACTGGGCTGGTGTCAGGCCTCCCAGGGTCCTGCTGCAGCCGCCAATGAAAGCCAAAGCTTAGGGGGGATGAGAGTCCCGGACACGCCGAGCTTAGGGGGAAAGTGTCCCCAGGCTGGGGTCCCCTCCCCCTGCCCCCAGAGCTCCCCCCACGCTGGGCATGGAGACACGATTTGTCCTTGGGCAAAATCTAGGCCTGGCGAGATACTGGGGACACGCAGAGGCACAAGACCCAGGCTGCAGACTGCCAGCAATCACAGCACACTGGGGCCTACAGTGATGGGGGAGGGGGGCGGGGGGAGGGGACCCCAAGGGGCTCCAAGGGGCCCTAACCAGCACGGAGGGGGCGGGGTGTCTCAGGAACTTCACTGTTAAGGGCTGGCCTCTGCCCAGGCCCTGTGCCCAGGCAGAGCGGGTGAGGGGCGCGTCCCTGGATCTGCTCTCTCTGCTGCAGGGGCAGGTGCACAGGCGGGCGGGAGGAAGGTATCGCTCCCCCCAACCTGTGTGACCCCATGACCGCTGAACCCCACTACACAGAGCGCACCAGGAACAAGAGTCCCGCCCCCGTGGGCGACAGGCACAGCTTCCCTTCTCTGAATCCTTCCAAACCTACGGTGCCGGGGCATTTCCTTTTCCTTTAGGGAGAGAGGGAGAGAGAAACATCGATGTGCTGCTCCATTTATTCATGCGTTCGTTGGTCGATCCGTATATGGGCCCTGACCAGAGGTCAAACCCTCAACCTTGGCGTATTGTACCACGCTCTAACCAACTGAGCTCCGGGGCCAGGGCTGGCGCTGGGCACTTTCTAACCAAGCAGCAATGAGTCGGTCACCCTCTGGGCATGAGCGGGGCCTGTCCCCACCTCCCTGCCGGACACCTGGCCCCACAAGCTGCAGGCCCGCTTCCCCTCCTCCGGCCCTCCCTCGGAGCAGTCCTGAACGGCAGCTCTACCTCTGACCCTAAAGAGGGGTGTCTGGAAGGCACTGTGGTCCCCGCCACCCCTGGCCATGCCAGGAGCTTGCCCCCCGAAGCACTGGGCACCGGGACAGCGAAGCTAACGCCTGTGCAAGCCTGGGCAGGCGGCCGAGACGGAACAGGGCCCAGCCCTGCTCGCAAGGTGACAGCCCGCGGAAACAGGTCTGCCTGGTGCAGGCGCGAGGCTGGCACCGGCTCCGCGAGGCAGGCGCTGCGGCGGACGAGGGGCAGGCAGACCAGCGCCGGTCCCTAAACTGCTGGACCAGCTGCGCGGGCGGCCCCACGTCCGCCCGGCTGCCCTAGGGTTACCGCGAGGAGGGGGGTTTCTGCAGAGGGATCCTCCTTCCGGACCGATCGGGACCCT
>NW_006300164.1:3452398-3456314 GCF_000327345.1 Myotis davidii | reverse complement strand
GGAGTGCGTGCGCGGGCGCCCCACGAGCCTCCGTTTCCCTCCGGTAAAACCAGGGCGGGACCCCACTACACACCCCACAAGCACACGCTGCGCACCCACCGGGCGCCGAGCCTCAGGTGTCCACGGGCAGAGGGGCCCCGGCCACTCCCATCCTCTGCGCGCCCCCCTGAGCACCCCGGGACGGTGGGGGGTACAATTGGCAGTTTCTATTAGGACATTAAGAACGATATGCCCGCCCTGGCCGGTTTGGCTCAGTGGATAGAGCTTCCGCCTGTGGACTGAAGGGTCCCGGGTTCGATTCCGGTCAAGGGCACAGGCCAGGCTGTGGGCTCGATCCCCAGTCGGGGGCGTGCAGGAGGCAGCCGATCAATGATTCTCTCTCATCATTGATGTTTCTGTCTCTATCCTTCTCCCTTCCTCTCTGAAATCAATAAAAATATATTTTAAAAAATAAATAGAAACGATATGCCTGTTGGCTTGGCAACCCCATCTTAGGAATTCACCCTCCGGTGGCGGTCCGGGGGGTGCACAGGGATTTCTGTGTGAGCACACTTAACGAAACGTGGGGTACACCCCTGCCAACAGTCACGCAGACACCCCGAGCCGACTGCCAGGCCCCTCGCAACCACATGGAGCCATGAGAAACCGGATGCTCACCGGGCGTGCAGAATGACATCCGCACCGTGACCGAGGGCCCTGCCTCTGCTCGCCAAGCGGGGGCGCTATTCCTATTCCGGCGCGGCTCCTTTCCCTCCCTTCGCTGAAGTCCAGTATTTCTAGAACATTTCTATAATCACACGCCCGTGATCAATGCTGATTTTGTCTGTTCTTAAGCAAGATGGGTAGACTGGGTTGGAGTGGGGGTCCCTAGGAGGCGGGTTAGGAAGGCTCCATGACCTGCCCTGGGGCGGGGAGGGGGGTGGGGGACATTAGAAGGACGTCCTCAGAGAGCAGAGCAGCCCAGCGGGGACGGACGGACACTGCCCTTGGCTGGAAGTGCCTCCTCCGGGCCTCCTCCCGGCCCAGCTCTCAGAACCTGCCAGGGAGCCTGCACCTGCCGGGGGCTCCTTGATCCTTCCCCCAGGGAGGCGCCTGGGAAGCAAGCTCAGAGCTGGGAAAGGGCGCCTGGCGGCCAAGCAGCTCGCCAGGGCACAGACGCCGCCCCGCACGCCTCCGCTCTGGCTTTGAGGGGTCCGGTAGGCGGGGAGGTGAGGCGCGGGCAGGTCATCACTACAGAGGTATTGGGGCTCCCCCCTGGGGTCCCGGTGAGCCTGTTCACGGCTCAGCTGTGTGCACACATGCACAAACATGCACACACCCCTGGTTCCCAGGGGGGGCAGTGTGGCCTAGACAGGTTCAGGCACTGAGCTGGGTCCGAGCCCAGCCCCTCCCCTTCTTACCGTGTGACCCCAGCCCCCAGCAGGTCACCTCACCCTGAACAAACATATTCTGTGTGAAGGGGCATGACTAACAAGACAGCACCACCGGGCACCTGGCACAAAGGGGCTGCTGGGAGGAACAGCGCGCAAAGCACCGTGGGGCGTGTGGGGCGATGATAAACGGGTCACTCCTTTCCTCCTCACCCTGCTCAGCACCCCGACCCCAGCTGCCCCAGGCTCCCCCCTTTCCCTGGGGGTGCACCTGCCCCTCCCTGGGGGTCCCGAGAAACCCCCATGCACCCCGCTGCGCCGCAGACACCAGTCCACAGGCCAGGGCCCTGGTACAGGTGCCGCGAACACCGGCTGCGAACTGGCCGCCGGGATGAGACCCAGGCCAAGTCCAGCCCGCGTTTTGTTTGGCTTGCAAAGTGTTTTTCAATGTTTGAGCCAAAGTGAAAGGTCAGGTGATTTCACATAAAAGCCCACATTTCTGGCTTCTCCTGCCACTTCGGGCGACCTGGCCACACAAGGTCCGTGTTTCCGTGAGCAGCGGAGGCTGGGAGGAGCGGCCCACAGCTGTCCCTCCAGCCGGGGCAGGCCTGGGTTTGCCACAGGCCCCACTGGCTCCATCACTCCCTGCCCCCTGAGCAGCCTCCCCGCGTTGAGGGGAAAGGTGTGCTCAGGCCAAGCCTGGGCCCCTTTTCTTCCCACTTCCATCCCTCCACATCCCCTGACACGGCAGCAGAGAGGTCGTGACCCTTAAAAAGCTCCCCCACCTGCTCCCCCACCCGCCCACAGACATCCTGGGGCAGACCACTTGCCAGGGGAGGCCCTGGCCGCGCCTCTGGGTCCCTGGCCACGCCCAGCCAGGCTCGCTCAGAACTCGCTCAGAACGGCAGGGTTTCCAGCATCGACCTTGGCCTGGGGACACTTCCCACCCCCACCCGCCCCTGACGGTACCTGACAGGTGTGTCGTGGGACTCCCGGGGCAGCTCAGAGCAAGACTGGGCTCAAGGCCATGTCTGGGTGAGCGCGGGCCTTGGCCATCATCTCCTCCAGCCTGCGCTGGGCCAAGGCCACGGAGGATGCTGTGGCGCAGCGAGGACCAGAGGCCGGTACCCAGGCCCGGCTGTGGGGGAGGAGGGCAGAGGTCACCCCGTGGGGCTGCCTTCTGTGGCCTATATTTAGAGCCCAGGGAGGACACGGAGAGGGTGTGGCCTGGCCGGCTCCTCAGCCACTTCCCCGCACACACGTCACCATTCCTGGCCTGCCCGGGCCCTGGGGTGGCCCTCTGTGGGCGGGTGAGCACACAGCTTGGCAGGAGGTGACACCCCTGGGCCGTGTCTGGGAGCTCCTGGGACAGCGGGGGGCCTGGCTTAGCCCCACCTCCTCTCCTGCCAGGTTCTGGGAACCAGAGAGGATCCCACAGGCAGGAGGCAGAGCCCCGAGGGGCTCAGGAGGCGGGAAACGCCACCTCCAACCTAAGGCGACTTTCCTGGGTGGAGGGTGTGGCGTCATCATCACCACAAATCTCTGACCTCATGGGTGTCCCTGTCCCAGGACAATCAGAACAAGAGACATCAATGCCTGGAGCCGTGGAAACGGCGCGGCATGGGGTGCCAGGAGCTCGCTGCGGGCCCTGCTGTCCCCCGGAAACGGGCGCTCACAGCCCTGCCTCTGACCCTCCGGGGCTGATGGAGACGCTCAGAGCACACGCACAGCCCGGGGTCACTGAGAACTGCCGCCTGCAGAGTGGGAACTGGGCTGCCCTGGGGACCGTCCCCCACCCGCGCCCCTGGGGGGCTCCGTGCCCCACACGCCAGCGGGCCCTGACCTTGACACCAGTCCAACAGGTGACAGCCTGGGGTGGAAGGCAGGGAGGAGAGAGGCAGAGAAGCAGAGGGGACACAGAGAATAACAGACAGGGGCCCGCAGGTCCCGGTCTCAGCCCCAAACCTGTCCCCAAGGGGCGGGGGCCGGGGGGGCACTGATCGGGAGGCAGCAACGTCACACAGCAGTGCTGGTGGGAGACGCCACCCCCTGCCTGAGAAGCGCCCACCACCCCGAGGGACCCAGCGTGCCCCTGACCGCACCCCTTGCTGGGTGTCAGCCAGCTGCCACCGCACCATGGGGCCTGGGACAACCCAGTCCCAACAGCACCGTCTTCCCCGTACGTCTGGGAAACTCTCTCAACATCTGGAGCCGGAAAAAAAGGTCTGGAGCCGAGGCTTATGTTCAAGCCCCGGCCCTGCACCTTCCTAGCCTCAGTTTCCCCTTCCTGAGCCTCAGTGTGTCCATCAGTAAGATGGGAACAGCAACAACAACAACAATGCCGCCACCTGGCCCTCGGGGTGCTCAGCAGAGCAGGCGATACAATGCAGCACAAAAGCCCTTTGTAACGGAGAGACCCCATCCCCCTGACCACCCACCCGCCAGGAGAGATAGACAGGCCGCGGGCAGGCACTCGGGCACCACAGGCAGCGCCCCCCCACCCCCCCACACATACACCCAGGTGGCAGGTGGAGACTCCCCTGTAG
>NW_006300164.1:3451504-3452251 GCF_000327345.1 Myotis davidii | reverse complement strand
TGGGGCTCCGTCCCGAGCTGGGCCCAGGCTCCAGCTCAGGCCTGCTCTCGTGGGGTGCGCCCCGCTGTCTCCTCCAACACCCCGGCCCTGCACCCGTCCCCCTGCCTGCGGGGAAGGCACACCCCGGTCAGAAAGGTGGCGGGTCCAAGTCACCGAGATCTAAACACGGCCCAGCCCGTGGGACCGCCAGGTGAGCGCGAGCTCCGGCCCCGCCCCCCACTACTGCTCAGGGCACCTCCACCCCTGGCACCCGACACGGGATCTCATTCTAAACTGCAGAACCAAACCAGGTGGCCACTGCCTACTGTGCCAAGCAGGGAAGCAAAAAACATAATACTGTCACCACAGTCACCACCACTTCAGAAAAGCCTGCAGAAGCTACCAGGCGGGCCAGCTGCCGAGGGCAGTCGTTACAGGAATACGTTTCAGAACCATCCGGACCTGTCTCCGTTTCCCTCCCTCTGCTGCGAGCAGACACTGGCGGCCACGGGACAAGTCCAACACCCATGTGACAAACGGAAAGACTGAGGCCGGGGAGCAGGGACAATGCAGAGCCACGGTGCTCCTGCCAGGGCGCTCGGAGCTCCCGTCCCCCAACCCAGAGCCACAGGGCGACCCAGAGACAGAGCCGGGCTGCTTCCTTACCCTCCTGGGACCCTCGTGGGCAGCCGGCAGGGCGCACAGGACCACGGAGGTCGGGGGGAGAGGGGCTCCAGCAGAGGCTCCGGAGCCGGCCTCGGCACATGG
>NW_006300164.1:3446909-3451389 GCF_000327345.1 Myotis davidii | reverse complement strand
GCCGCCCAGCCCAGCCCAGCCAGCACCGGCTCTGGCTCTCGAAACGCTTCACATCCTGTTCCGGTGGCTTTGTGGGCGCAGGGGACCCGGCCGAGCAGGCAGCTCGGGGCCCGTGAGCAGAGACCTGCTTCCCTGTGGGCGTGCAGGTTCCTCTTCTCACTGAGCCTCAGTTTCCTGATCCCTCGTGGAGGGAGAGGGGGGTACAGAGGTCTTCAAACCCCAATTCCTTGCAGGTTCCCCCCCTCACCCCTCACCCCCACAGCCTGCTGTGCACGGTGACACTTAACCCTGACCTTCAAGCAACAGCAGAGGTAACAGGGCTCTGAATCAGCCAGCTCTGGACCCCGGGCCAGTGACTTAGCATCTGACCTCAGTTTCCTCATGTGTAAAATGGGCACATGGGTGCTGGAGGATCCGACAGGGACCCGGCCTGGGCCTGGCTGGTGGTCGGCACTCAGGGGGCCTGCACTCTGATCCTCTCCCACGGTCACGTGCCTGCCCCGCGCCTGGCACGTAGTGAGCACTCAGGGCTGGCGGGTGCTGCCCTGCGCCAGTACTGTCGCCGTCTGCGGTCTGTCTGCTCAGCCTGGACCCTGCAACGGATCCCAGTGGGTAACTCAGAAGTGTCTGTTGTCGAAAAGCATCAAACCGTCCCCAGACCATGCTCAGCTCCCCACCACCCCCCCAGACCAGGTTGGCACCAGGCTAGAGGGCAGACTCCAGCAGGACCGGGTGAGACAGGGCTCAGCAGAGCTGCAGGGAGCGAGACAGCCGTGGGCACCTGGGCTGTCCCCAGCCAGACCTCTCACCTGTGTGGCCCGCTGCCCGGAGTGTGGCCTCGGGCATCCCTTGTGGCAGTCTGGCCCCCCTGTCCGTGTACCAGGGAGCTCTCCGGAGCTTGTGGGGCTATTAGATGAAATGGGGGCCTGCCCTGAGCTGTGGTCCCCTCTCAAGCTGAGACCCTGGCCGGTGATGTGGGAGGGACAATGGGAAACTGGCTGGGACAGCGTTTCCATCCGGTGTCTGAGGTGGGGGAAGCGTGAGAGGCCCTGGGGCACGGGACCCACAGCGAACCAGGCTGTCCTGCTGTGTCTGGCTGTTCATGCCTTTGATTCAATAGCATTTACTGGGCCCTTCCCAGGAGCAGGCCCCGTGCAAGGAACCACATCTCTCTCCCAGAAGGCTTCCTGGGCTCTTCTCCAACGACCCCCCAGCCTCCCAGCCTGTCACCCCCACATCTCCCCTGCCCCAGTCTCCAGCACAGGTCGGCCTGACCTCAGCGCCCGGAGGATGGCTATTCCTTTCAGAGCCAGGCCAGGCCCAGCGGCCACGAGCAGTGGGTCTGAGTCACAGCCAAGGGGCAGGATGACCAGCTGCAGGCAAGAAAGGCGGGGCCTCATGAGGGGAGGAGCCTGCAGAGGGAGGGGCCTAAGGAGGGGAGGGGCCTGCGGAGGGAGGGGCAGGTGCAGAGGCCCGGGTTCCCTGCAGGCCTGGTGCCCCCCGCACTGTGCACCACATCACTGCCACCACTTGGAACTAAGATCAGACCGGCCACCGATAGCCAGGGCTCTGGGGGCTGGGGACAGTCAGGGCCGTTCCACCTGACCCCCCACCACTTCACCCCGTGTGGGGGCTGGGCCCACAAGGGACCTCCTTCACACGGGCTGTGCATGGAGCCATGGCCTCTGGGAGCACTCACACAGCCCTGCCCGCGGTCACCGGCCCTTGTGATAGGAGGTGAGCCAGGCGTGAGCAGAGCAAGGACGACGGGCCAGGGACAGAAAGAAGGTCCCAGGGCAGAAAGCCCCGGTGCCTACCAACCAGCAAAACCAGGAAAGCAAGGCCCTGATCCCCAGGGTACCCTTTCCTCCCGGACAGATCGCTTGTCGTGTGGTTTAGACCTCTGACCTTACATATCGCTGGTCACACGGCTCGGACCGGCGGAACAAGGGCCCAAGAGTGGCCTCATGGACTCCCATGCGGGCGGGCGGGCGCTTGCACCACGGCTCCCTAAAGCATGAGCCCCTGGGAACAGTATCAGGGCCTCGGTGGGGTTTAGCTCCAGGCCCAGAAAAGCAGCAAAACCAGACAAGTGACCCGTGGCTGACCTCAGGACCAGCTGCACTGACCAGTGACCCCTGCCCAGCGCCCGCCCATCAGTGGAGGCCAGACCCTGAACCGCAGGAACACCTGGAACGCGGATTAATGTTCTATTAGACCCGCCCTTGGGGCCTCCCCTAAAATCCCTGCCTTAAAGGCCCTTCGGACAGGACCGGCCGCTCTCCCTCCCCCTCCTCTCCCACCTGCTCATCACCTTCCCCTCCTCGCTCCCAGGCTCTCAGGCCCTTCCTTCCTCTGTACCTGGTTCCTGAGCCCATCCCTTCCACCTGTGACTTTCTGAACAAACTTTCTCTTATACTTTGAGTCTTGGCTCTGAATTCTTTCTTAGCTGAACGGCCTGGTCTGATCTGACTCTGCCGGTAGATCACCTGGTGCCGTGGTCACCACCAACACCCTGGCCTGTCCCAGGACACCGAGACCATGTGACCAGCCACCTGTCCCACAGGGCTCTGCCTCCATGCCAGGTGGCCACGGGAGAGCACCCCTGGCCAGCCACACAACAGCCCAGACATAACCAAACGCCGCCCACGGACACGTGAGCACAGATGCGCACCAACGCTCCCTCTGCCCAGGCTCAGCCCTGTGTGGGGGAGGAACAGGGTGGAGGGAGGGGGTGGCGGCAGCCCACATCTTCGGGCGCCTCTCCCTTCCCCCGCTGCTGGGGGCAGGCCCTGCGGGGGTGAAGCCGCTGTTGATAAACAGTTCGCGGCTGTCGCTAGGAGCTGTGACTCAGCCGGAGGGTGACTCCTTTCCAAGCTGTTTACAGCACCGTGTCCTGTCCAGGAAGCAGACGGGAGGCTCGCCCGCCTGGCCATCACTCCTCTGCCTGCAGCCTCCTGACCTGACCTGGGGTCTGGCTGGGGCCCGGCCCAGCCCAACTCCCGGCCCCTCGTTTCTGGGAACCTGAGGCCCAAGATCCGGTCGCTTAACACACAGCCCCTGCCAGCCGCTCTGCGAGGCAGGGAGACCCTCAGCTGTGAAGGCGAGCGGCCCAGCCCCGAGCAGGAAGAGGGCTTGGGTCTGGGCCGCGTCTGCACCCGGCCTCTCCCTCCGGCTCTGACCGAGACTCCTGGGGACCGGGGTGCAGCAGACACCCCCATCCTGCAGCCTAAAGGCGAACCCTTGCTCCCGCACCGCAGCCCCCGCCCCCCGGAGCCCAGCCTGGCCAGGCCTTGGTGCTCCTCATGGGGACAAAGCACTTTCATTTTTAAAACGTATTTTTATTGATTTCAGAGAGGAAGGGAGAGAGAAGGGGAAACACCAATGATGAATGAGAATCACTGATCGGCTGCCTCCTGCACGCCCCACACTGGGGATCCAGCCCGCAACCCGGGCCTGTGCCCCGACCGGGAATCCAACCTGGGACCCTTCAGGGCCGACGCTCTATCCACTGGGCCACGCCAGCTAGGGCGCGACGAAGCACTTTCCATGCAGCATCTGCTGAAGCCACAGTAATTACCTCTGTGGTAAAACAGAAAATCCAGGCCCAGAGGGCAAACAACGTGCCCAAGGCTGCAGGGCGGGTCAGTGCCAGGCAAGGAGCCAGCAGGCTGGTCCCCCAGGGCTCTGCACGGGTTCAAGATTGCAAGCGGCTTTGTTCCCGCCAGCACAGGCAGGCGTGGGGCTGCTGGGGTCCCTGTCAGCGGGGGTCGGGGGGGCGGTCTGACCCCTGTGTGAGGCCCAGCCAAGGATGCTGACTTCTCTCTCCTGTTCCCTTCCCAACAGCCCACGCCTAAGCCCGAGCCGGGGACCCTCCGTATTTCCACTCCTCACTGCCGTGCCCGTGTGGGTACCACTTAATGGTCACAACATGCGAGACCGGCTGGCAGGTGAGCTCGGGGACAAAGCTTGGCGGTGGCACCAAACTCACCCAAAGCCACACGGCAGCCTGGCACTGAGGCCGCTTCCAGCTTTTTTTTGTTTTTTCGGTGTTTTTTTTAAGTTTATCATCTTTTTAAAATTTTTATTTTTAACCTCTTTTATTGATTTCAGAAAGGAAGAGAGAGGGAGAGATAGAAACATCCACGATAAGAGAGAACCATTGATTGGCCGCCTCCTGCACACCCCACACTGGGGATCAAGTCCACAACCTGGACATGTGCCCTAACCATGAACAGAACCGTGACCTCCTGGTTTCCTGCTTTCCAGGAGGGCTGACGGGGGCCGCGGCCTCAGAGTGACTTTTGGAAGGACAGCTGCCAGATGGGGGAGACCGAGGGAACCCCCAGAATGGCAGCGCCACAGGAAGCACCTGCCGGGGCCAAGCAGGGAGGACTGGCCCCCCTGCGGGCCGGCGAGTAACCCCCACCGCTGCTCAGCACCACAGGGCTCCCTGGGCCGGCCGCCTCTTCAGCCTGAG
>NW_006300164.1:3445290-3446467 GCF_000327345.1 Myotis davidii | reverse complement strand
CCGGCCGCCCAGCCACCGCCCTGGGCTCTAAGCTTCCGGAGGGCACCGGCCACATCTGTCCCGGCCGCACCGCTACCCCAGTGCCCGCGTGACGCTGCCCGCCGGGAGGGAGCGGGCACGCACATCACAGGCTGGAAGGCGCACCGGTCTCCGCCTGCTCTTTCAGTTCTTCCCTCTTTCTTTTTTTAATGTGATTTTATTGTTTTTAGAGAGAGAGGAAGGGAAAGGGAGATAGGAACATCAATGAGAGAGAAACACGGATCGGCTGCCTCCTGCACGCCCCACACTGGGGATGGAGCCCACAACCCGGGCCTGGGCCCCGACCGGGAATCGAACTGGTGCCTCTCGGTGCACGAGTCAACGCTCAAGCCCTGAGCCACACCGGCCGGGCTCTCCCCTCTGCTAAAGCTGGGAGGGGTGTGAGCTCCTCGAACACAGGGACTTGTTCCCTGATGTCCCAGGCATGGCCCTTGGCACACGGGCTCCGCCCAGGACCCGGATGAACAAGTGGACTCGATCGTCCAGATGGTTCCTCCAGCGTCACGGTTCCGGGACCGGGAAATATTCAGAGTCCAGGGCCCAGAAGTCCCTGGGGGAAGATCACCAGGAAGGCTTCCTGGGGGAGGGGACGGGGCTGGAGAGGAGCCTGAGGGTGGCCAGGAGGAAGAGCCGGGCCCTCTGCCACGAAAGTGCTTTCCAGAGCGCACGTCACGTGGGGAGCGGCCGTCACGTCGGGAGCGGCCGCGGAGGCAAGCCCAGGCCCGGGAGCCGGGCGGGAGGCAGCCAAGCTTTCTGGGGGTGGGGGACCCAGACGCCAGGCGGCCTTGGGGAGCCGGGCGGGGGGCAGCCAAGCTTTCTGGGGGTGGGGGACCCAGACGCCAGGCGGCCTTGGGGTGTCGGGCGGGGGCAGGCAGGCAGAGTTCACCTCTGGCTCAACCTGCATTTGTTCTCCTTCCTCAATGTGTGTGCTCCACGCCCCTGCGTGGGGATGGGTCTCTGCTCCCGGGGAAGTGGAGGCGGCCTCAGGGTTTGGACGGGGCTAAAAGCCCCTCCGAAAAGCACGCCAGAGCAGGCCGAGGCTGGAGGGGGCAGAGCCCCCTGTGCCCAGCAGAGCCCGGTCACTCGGGGTTTCAGGGCCAGGGACGTTGGGACAAACGGGCCCTTGTCGTGAGGAGGC